>NW_024104573.1:0-563357 GCF_003945595.2 Pipra filicauda
GCTTGGCTGTCACCCCAAACCAGGAGGGGCTCTCCCCCCTGGCTGTGTGGCAGGGGGGACAAGTGACAAAGCCCACCTGTGCCACACCAGTGAGAGGTGCCCTGCTGGGAGCGGGTTTGAGGCCCCCTGTTTCCAGACACAATCCAACATCTGGGGGAAAGCTCGCGGATTAGGGAATACCTGAAAACAAACCATTTGGGGGAACAGGAACAGTGCTTTCCAGGACACATCAGGTCCAGGGGGCTCCTCTCTCCTTGTCACCTGCCATGGCCACCAGCCCTGGGCAATCCCTGGCCGTGCAGTCACTCTTTTCCAGGCAGCCAGTGGTTGGTGCAGTGGTGCCTCCCCAATGCCTCTGTCACTGCCTTTGCTCGCTGCCTTCCTCTCTGACCTCTTCCTCTCCCTCCAGTCTGAGCCTCTCTGTCTCTTTTCTCTGTCAGAAACCCATTACTGCCTGCGATGCATTTTCATTCAACCTCAGATACATTTTCCCCCTTGCCTATATTTTATGTCCTTTGCAAGTTTTCATGGGCTTTAGAATATTTTGCTTCCTTTTCCTATGACGTGTTTTATGCAGTTTTAATTATCATTGTTTATTATTATCATGCCTTAATTGCCTGCTTGGGTCCCTCAGCCATCGAGTGAGCAATTTATAAGTAACCTTATTTTTATTATTACTATTATTTATCTGGCTTTCTCACATTCTGCACATCTCCCCTCTGCCCCTTTCCTCTCTTCTAGGCCTGTGTGTTCAGTTCCTTCATCTCTTCCCATAAGTCAGACCTGCCAAACCCTCTTGGATTTGTCTCTACTCGACTTTAATGCTCTTTTTTCTGCTTTTAGTGAGACTCTTCGAAGGGTAGCAGTGCCAGAGGAGCAATAACCAGGTGTAGCCCTGCAGCGACAAAGTGACCAACCTCAGGCACCACCTTGAACTGAGCCTGTGCTGCGTTTGGGAAGCCGGGGGGAACAACGTTCCTCGCTGTGCCACGAGCTGAGGGGGATGATCATCGCTCTGGCCATCGTTCCAGGTGAGAGCTGGGGGCTTTCCCTGGGTACCACCCATCCCTCGGGCTGTGCTGGGGGGGATGAATGAGGGATGAGCAGAGGTGTGTCACAGGTGATAAGGAATCACTCCCTGCCCCACAGCCAGAACTCTCAAGGTGCTGCAGAGACTGTGCAAGGGGTGGGTCTCCCTCGGGTTGTGCAGCAACAGCACTGGGGGTGCAGGAAGGGATGCAGGGCTGGGGAGGCAAGAGAGGGGGGATCATGGGATCATAGAATATGCTGAGTTGGAAGGGATGAGCCTCCTCGTAGGGGGTCATCTCTGGCTCCTTCCAAAAGGTCACAGCTTTGCTGGTGCAGGAACACCAGCTGGATTTTGCTCTGTTTCTCTGTGGATGACCTGGGCTCGGCTCTCCCAGAGCCCGGGTACCTGGCTTTGCCTTGTGCTGGTGTCTTGGCCCCAGAGGGCAGCTGTCAGCCCATGGGCTGGGCAGGGGGGGCTGTGGCTGTGCGAGGGTGTTCCTGTTCCTGGGAGCCACAGGCCCAGTGCCCGAGCTCCTTCCTCCTGTAGCTCCTCAGTAGCTCTGCTAATGAGCTCGCTGGCACCAACAACTGCATGCGCAGCAGTTTTGAAGGCAGAACCTGCTAGAAATGAATTTTTAGCTCATATAGAGCAGGGCTGTTGGCTGGAGCCTGGAGCTGGGGCTGATATCCCTGCACAGGGTCAGCCGTGCAAGGTCTGGGACACGCGTGGGAGGAAATGATAAAGTTTTGTTCCCCGATACCCAGAGAAAGGAAATGGAGGGAAAATGCACATTATTGTTTGCTGGATGCTGTGTGCCAGGCTCTGCTATTGCCCCCTCTGTCAGGGGAGTCACCTGTGACCAGCACTGGTGGTCTTGAGCCGCTGGACCAGAGGCTTCATCCCCCCAGAGCCCAGGTCTCATGTTTGGCAGCTCTAATGAGGGGAAGCGAATCCAGGCTGGCAAACAAGTCTACGTCACACCTCTCTCTGCAAAGAGGTTTTTAAAGCTGGCTTAAATGGATTTTGGGAAAATGTCTTTGGGATTGCAGCTACAAATAGCTTTTTGATCAAAACAAAATCGGTCATTTTGAAAACTGAAACTGTTTCATTAAACATGTTTGGGCTTTGTTTGTTTATGTCAGAAGCAACGGGTTTGCCGGGGTCTGAAAATTGGAAAGTTTAAAGTGCTCTTCTATCCTGGACTTTGAATGTGAAAGCTTTTCAAAGGTGCTATGGAAGAAAAAGAACAATTAAAAATTTATTTCCTGGGGGAAAAAAGGAATGATTAAAACGATCGGAATAAAGATCACATCTCTATTTTCAGGCAAACTTCTCTTGGCTTTAAAGGCAGGAGGTGGCATCTGGGCTGAATAGAATTGCACAGGGGCCTTTGTGTCATTTGAAGCGGGAGAGGGGAGCGCCCGGGACTGCAGAAAGGCTTTGCTGACACCTGACATTTGAGGCATTCCGCCCTTTTCTGAAGGCAAGCGCCTCAGAAGTGTTTTCAGGAGCAGTGGCGATAATCAGGCTGAACTCCCAGCTCCCCCAGAATCCACGGGCTCTCCTGCAGCCCCCGGGTGGGATCAGTGTCTCTGTGCTCTGCCAGGGCTGGGCAGTGCCAGCCAGGGAAGGGCAGGTGGGGGAAAGGGAGCATGGCAGTGCCCGGAGCTCCTCGTCCTCAGCCCTTCAGCCTGGAGCCTCCTAAACCTGTGGGCCCCTTTCTGCTCCTCGGTGAGTCCTCTGGTTTTCATCCCATTTCCAAGGGACGATAATCTGTGGAACAGAAGGTTGCTCTCAGCTCTAATTTAGTCGAGAGGGATGGAGAGGGGATGTATGGCAGCTCTGAGCTTTGCTGTTATCCCAGCCAGGCTGGAGCCCAGGGTGGCATGGCTGGCACCTCCGTGCAGAGCCCGCAGCGTGTCCCCGGCCCCGGCGTGGGGAGCACCGTGCACAGAGGATGCACAGAGGATGCACAGAGGATGCACAGAGGACCAGCAGTGGGATCACAGGACCAGGCTCTGTGCCTCGGCCGGAGCTGGACGGACCCTGTGAACAAAGAAACCCGCCTTGGAAAGCAGGCAGAGCCGCCCAGCCCTGTGCAAAGCAGAAGCAGCTGGCTCGACTAATTAAATGTTAAAAATTCCAGCAAGATGAGCGTACCAGAAAACAAACAGGCACAGGAGCCAGGATGGAGCGAGTTGGAAAGGATCCGTGCGGTTCCCCGTCTCTCCCATATGTGTCTGGATCAATGCTGGCACCTGTGCAGCCATGTGTTCACCCGCCCGTGCTTCCCTCCGCACTCGCTGCGCCCCCACACCCACCCGTGTGCAGCGGGAGCTGCAGAGTTGGGCACCCCCACGTCACCCAGCGCTCCCGTGGCCACGGCCACGTCTGTCCGTGGGCTCAGACCCGGGGGGCACACGGTGCCCGTCCCTGTGCCGTGCCAAGTCCCTGCTGCAGGCTCTGCCTTGCCTGCCATGGCGGGAGGTGTCTCCATCTGTCTTCTATTTGATGGTTTGGGGGAGGAGGGTAAATATTTGTTAGCAGTGGTTTTGCAAATCGCCACTTTGCGGAGAGGAAATAAGAGCCATCCATTTGTGCTTGTGCTATTAAAGATTTTCTATAAAGTGCCTACATTTCCAGTGCAGCTGAATGGATTTCACTGCAGAAAACTGCCAGGACAGAGAGGCACAGTGGAGGAAAATATCATATACAATGATTCACAAACACATAAAAATACCCTTCCCAGCTTGGCTATTCTTCCACTGCACAACAAACACCTTGTGAGTCATTCTTGAATGTATGGACGCACTGGAAAATGAAAGTTGGATTTGAACATTATTCATTAAGACCTGGGATTAGTTCACTTCTCCATTTAGCTCCTCAAAGCCAGCATGCCAAGTCAAGCTAAAATGCATTTTAAGGCTGTCTCAGTCACCAGGTACCTCTAACAACCACAGTGCTTTTCTACGTCAATATTTCTGTATTCAGCTTAAAAAAACCCCCACCTTAATTCCTTGCTCCTTCCATTGAATTAATCAGATATCTGAAGGTAGGTGGAGGCAAAAAATCAACATTTTTCTTGGCAGGCACATTTAAGTTGAAGGGTTGTAGCTCTTGCTGCAGACGACAAGATTGCAATGTTTAGGAGATAAAGAAAGGGGATGGAGGGCACCCACGGAGTGACAGCCGCGTGCACGCCCCGCCGGCGGCGGTGGCAAACAGCCAGGGACGGGGACAGAGCCCGGGGATGATTTACAGCCGCACGTCGGGGCCGCATTCTCTCTACAAACACGTTAACTCCCACCTCGGAGGAACTGTTAATGAAAACTTGCGTCAGCTCTTCCGACGCCTGTCAGGCACGGGGATGGTGCTGGATGTGCGGCCGGAGCGGAGCCGGGGTCGGGAGCAGCAGCGGGGCCGTTCGCTGCCCGTGACAGTGACAGATGTGTCCCCATCGCTGCCCGGGGCTGGGACCCCCGAGTCCGATGCCATTCACGGGAGCATGAGCCCAGCAGGGGGGAGTAGAGCAGAGGGACTGGCCAAAGGGCCACGAGATGCTGCAGAAACGACCCAAAGCAGATGTGATGTACCTCACAGCTCCCACATCCCAGTTTCGGGCCAGCTTGGAACCGGCACGGCGGATGCGTGTGAGGCGGCAGCAGCAGCAGCAGCATCTCCTTCCCCTGCCAATGGGGAAAAACAGCACAGCTGTGCTTACTGCTGCTCCCAGGGATATTTAGTCTCGTTTAAGGACAGTATGGGGCAGTTTGGTACAAACATATGGACGATGCAGCCACGTTTCCACAATTACTCAGCTAACGGGTTGTTGTACCTTCCCTTCGGATGCCTGATCCCGTGCTGGGGACTGGGAACAGCTGTCCTTGGCACATGGGTACAGTCCCTGCTAACAGCACCCTGCCTGCTGGAGCTGCCCTCTGAAGTCGGGTTCCTCCCAGGCCATCAGCAGGAGAAATGCCACCCGATGGAGGGCAAGCCCCTGGCCAGCACTGCCGTGCTCGGGGTGCTGTGCCCGCTGCCAGCCGGCTGAGCCAGCCCCAGGCCGAGGCCGCAGCTCCCCTGCATAATTTCAGAGCACCAATACCTTGGTGAGCAGCACAAGCAGCTTGTGGGCAAAGAATCAAAATTCATAGAATAAATTATACGTGCTAAATTATTTGCCCGGCTTTGTTGATTATCTGCAGTTAAAAAGTTGGAGGGAGCTGGGCTGCTCCACACATAAACACCAGGCAGATCCTCGCAGGCAGGAGGTGCTTGGCTTTGGCTGAGGGAGAACTGCCAGCCCCAGTGAGGGGAGGGCTGCCTGTGGACCCGCTCCCCTCTGGCATTCGCTGAGGTTGGGATGGGTGGCACCCCTGGCACGCAGGAGAAGCTGCTGCAAACACCTTGCTGGGGTTTACTACAGCATTACTCAGCGAGCTGCAGTTTGGTGGGGATGCTCCCACGCATGAGAGGGATTTACTCCTTACTAGCTGAATGAAATGAGGTTTGTGATCTATCTGTATGTTACAGAGCATTTAGTGGCATGAAGACAGTTTGGTGCAAGCATCAGAACAAGCACACGGGTTTGCAGCCCAAGCCGTGGATGCCCTGTGCCCAGGGAAGGGTCCTGCTCCTCCTGTGCCTGGCCAAGCTCCTCTCCCTCTGCCAAGAGGAGGAAGCTCGTGGTGGGTCAGCGTGTTGAAGGTCTGTGATTGAGCTTGGTGATGAATCGCAGCTTGATGACTTCCTCTACATCAATGGAGCTGAACTGGCTTGGGGAAACTGTTTGATTTAAGAAGAATAGGCCTAATTTTGGAAGTGCTTCACACCCATCAATCTAAGTGAAATTCATTTATCTGAGGCACAGCTGATACGTCTCCCATTTACATAGCACTAAGTGCCTCACAATCCCTGATATATTGAAGCTCACAGCAGGGGAAGAGGATAACGTTGCTATCCCCATGTCACAGGCGGAGAAGGGAATTTGCAGCGTAATCCGATGAGTCACGGGAGTCAAACGGGCACCGTGCCCTGGACCCGGGGGCAGTGTCCCCCTCCCCAGCCCCTCACGCCTCCGGACACTGCGGTGAGGACGGAGCGGCTGCGCAGGCGTCCGGGCCGACGTCCACGGGGAGCAGAGAGAAGGAGCTTCAAAGCATTTCCCATCTCCAATCTAACACGGTTTTATGAAGTGTTTGCAATAGAGTCTCAAAGGCAGGGTTGGGAGGCAGAGTGGGAATCACAGCGGTATCTGATGGAAGAGATATTTAGAGGGAAGAGACATATGGCGTCTTAAATAAAAAGAACCTACTCAGTGGTTAATCTCCACTTGAAAAACATCCAGGACGGGCTCGTCCATCTCCCATCGCACGCCCTGCCACGCTGCTGGCTGGGTGAAAATGCAGCCACTGCAGTCAAGGCCACAGGGCTGAGGTTTTGGGGGAGCTGAAGCCCCTTCCCCACCCCTCAGTGGGTCCTGCATGGCTGCCTCTGAACATCCCAACTTGGGGAGGAGAGGCTGGGGGGCTGCAGGGTGCTCAGAGCGGGACCCTGGGCAGCAGCTCCATTCCCCAACCTCCTTTCCAGCTCTGTCCTTGGTGGCCTGAAAACAGAAGCAGGCAGGAAAAACAAGTGCCTTCTTCCCGCAACTCTCTGTGGGCACTTAGGACAATGATGGAATACTTGGGCAATCACACAATGTTTGTTTAATGCCAAAACTATCCTGGCCACTTTACAAACAAGGATGAGTAATGGCAGAGCGAGGCGGGGGGGTGGCAGAAGTTTCTCTCTCTTCCTCTGAGATCTTCTGAGTGTGCACTTCTGCCGTGATTTATCCTTGTTGCAACCTTATCGGCTCGCTGGGGATGTAAATCAAGCAGCCCGACATTTTACCCGGAATTCCAGTTATTTATACATAGATTGAAAGGGTGTAATTACGGCTGCTAAAAACAGCCCAGCAGAGAGGAGAGATACAGGTGTCTGTCTCCACAGAGGTTTGGGATGGAAAAGTCTGTGCTGGCTCCCTGCCCGTCCCTGCGGATTAGAGGCCACTTGCACCTTTGCAGCTCCATGAGGTGGAGGATGGGAAGCAGGGATGTGTCGACAGTTTGGCAATCAGTCCCTTGGTGTTTTGGAAAGCCCCTGACTGGGGCTTTTTCCCCTTTTTCCACCTCATGTGTCCAGCCTTTTCTGGGAAGAGGTCTGGCTAGCAGAGATTGATGAATCCTGCCTGCAGTTCTCCTCATCTCTCCTCTGGGAGCCGGTGTTTCTCGGAAGGGGATGTCGTGCTGTGCCCTTCTGGCCCTTGGTGTCTCTGTGCAGACGTGGGGAGGAGCTGAGGGGCTCGGGGAAGCTGCCTCTGCTGGCAGGTGCCCTGTGCCCCCAGGGGGTCTGCCCAGGGGAAGGGGCAGCTCTCTCCCAGCCTCCACAGGATCCTTGTCATGGCATCACAGGACACATTCCTGGTGATGGCTCTTCCCCAGCTGGGTCTCCCAGTAGGAGCCCAGGGAAGTGGCTGCATCTCCAGGTGCAAGCAGGACCTGTCCCAGCTCACCTGGCTTGAACACAGCATCCCGTCTTGGTTTTCCTGTGGGTTTCTTTGGGGCTGGAAGAGGGGAGCAGACACAGGTGTGAGTGTTGTTACCCAGGGTGTCAGGGAGGCAGCAGCAGCAGCCATGGCCAGTCCATCAGAGTGCTCCTGAACATCCACACGACGTCCCCTTCATTAGCTGCTTTGCCGTGGCTGTTGGGAAAAGCTCCTGACAAGTGATTTGGTGTCAGGCAGAAAGCGTGACGCCGTGGGACACGTCCCTGGCGCCAGTGCCCGGCTGCTGAGCAAACCTCCCTGCTCCTCTTGCGGGTGCTAAACGAGTCTCTCTCCACCGAACAACAATCTGTTCTTAATTAAAGGGTACCCGAGGAGGTGACAGCACCAGCCTGAGTGAAAAGTACAGCACGCGAAAGCTTTTCCCTCGCCGATTGTTCCATCCTGTCGGCTCGGCCCCCCCGGCAGCCCCCCCAGACGGGAGCTCCCCTGGCCGGGGGAGCAGCTGGGAGCGGGTGTGCGGGCAGACCCCGCCGCTCCCGGCCCCGTGCCAGGGGGACGGCACATTAAAATAAAACTGTTACATGCTCGAAGGGATTTCAGCTATGGCTGGGATGGTGGGAAAGAGATTAACGGCGCTGCTTCCCCCCTGGCACCGGCTTGACTGGCAGCTTGGGTAAAGAAGAGCCCACTCTAAGCGCTCCCAGGGGTCCCGGGAGGAGCTCATTACGTCTGGGCTGGCAGTAGCCGGCAGTTCTGCTTTGTGAGCTGTGAAACTAATGTTTATCCACCACTCAGGCAGGCTCAGTGCTGCTGGAGGAGGCCTGGGTGTGAGGCAGAAGGCGTGAGGAGCACATTACCCAGCGTGCTGCTCCAGCTGACCTTGGTGAGGAGGATGGGAGCGGGACCTCATCCCAACCAGCCGGCACAAGGAGCGCTGGAGGGGTCTGACGGGTCTCCCATCCCACTCACACTTCAGCCAGGCTAATTCTCTGACAGGCTCCTGCACAAGCCCACTGCCAAATTGGCCTTCAGCTCAAGGCAGCCACTGCTGTTTCATCTGTAAGTTGCCATGTACTTTAACAGCATCTCCCTGATCCCTTGTAATCTTGGTTTTTTCCAGCTCTCCCAGACATCTCTCCCTCCCCTTCCCTCCCTCCGGCAGCCGTGGAGTCAGCAGCAGCCCCACACGCCTATTAAAGGCTGGAAAGCATCACAGCAGTGCCCGTGGTTCCCGAGCATCCCCTGGCTGGGCCAGCAGACGAACTGGAGCCACGTCCCTGTGGGACCAGAAGATGCTGTGCAGGGGCCACCACGCGTCTCTCCAGGACGCCCTTCAGGGGCCCAGCGTGAAAGACATCTAAAATTCATAAATGTCAAGGAGGAAAGGAAGTGAGGACAACTAAATATAGAAATCCAAACACCTCCTTTAAGGCTACAGAAGCAGCGTGATGTGCACAGCCTAAAAGCCTCCTTAGACTTGAGTCTGGCACAGCACTGAAGGGCAGCCTGCTGACTGTGGAGGGGAGATATGTATGTCTTACTGCAATTAAGGCACAAAGGTTGACTCTGGGAACATCTACCCATCTTCTTCCTCTCTACTCTGCTCGGGTGAGACCCCACCTGGAGCACTGCATCCAGCTCTGGAGTCCCCAGTGGAAGACAGACGTGGACCTGCTACATCTGGAAGAAGCACAAAAATGCTCCAAGGGCTGGAGCCCCTCTGCTCTGGAGCCAGGCTGGGAGAGCTGGGGGTGTTCACCTGCAGAAGAGAAGACTCCAGGGAGACATTAGAGCCCCTTCCAGTGCATAAAGGGACTCCAAGGGAGCTGGAGAGGGACTTTGGGCAAGAGCATGGAGTGACAGGACAAAGGGGAATGGCTTCCCACTGCCAGAGGGCAGGGTTGGATTAGATAGGAGGAAGAAATTTTTCCCTGTGAGGGTGGTGAGGCCCTGGCACAGGTTGCCCAGAGAAGCTGTGGCTGCCCCATCCCTGGAAGTGCCCAAAGCCAGGATGGATGGAGCTTGAAGCAACCTGGTCTAGTGGAAGGTGTCCCTGCCCATGGCAGGGGGTGGAAGGAGATGATCTTTAAGGTTCCTTCCAACTCAGACCATTCTATGCACTGTGATGCTGCTGATCCCAGATGTTTCTGTCTCAGGAGCTGCAGGGAGAGGTCTGCAGCATCCCATTTGTCCTGCCCAAGAACAGGAGCTTCCCCAGCCACACATGTTCCCACCAGAAACCAGGGTTTCATCCACGCCACAGCCTGCATGGGGAGATGGAAGTGAAACCCCTGATGTTTCTGAGCTGAAAATGTCTTTTCTTTCTGTTCCATAGGAAATGTCACTGTTCACTTCTCCATTCCACTGCAAGGGGAACAGAAACAGGTCCTGAAGTGTCTGGATTTGCTGTGGAAGGAAGATGCTGATTTTTCTACAGGGAATCACATAGCAGAAGTAGCTGAAACCCAAGAAAAAAATCCAGGCTTGTCAGAGTCTTCAGTTTCTGTTTTAATTATTAGTCTGGTGGGATTTTCTCAGAAATTATGTTTCCACAGTGATAACTGTTATCACTTTATTTTATAGCCTCCTCTATTCACAAGCCAGGAGTGAGCAGGATTGTCGCTGGGAGGAGATTCCGGGACACGATCACAAGCAGAAAGAGTTGACTTTCCTCTGCCAAAGGCAGCCAGGTGAGTGGGGTGCTCCATGCTGGAACATGAGCTGGGGGCTGCAGAGCTGGCTGGCAGGATCCGGCCCTGGAAGTTTTGTTCGGATGGATGGAGGGAAAGGGGAAGGCAGGGACGGCTCGCTCGAAGCACAGCCCGCGCCTCTCCGGTCCCATCATTTTTGTTGGGAAGTTTTATCTTTTTAATTTGTTACATATCATGCATCGCCTGATTAATTATTGCTCCTCTGCAGGGAGGACTGGAGTTTATAGAGCAATTCAGCATCGGTGTTGGCTTTCCACCCCCTCAAAGCCCCGAGGAGGCTCCGCGCGGAGCTCGGGCGATGTTCCGTCGATAATAATGACTCAGCGTTTGGCCGCTCCGCGGGTACATCAGAGGCGCTTTATTAAAAAGTACACAGCCCGTGCATCGACCATAAATCCAGGCAGGAGCTGCCGAGAGCGCCGTGCCGCACACACATCACCCGGGCAGCCTCTCCGGGCGGGAGCTGCCCCTGCCTCTGCCTCTGCCTTTCCCTGCCCGCTCCGGCAGTCCCCGGAATGCCGGGCTTTAATTGCCGCGGCGACCTGGGATGCATTGAGCTGCTTGGCGTGTCCGTCAGCTCCGTGCAGGCAGGAACAGGCACAATAAAATTCCCTTTACAGCCACTCACTCACTCTCTCCATCGCTGGAGCAAGAGGCTCTTCCCATTCAGCAGCCGAGGAGGCCGTATAACTGCTGGGGAAGGTGCTGCAGCAGGACTAGCAGCAATGAAATGCAGTTGAACATTTCCAGCGCTGAGTAAACCATATGTCTTCATAATTTGATTGTGCCCCGGTCCCCCAGGTACCTCCCAGCTCTATTGAACACCGATGGAGTTATTTGGAATCATAAATAATATTATCAAAGAGGGTCTGCTGGGTAAACAGAGCCGGTGTATAAATTGTCGGCGGCGGTATTGATTGTTCTGAGCTGACTAATGAATTATTCTGTTTAAGGGCTGTGGAAATAGTGCTCAGCGTTTTCAAGGAAGGGCCCTTTGGATGCTTCCCCCCGGCACTGCTGGGCTCTGCTGCCCTGGCAGGGAGCACAGAGACGGGAATGGCCCCGGCACAGCCCCCGGGGCAGCAGCCCCGCGGTGGAGCGAGGCCAGGGCAAGTGGGCAGGTGTGTATGAACCACAGGAGTGTGTTACAGGCAATTGGAAAAACATCCCCCTAACCTTCAATGCCACCCCTTCATCTTCCCCTCCACCTTTCTCATCTCTGCTTCTCCCCCTGTCTTTATCGACACAGCAGGACCTGACGTGGGATGTGGAGCTGCTCTCAGAGGGGCACCACCAGCCACCCAAGGCTTCCCACCCCATCCCGGGGTTAGCTCTGCTCCCTGCCTGCGAGGAGCCTGGGCACTTCTCCCTCCTCTTCCCATTTCTCAGCTTTTTGGGCCTCCACCTGTTTAAATTTGGGCTTTTTCCCCAGCTGCCATAAACCCTGTCCCAGACCAAGGAGAAACGAGCCATCCTTTTTAACAGAACTTCCCTTTTTCCCCCTCACCTGCATAATACATTCTGTTAAATTTCCAGTTTTCCATCCCTTTGATGTGAGGGACTCCAAACACTTCCCGCTAATCTCGAGCAGCAGCGCCTGAGACGCTGAAGGCGCTGGCGGGGAGATGGCAGGGAACCAACCAACAATTACTGGTGTTTGGGGGCTGGGGCAGCAGGAAGAGACAGCTCATTTTAAAACAAATTATGCCATTAAAAAGCTTTTGTTCTTTTTCCCTGCTTTTTGGGCTACAGGCTCAGCAGAAAAGAGGTGGAGGGGGAGCATCCCGGAGGAGCGGCCGGGGCGGAGGAGCAGGATATGTGGGAGCACGGCAGAGCACGGGAGGATGTCCTCACAGAGCCTGGCACGAGGAGCGTGTCCATCTGCCCCAGGTGTGCAGGGCTGGGAAGGAGTTAAACGGAGCCACCCAGGCCCTGAATGTCCAGTGTGATCCAGGCCATTTAATTAGTGTCCCATGCTCCGGGAGTTCGATAGCGTTTTCCCCCCGGGAGGAGTGCACCGGCTCACATATATTGCCTGTTATCTTTCAAGTACTCTGAGCAGAATGCTTTTTCAGTAACCTCATCAAAGGATAAGCCAGGATTCAGATAAGCTTTTCAAGGAGGAAGTCAGGGTTATAATTTTCAGAGACTTCTGAATGTCACCTCCAATTTTCGGCTCCGCCGTTGGAGCGGCCGTTTTTGGAAGCCACCCAGCCTCAGATATTGAAATGGGTCACCTGTGGACTGGGGCCTCCTCAGTTCCTGGTCATCGTCAGTCTGGCAGATCCCGGAGTTGAAAGTGCCTGAGATTTCTGACTTTATAATAATGCGGTTTCTCAGAAGTGCAAATTACAGAGGAATTGGTGCTAAACTCCCCATTAACTATAGAGCCTGAGAAATCCTCAGTGTCCCAAATTACCTGTCACTTTCTCTGTAACGTGGCATAATTCTGTCACTTAACAAAAAAAAAAAATAAAGGGTTGTAATTTGAAATTTCAGTGAAATTCCTAATTGAGGGTGTGACTCACTTCGTAGCAGGCTGTGCCCCCCCTCAGCTGCAGGGCAGGGGGTTTGCCATCCCCTGGATATCATGATGCTCCCCAAGCCCCCAGGTGGGACCCCCCAGTGATGGTTCCCCTTTCTGTGGTCTCTTTGGGGTGCTGGGAGCCATTCTGCAGCACTCAGCCTCCAGAGAGAGCAGGGAAAAGGGGGGTTACAAGGACCCCCAAGAGTAGGGGGACAGGCTTGAGGGAGAAGGTGGCAGGAAAACTCCAGCTCAGGTTAATGTCAGGGTTAAACCAGCTCCTGTGCCTCTAAAACACCTGTGTGTCACAGAGAAATCAGCTTATTAGAAGGTTTTGGATATGGGAAGGTGGATGGTTTCCCAGAGTAGGAGATGGAGGACAGATACAGTCAGTGGCACCAACAGGCACGGAAGGAACGAGACTCTGAACTGTTGGTTTTTTGTGAATTAGGTTTTGTTGTGAGCTGCAAACAACTTTTGGCTGCGTCTCCAAGGCCACATTTTTAGCTTTCATTCATGACCAGAAGATTTTCACCAAAAATAACCTACTCTGATTAAAAAGCACTTTGAGGTAAATATAGGGAGGGAAAAGCCAGGGAAGAGCAATGACCAAAATGTTTTCTTCTTTCACTGACACCTGCCAAAAGCTGAAGCTGGCTGAGGTGGTCCTGGCTGGGCAGGGCAGAGGAGCTGGGGTGGGTGAGTGTCCTGCCAGCTCCAGGCATCGGTGTGAGCCCGAGCCATGCCCAGCTCTGGGCACACCTGGCTCAGGTCTGGCATTGCCCCTTCACATCCTCCCTCCTCTCCCTCCCCTGGGAGGAAGAGCTCGGGCACAGGTAGCTCCCTTCCCTTGGGAGAGGGGCTGGGAAGCTGCAGGGGTTAAAAAGAAGTCAGCAGCAGCTCAGTGCCTTTTCTTCCCCTCTGGTTTTTTCTTCTTTTCCCCTCCTGGCTGAATCAATAATTAAGCATATTCTAAGTAGTACAGTTTTGCTTGAAATTTTCCATTTGGCTTGGGCATCAGTTGGAAATGAAATATTTAGAGGACAGAATATAGTAATAAAGCCAAGACACATTTTCTGCTAGTATATTTTATTTATTTTGTTTAATAATGAGGTTCTGTGTCTGTCTCTACCCCCCTCCGTATCAGTGGCTTTCTCCTCTTCCCCTTTCCTTCGGAGGCAGGAGATAATATCCCCCTTTTAAAAAAATAATAAAGTCTGGCTTGTCTAACAAATCAGGCCCTGTGCTCTGATGTTGTAAGTGTTCAAAGGAGCTTCCCAGAAGGCTGAGGGAGGGGAGGAACCCAGCACTGATGCTCCTGCTCCACTCATCTGTCTGCAAGGACAAAGTGAAAGGGATTCCTTTGCTTAAAATTATTTGTTCCCTGGTGCAAAACCTTTAATAATTCCCTGGGAAGGGAACGGGTCCTCGCCATGTGGGAACACAGCCTGCTGTGCTCTGTCTGCCCTTGGCACCTCCACGTTTCCACTGTTAAATGTATTCTGGCTCATCCTGGCCCTTTCCTCTGCTCTGTCAGTGGGGTCGAGATGCTGCAGGAACATATTCCCTGGGGAATGCCAGGAATACATCGCAGATGCTGGCAGGAAAGCAGGGAGAAGGTGTGGAATGCCCAGTGGTTGACCAGGGAAGGCTGTGAGACCTGACACAGCCCCAACCCTTCCCATCCCAGTTCCCTTCCCCCATGTAGGTGGGAAATGCTTGTGCTGCCCCATCAAACTCTTTGTGGCTTCAACCTTCCCCCCTCCCCTCCCCATACTCCTGGGATGTAAAAGCAAATGTAAATCCCTCAAATAGAAATGACTCCCAGGAAATTCCGATCATGTACAGCGAAGTGCTTCATCCCAACAGCTTCAAAATGTTTCCCTCAGATTTTGATCTTTTCTTCAAAACCTGTTTACAGTTAAAAAAAATAAATAACTGTGTCTGTATTTGAGATGGTGTGGATTTGAAATGGAATGTTTCTCCCAAGCAGCCTCAGTGTGCAAAAGCTCTTGTCTGAAAAGCAAATTAAGTTTCCCAGTAGAAGAAAGAAACACGGTGCTTCCCTGGCTTTGAGGAGGTAACTGGTCCCACGGGAGCTCTGGGCCTGTTTTATGGTCCCTGAATGTCACCAGGTCCAGACCATGGTCCTTTCCTGGTGTGACAGAAGCTGTGGCAGGGCCCTGGGGGGTTTCTGGGGTGGCTGAGCCTCATAACAGCTCGAGGGCTGTTGGTGCTTCCCAGGCTGGACTGTCTCTGCTATCCCCCATGGAAAGGTCCCTTTCCCACCCACCAAAAGCCTTTTTCTCCTGGTGGCACCGACCCCCAGCTTTCTCAGTCATTGCTTCTGCTCTGCAAAGGTGGCATTAAATAAATTAAAAAAATAAATAGCGAACCAAACCCAGCTCCAGCCTCCCATTTTGAGTGTGAAGGTGCGTCAGATGTCTAATTATTTGCACAGCTTGGCTCTCAGAGCTCTCTTGCATTCCAGATAAACATTTTGTATACATTTGAACTGGAAATGAGGAGGAAAGCCGAGCTGTGTTGGCCTGTTTGGGATCATGCAGTGTTTGAGAAGTCAATCCATTCATCCTCAGCAAATTAGGGGTGCCCAAAAGTGAGACTTTTCTAATATTTGCTCAGGCCTGCGCCTCGTGCTGCACGTTCCCGGGAGGAAAGGCTTGTGCAGGAGTTTAATCACAGGCTTTTACAGCTTCATTGTGTGAAATAGAGTGGGGTTGGAGAGATTCTTGGGGCCTGATTCTCATGTTGCTCCATCAGGATGTTGCTCCTGTCTGTCCTTCTGCAGCCACTGGGTATCTTTTGGTGGTTCACAGCTGCCTTACCACATGATTTCCTCTGCTGGCCCAAATCTTGACCATATTTTGGGCAGCCCAGGATGAGTTTGGGTTCCCCTTCCTGTTCTTTTAGACACAACCACTGGTTTGAACTCTCTAGGGCAGTTTGGAGCTCAGCTGAGCCCAGAGGAGCAGGAGGAATCCTTCCTTGTTGCTCACTGTAGTTAATTCTCGATAATAGTTCTCCCATTGTTAATATTGTTGTTGAACTGCTGCATTCTCACCCAGCCAGAGCTAATTATAATAATTAACAGACAACTCATGAACTTGTCAAACTGGTAATTATAAACCATGGGGACTTTTATCATTAGGAGATTGTTCAGGAGTGGGGAGGGGGGTGTGGAGCCTCTCGGGATGAGATTGGTGCCTGTGACGGTCTCGCCTCTGCCCAGGAGCCTTCTCTCCCCAGCCCTGGGTGCAGTGCTCCAGCTTCCACAGAGCCCAGCCTCTCCACACCCTGCTGAGCAGGGAGTTGGCACTGCAGTGTCCAAAATAAATAAGTGCCAAAGGCAAACAGTTGCCTGCAGATCCCCAGGACAGCCGGGCAGGGCTGCTGCCAGCACGCGCCACCGGCGCTGGGCTCTGGCTCCAGGGAGGGTGGGAGGACGCTCAGCCTGAGCTTCCCTCAGCTTTCCTTCCCTCCTCTGGCCACCTTCTCCCATGGAGGAGGACCCTGTGGTCCGTGTGCTTCCCGCTCCCATCCTGCCCTGGCAGGGAGGTGGGTTGTGCCTCTCCAAGGAATCCCTGTGCTGGCCACTGGCATCGCTCCCTCCTTTGCACATCTCCTGGCAAGTTGGGCTCAGATATTCTCCGAGTTTCTTCTCGTGCCTTTTGTGAGCTTTCTCTCCCGGACAGCAAACAACAAATGGTCCTTTTCACCCGGGAGATAAGATTGTTCATCTTCCAAAGTCACCGGCACTTGCGAGGCCGGGTCTGGAGCAGTTTGAATAATGAGCCTTCGGGAGAACTCGTGTTTCTCTTTGTGTCCTTTTCTTAACAAAGACCTGAGGCTCCCAAGGCAGCGGCGCCTCCGCCAGGCACCGAGCGCTACAGGGGCTGCTTCTGAAGGGCACAAGTTACAGAGAAGATTTTCTTTTCTTCCTCTTTTTTTTTTTTTTCTCCTGCACTTTTCCTATTGTATTTTTGTCATGCGCCGTCACCAAACAATCGGTCCTTTATAGAAAAATTCCCACCAGGAGCGATAGGAGTTCTGCTGCCAGATCCCCTCCTCCCTTACAACCACTGTCTTTCAGGGCCTGCATACACATTTCAATCTGAAAAGCGAACCAGAAGTTCCCTGTGTCCTTAAATCCTTGCTTTTGTGGCTCATGTTGCTCACCCTCCCTTGGCCTCTTGCCTCCACTGCATCTCTCAGCTTCCCACTCCTTGCTCCAGTGGCATCCCTGCCCATTGACCTGTTCCTGCCTGGTCTGCTGGATGCCTGCAGCATCCCTGGGGGGAGACACAGTTCTCCCAGGCCTCAAGGGAGTGGTACCAAGGCACTGGGAAAGGCAGGAGAGGGAAAGGCTTCCAGCAGAGACTGGAAACCTGCACAGTCTCATCCCTCATCCACTTGCTGTCCAGCTGCTGGCTTTGCCTCTCCTCTCTTCTGACTATAAGGAGTGTAACAAGAAACATAGAGCTGTTCTCACAGTGTCTGCAGCTTTCCCCAAGGAGGATCAGCATCACAAACTGCTTTTCAGGCTGCTGGCTAAACATGCTGGGCTCTAAAGCTGGCTGGAAACACTCCTACAGGTGCTACATGGCCTTTTGCATGAGCTGCTTCTGAGCTGGAACCTGTCATTGCCCTGAAAATGAAGAGGCCTGAAACTACATAAAGTAAAAGTACAGGAAAGCTTTCTCAGAAATTCATCCTCCCTTCTTGGTGTGGCCACAGAAGAGGCAGAAACATTTCATTTCCTGGGCACCAAACGTGCAAAGGTGGCTGTGAAAACTCAAGCTGGATTTTTCTTCCTTTGGTGCCCTCCAGAAGCTGCCAGTCCCCACGCTTCCCAACACCCTGTGCCCTGCAGCCCAGTCTGATGTGGGTTCCCCTGAGCAACCAGGACCATTGTACCTGTGATGGATCTGGGGGACAAGCAGGAGAACAAGACCAACCAGTTGCTGAAATCATCAGGTCACCCTGGAAGCCATGAAATCTGCTGCCAGAGGCACTCCAGGGGCAGTGTGTCCCTTCCAGAGGCTGTGGAGAGGAGGGGGATGAGGGGTCCGTGCTGTCCTTGCCAGGCTGCTGCATCAGAATGGCACGTTGGAGCATTTAAAATACATTAAAGGAGCCCTCCCTTTGAAGTGGAAACTATCTCTATTTAATCAGAGAGAAACAATTTTTCAAAAGATTTCCCCCCCCACCTCCTCTTTACCTTCAGCTGTCTGGCTTCTCCTGTGGATAGTACCATGAATAAAACATGCATATCCCAATTAAATCTTGATTTAATTTCTCTTCTTTGCAAAGCTGATGAACTCGAGTGCTTTCATAAAGACACGAGCATTAGCATTCTTTTGTGCTGCACCAGCCAGTCGGAGGAACAAGGGACTGAAATAATCACCCTCCTCTCTCCTGGCCTTGCCAAGCTCTGTGCTGGCTTGGAGAACAAACCCTCGGCTGGGATCATCCTCCGGAGCAGCAGCCGGGCTGGGGAAAAGAAAAATTGGTAAATGGTGCAACAAACTTAAGTTTCTGCACCAAAAAAACATACATGAAAATCCCTCTTGGAAAAGGTCTGTTCTTTCATAAAGAAACGAAGCCTTAAAAACCAGCATGCCTCAAACTTTCTTTGCTGGAGACCTTTTTCTTTAGAGAAAAAAAAAAAAGTCTATAAACCCTCTCAGAACAAATTTCCCCCAGAAAATTGTTTTTGCCCTTCCATTTTTAATAGGGATTTTTGAAATTCATTTCCTGCGTGGCTCTATATGGTGCTGCTGAAATGTCACCATGGTGATTGTCCTCATGACATTTCCATTCAGGACTTACAGCAGGAAAACAAATCTATTGCTGGGCTGGGGGCTGCAGGGGGCTGGGGAGGGGGCTGGCCCTGCCATGGCCATGGGTTTGGGAGGGCTGGGCCCCCCAGCTCCCCGTGCCTCAGTGTCCCCTCTGTGCAGTGGGGACAGGTTCAGTGCAGGGTCCTTTGGCAGAGTCGTGCTCCCGATGAAACAGCCTGGTTTATGTGCTCGTGGAGCCACCTCAGAGCTGATCCTCTGTGCAGGGGCTGGTGTGGGCTGTGGATTTGTCCTGTGCCTCACATGTGACTTGCTCTGAGCTGACCTGCTGATGGATCAGTATTCCGGGCACCCGGTTCATTTTGTAAAAATAGCAATTTATTTATACCCGAAGGGAGTTTTGCTCCGAGCTGGTTCTGATTTACAGAGGTGCTGCTGTGTGTGTGCAGCCTTGGAAATATTGGATTTATTGGCTGTGCCAGACCCCGTGTGCTGGCCTTGGCAGTGCCAGCAGAGCTCCTTGGCTGTGCTGTCACCTCTCTGGGCAGGGGGAAAGATTCCTTTGCATCCTGACTTCTTGTCTGTGCTGTGGGGAACAGCACCCTGCCCCTGCCTCCACCCCTGGGCAGCAGAGAGGGGCAGGAGGAGCCTTCAGGTACCTGCCAAGGGAAGGTGGGGTGTGCAGGGGGGGAAAGCAGGGACCAAAGTGCTGGTACCTGTTCAGCCAGATAATGAAAAGCTGCCCAAAGCACCGCCAACCTTTCTTTCATCACGACGTTGTTCATTATAAAGCCAGAAAGAATTAGCTATGCTGTGTTATCAGATAGAAAAAAAAATATTAATAACAGAAATGGGAGAGAGAAAGGAGAAATTTTGGGTGAGTTAATTAAAGCATACATCCTCGATGAGTTATGAAGTAGCTGGACAGGCTCCCTCAGGCTTGGCTGCCCCTGAGAGCAGAGACACTGTCTTGGAAGAAACTTGTCAGCTCAAGCAACTTTTCCTTCCGAGGACCAGCACGTGGGTGGTGTTCCCAGCTGTCAGGGCAGGGTGGGAGCTCCAAGAACAGAGCTGGTTTCCCCACTGGTGGGTTACTTTCAGCATGAGGCAGCTGGAACTGGAGCACATCTCTGCCGGGTGAGGTTCTGGGTTTCCAGAACCTGGGGCTCTGCTCATAACACTCCTCACCAGTAATAACATGGATGATTCCAGCCCACAAAAAACCACAGACAGACTCTGCATCCACACAACTTCATATCCAGCACCACTGGATGCAAAGGCTTCTCCCAGTGCCAGCCCAGCTCTCACACCCTGATAAATGGTGTTCCATAGGTATTGGCTCTCAGCAAACCCCTGGATGTGTGTGAGCAGCAGTAGAACACTCCACAGCCTGCATGGGGTTAATGAAGAGCGGCACCCTTGTGCTAAGTTACAGAGCAAAGCTCAATTAAGTTGGGAACTGAAATGGATAATTCCATTAAAATGGATTTATTCACTGTGCCGCTGCCGATATGTGTCACGCTGAGGAATAGTTTCAATGAAAGTTTGTATTTCACCAAGTTTGCTCGATGTTCTTATCCCTGGGTGCCTGTGGGGAGTGGAGGAACCATTAGTACATGTTGCAGAGCTGCAGTTGCCATCCTCCCCTGCCCGAGCCGGGACCCTGGGCACAGGCTGGCACTGGCTGTGCCAACGGGGTGGGCACGAGGCCAGGAGCTGGTTTGTCTGGGTCCCCAGCAACAAGGGGAGATGTGAGGTGCTGATCCTCGGGCTGGAGAGAGATGAAGCTCAGCACACAAAGTACCCATAAACAGATGCCATGCAGGTCTCACTCCCGCTTTGTTGGAACCAGCCTTATTTTTACCTATTTATTTGTTGTTGGGCCTGGAAAGGTACAGGAAAAGGGATCAACTCAGGGTGCCTTTGTGGGGAAAGCACGGCTGTCCCTGTGCCAGCCCCTTTGCCCAGGCACAGCTTCAGGAAAGCTCTAGAAACCCTGCTGGAAGCCCTGGCACAGCGGGCATCACCTCGTGTCCATCTGCACCAGCACCCAGCCCCAGCTCCTGCGGTGCCACTGCCCCACCAGCACATCCATTCATCCCAGAAGCACCAGGCTACAAAGGGGGAAATAAAAAACAGCCCTTGAACACTTAAGGAGCGGAATTGTTTCATTCTCTCCAAAGGTCAGTTGCTTTAAACTCGGTTCAAGTCACCGGGGCACCTTCCAGTTTCTCTTCTTCTGTTTAATTCTCAGCAGTTCGTTAAAGTCTGACCTTCCTGCTCTTGGCGACAGCTTACGACAGCCAGCCAGAGACAAGCCCTTCTGCTTCTGAGGCCGTTAAACTGCCAGCAGTATTTTAGGTTCTTTTCTTAATATTTCCGATAGCGACTCCTCGGTCGCCATCGGAACCCTTGGCAGGCAGCAGGGAGCAGACAAAGCAGAAGATAATAGGAAAGAATAGAAGAACGAAGCCACCCAATGCCATTTCTTGTGAGCTGAGGAAAGGTCAGGTGAGGTTGTGGACAGTTATCTCCCACCACTGCTGATAAAGCCCAGGAGAGCTCATGGCCACGAGCGGCTGCTTCAAACAAAGAGATATTTAATTAAAGCCCACAAAAAGAAAAGGAAGGATAAGTGCTTTAGAGATAAATTCCTACCACCTATCCAGGCTTGAAGGTGCATTAAAGCTGAGATTTAATCCTCCTGTAGGCGCTTGGCTGGTGCCTGGGCATCAGCTGTGCCTGGGTATGGCCTGGAGACAGCCCGGGATGGGGCTGTGAGGTTTGGGGAGTGTGAGCTCAGGGGAGCTCTGCTCTGGCAGGGACATGACAACAACATCAGTGTCCGAGGCAATATCCACAGCTGGGGAAAGGCTGCCAGGTCGGTGCTCAGCACCTCCATCCCTGCAGTGCCAAAGGCTGGCTGAGCATCCCGTGGTCCCTCTCAAAGGCAGGAGGAGGATGTCAGCTGAGACCAGCTGCCTCTGAGCAGGCTGCTCTGGCTGCCGAGGGTATTTAGACATCACGTTTTATTTGTTTGCCTAATTAAACCAGAGGTAGATCTGGCTCTTCCCTGCCCGACCGTCCAGGGCCGTTCTGAGGGAGGTGTTGATTGTGCCGCTGCAGCTCAACGGGGGGTTTGTGCAGAGCCAGGTCCCCGAAGAGTGGCAGTTTAATAAAAACACCAGCATGATTTATCATCTCGCAGGCTTGGGAGCAGCCTCTCTCTCCAGGTGAAAAACACCCTCTGAATCCGCTCTCTTAATTTGCATAGGTAATGGTCATATCATTTACAGCTCATTAGGAGCAGAGCGGGGTGACAAAACAAAAATTCAGAAACGCTGAGCTAGGGAGAAACCTGGTCCCTGCCTGGAGAGGAGACACCAGGGTGTTCCAAAGTGAGGGTTAAAAAAGCCAGAGCCATGTCTGGGAGACAGGAAAATGTAACTGGAAGATCCACGGGTCATTTAGACCTTATGAAATGTAACGTATGAGGAGCGATTTGCTGAATGAAGGATAAAATTGTCCTGTTGTGGCCATGGCAGCCCTAAACGGCTTGTGCCGGGGAGCTCGTGTGCTGCCTTCAAGGTGAAACGGATGGGAAGGAGATAATTGAATTGTAGCACAGAGCAGGGAATGGGATGGAGCTGGCACATGGATGCTGCCAGGCAATTCCTGGCTCTCTCCTTCCAGGGTCACCGTGTGGGGTCCCTGGAAGACAGGACGGTGCTGCCTGTGGGGCAGGGGCAGCGGCTGAACCGTGACCCTGCCGGGTCCTCTGCTGCTCCAAGTGCCCTGGGGATTACCCAGAGAACTTAAAGAGCGGGAGAAAATAATAAGTTGAATATGAGGCAGCCCTGGTGAGAAGGGCTTTTGTCAGGAGCTCATAAATTAATCTCCGAGGATTAGACTCTGTGTGCTGGTAACGCTCCTGGGGTGCTTTATTTACATGCTAATAACCAGAAAAATAATCAGAAGAAGAAAGCAGGGCAAGTTCTGACAACTTTCAGGAGCAGCTGGAAATAAAGCAGGAACTGGCTCCTCTGTCCTAAAAGGGTAATTCCAACTGCTCAGCACAGGGGTTGGTCTCTCCCCTTTGCAGGTACCACTTAAGACACCACTTTCCTTCTGGAAAGCACCATCACCCAGGAGGATGTCTGGCTGGATAACCCACCCCGACACTCTGATTTGCTCCTGCTTGTTGACACGGCTGCTCTGCTCTCCTTCAATTGTGGTTATTTTAGGATGGAAGTACAGCTGGGGGGTGTGTCATTCCTCGCTGTGTTGCCCAACAGGCAGTTCCCTCGAGCTGCTGAGCATAAACCCAACTCTCTGGTGAGGAAATGTTGCAAATGTAATATAAAGCTGATACACTCTCAAAATCTAATTGTTCCCAGCCGTCACCCCATCAAATTAGAGACATGCTCTCCGTCTGCTTTTCGTAGGGATGGGTGAGGAGCATCCATCACCTCTGCAGGGCCCTGGAGAGCCCCAGGAACTGCTGCTCCTGCACCAGGTCTGGGGTTGTGCAGGTGGGGGCTGGGATTTCTTCTCTCTCCCTTCTCCTCTCCTCTCCTTCTGGCACCGTTTTGCTCACTCACAGCAGCGAGGAGCATCATCTCCTTGGTGTTGGAAATCCTCTCCAGCAGCCAGAAAGCACCAACAGCTGCCACTGCTGCTGGGAAGCCTCTGGGAGCCCTGGCAGCAGCATCAGGGCACCCGGCCAAGGCTTCTGCTCCTGCTTTCTGCTCTCCAGCATCCGTGTTCCTTCCCAGGGCGGGAAGGTTTGAACACCTCTGAGGGCAGAGGGATAACACCAGGCAGGCAAGTCCTACTCCACTGACTGGCTTGAGAAAAACCTGGACTGTTAATGCTAAGCTCCAGCCCGTGGAACACAGAAAATGGTATTAAAGGATTTGCTTTTCATGACCATAACTGAGAGTTAACGTATATTTGATGTTTAATGTATGAACCACAGGTGATTTCAGACTGGCACGGCCTTTTCTAAATAGTGTTTTAATCTTAGGGGGTTTTTCAGTTTTTTAAGGTTTGGCTACTCAGCCTGTCAGAGGAGAGGAGAACAAAACCACAGCAAAGCTGGGTATGAGAATCCAATGTGGGCAGAGGCTTTTGTTCCGTCTTTTATTGAGGTTTTACCTCTAATCTCTGCCTTTTTGATGCAATTTAAGATTAGGGAAATGAAAGGCAAGGCTGCCTGTGAACGGTTATCCAAACAGGACAGCCGAGGGGCACTTCCAGGCGCTGTTGTAAGAGGCTTTGGGCAGCTTTCCCCAAAGGGAGAAGCCAAAGACTCTGCAGCAGCCCCTGAGGTCCTGTGGGAGTGGGAACGGGGCATCTCCCACTCTGCAACAAACCTCCTGCCATCGTGGTCCCATCCTCATCTGCTGGAGGCAATTCCTGGTGGAAGGGGTGTTGGGATGCTGGGTTAAAGGGTCCTATGCTGGGCTCCATCAGGCTCCCAGCTGCTTGGATAATGTGTGAGGAAATAAACCCACTTCCCCCTCACCTGTGCTGGCTCCAGTGGGAATCCCTGTTGGATGCCCTTTCAGGGATGCCCCCAAGCCCAACCAGAACCCCATCACCATGGGCAGGAATTGTATTGGTACTCCCAGTTGGTGGATACCTTGAATGGCTCAGAAAATGGGGTAAAACCAAGTTCCTGCCAGGAAAAACAACTTGAATAATCAAGTCCCTTCTCGTGATGCTGGTGATAAATTCACACTGCTTACCCTGACGAGCTGAAAGGTCACGAATAGACCTTCTGAAATAATTATTAAATAACTTTGCCATTTGTTCAGGATCAGTTGCAACCTCATTACTGGGAGTGGGAGATGGTATCTCTGCATCCTGGGCATGGATCCAAAGAGGTCATTAGTAGCAATCATCCCAAATTTTGCAAGGGGAGGGAAAATTTCTCTTCAACCAACACACAGAGCTTTCCAGGGTTTTGTCTTTCTGATAAACAATCTGTGAGGACTTGGGAGATCCATCTTCCCTCTTTGGATCATATATATGTTTCAGTAGCCTTGAAGGGGGTGAAGGGCAGAGTTGGAAAGAAATGTTCTGTCACTGCAAAGCTTCAAGCTCAGCAAATAATCAAGAACCATAAATTAAATCCTCTCTAGTCCTCAGGACATTTGCCTGGCTGTGTGCTGGTGGTGTTACCGGTCACACACAGGACGTGTCTTTAAACCCAAAACGTGTTTCTTGATCAGAAGTGGGAATCAATCCAACAAGGGTTGCTTCTTTCAAGTTAAACAAAGGTTCCCCCAGCCCAGTGCGAGCTCATGCACATTTCCAGCCAAATTAAACATTATTTGGGCTTTGGCAAAGAAGAAAAAGCAGCATTTCCACACAGCCTTTCCCCCGCAGCTCGTCAGCCACGACGAGGACACAAAGACAGTGAGTTCAGGCTGTGGTTGAAGGAGGTTTCAGGTGTGAAGAGATGGGCATCAATAACCTGGCTTGTGTGCTCTCTGCCTGCTTTCCAGCCCAGCTTCCAGCCGTGCTGGGCCTTTCTGCAGCTCCTCAGGCTCTGGATGTCCCCAGCATCCCCCTCGGAGCCCCGGCAGCCCCAGTGCTGCCAGCCCAGCCCGGCAGAGCCAGTAATGGGATCAGCTGGGGAGAGCCATCAGTGGAACCGTTTGCCCTCCACTTTTATTGTGCTGAAAATTTAATTGGCTGATGATTCAAAGAGGAGAAATCTTTTCTCTTTACTTTTATCTGGCAGCTGCCTTTGTCCTCCCGGCATTCCAACCTCAGCCACTGATTCCTCGAGGACAATCAAAACGGTCTTAGAAGAATTTCCAATACCTTCCAATGACTCACTTTCTAATAAAGAGTGTGTCACACTGCAGACAGCAGCGCTCCCAGCCTGGGATTCAGCTCCTGGTGGAGCAGAGAGCAGCTCAATTGCTCACCCTTATCATTATCCAAGGGGATTGGAAGCTGACTCTCTGCCCCTCGAGGGAATGGAGGAAGGAGAAACCATCGAGACTTGCTTCTGCATTTCAGGGGTCAGCTCTGCCCTGGCTGAAGTAGTCAAGAGCATTGATTGTTTAAAGCCATATGACACTCTAAACTAAATGCAGGGATGCCCTGGGTCAACTGCTGATATAGAATTGCTGGTAATTCCTGGCAATATCAGAAAAACCAAGGCAGGCTCTGGATCCATCAGGTCAGCACCAAATATTTAACCCTGGTGCCCTGAAGCCAGTGGCTCTCCCACCACTGGCTGCTGCTGCACTCAGGTGGAATATTGCAAACCATGGGGCTGGGCAATCAGCCCGTGAGGTCAACCAGTCTGTCCCTGGCTCCAGGGCTCCATCGTCCCACCACACCTGCTCCTGCCAGCCCAGTGTGTCCCCAGCAGGATTCCACACATTCCCCTGCACTGCTCAGAGCCTCACCTTGGCATCACAGGCGCGTTTCTGATGTCGAACATGAATGCTCCTTGCTGCAGTTTATGTTTATCTTGTCATCCTCATAGGGAACATGAAAACCTGTTTATTCTCTCCCTTTTCAGAGCTTTCCTTTAAATGTTTGAAGACTGTTTGCATGTCTCCCCTCATCTTTCTTCACTGGAATAAGCAAACCAAAATTCCCTCCACTTCTCTCCCGTGTCAGTGTTTTAACCTCCCTGCCTGCTCTGGTTGCTGTCCCCCAAACCCTCCCCAGTACATTCCCATCCTCAGGAGTGGCATTTTCTCTGGGCAGCAGGATGGGCAGAGGCCCGGGTGGCACTGGAAAGCTTTGGCATATTCCCCAGTGTTTCTTCTGATTCTACCATTTTTTGCCTAATTGACAAATGAAGAGTGTCCTTCCCTCCTGGTTGTGTCACCAGCACATGGAAGTGGCTGTTGGTGCTTTCCCTGGGCTGCTTCAGGGGAGCAGAGCAAAGGAAACCTCTCCAGCTTGTTGCCTGTACAGGGAAAAGCTGATGTTGGAGTTTCTGGACCTTTTCTCCAGGAGCATCTCAACATGTGGGGAAGAAGCTCTGGGGAGTGTGAAGGGAGAGAGGGAGAACACACTGCCAGAGCTTTCATTTAACTAAAGAGCAAAGTAACATTGTGCTCCATTGATTACACATTTTTTGTGCCTGTTGTGACATTTGCAGGAAGGCTAATTTATTCAAGCATGGAAATCTTTAAAAACTTAATTAAGTTATTTCTGCTATTTCCATGCCTTATTGTTTCGACTTCACATTTAACTTTTATTTCTGGTTAATGTCTTTGAGGGAAAAAAACAACTAGAAGGAGAAAAGAAATCAAAAGGAAAAGGAAGATGCAGCAGAAATCCTGGTTTGTGCCTTCTGTGGGAGCTGTTTGGGGGTCTGTCCCATGAGAGCTGGTCTCTGGTTCTGGCTGGCATTTGGGCAGGAGGGTCACCAGAGCTGGGTGACCTTGGCCTTGTGCCTGCTCCCTGCCGGTGGGTCCTGGCTCCAGCTGGGACAGCAGGACACTTTAGAAGTGGATGGGGAGGGTGGGAGAGGTGGTGATGGGGGGAGCACTGGTGGGCTGAGCGTTGGCTCCCATCTCCAGGCTTTCTGAGGTATCCCAGACAGCACTGCTTTGCATCCAGTGGGGATGAAGCGAGTGCCAAAGGGTTGTCAGGCTCTGCTTTGCTGCTCCCCACCATGTGTGTATTCCCTGGACTCCCATGCATCCTGCTTTCCCTGCCTCCATGGGCAAACAGGCAGTGAGAGGAGGTGGCAGGGCAGGGTTGGTGCCTCTGGGCCCCCAGAAGTTGAAATAATGGCAGAAAACAGCCCAGGCAGCTTTGCTGAGCCCCAGAGGGGACCTGCAGCCCCAGGAGCTGCTGTTTTGCTGAACAGGAGGCTCTGAAGGGCACAAGACACTGCCAGCAGGGCTAAATGCTGCATTAATAAAGTTTCTGTCAGTAAATTCACTAATTAAGGCTCACAGATGGAGCTGGAAGGAATGCTTGTGGTGAAACCCAAGGAGTGTGAACACTGCCTGCTTTGGAGGCAGGCTGCAAGTCTGGAGAAGAAATGGGGAACAAAGAAAAGCCACCAGGAGTTTCAAAAAGCTTCCCCTGCATCTCCAGAAAGTGGGATGAGCCCAAGGGTTGGGTTTGGGGGCTGTGAGCGTGCCTGGCCTTGGTGAGCTGGGGCTTGGCCGGGTGCTACAGTCCTGGTTTCACTGTGGTTTTACAGCAAAGCTGCCCAGGAACCAGGTTTGAAGCAAGTCCAGGTTTGTCAGGCCCCAGGTCAGCACCCTAAGCACCAATCTCCTTGTGCATGACAGCAAAGATGGATACAAGGAGGAACCACCACGGCTGTGAAAACCCCCAGAGCCATAAAGAGCTCCAGCCATAAATGACAAAGTGCTGGAAAGTCTCCCGGCGGCAGCGGGGCCGGGGGAAGAGTAATCCCCCTGCTCTCCAGCATTTGCCAGGCATTAGCCTGATTTCCCTTGGGCTTCCCACCAGGCATTCGGACTTCTTGCTGGGTTTCTCTGTATTATTTTTAAGTCGTTACCCTCCACCTCCTCTTCCGACTCGGGAGCTCTTACAGGATGAATTTACAGTGTGACTCCTCAGGGCACAGCAGTGCTTGGAGTTCCTGTGCTGATGGAAGTGGCTCCCAGGCGGCTTTTTCCCTCCTGTGCTGTCAGAGGGGAATGTTCCTCCCCTCTGAGTGGGCTGAGGGTTCAGGGTCCCTCACCGTGTTCCAGTCTCTTCCCAAATATCGGCTGTGTGGGTGGGAAACGGGAATGGCAGCGCAGGTCTGGGTGCCTCAGGAATCACCTGGTGCTGGTCCTGGCTGGGGGGAGTGAAGGGAGCTGCTTCCAGGGACAGTGAAGGGAGCTGGCTCCAGGGACAGTGAAGGGAGCTGGCTCCAGGGGGATCAAAGGGAGTTGGTTCCAGGGCATGGAAGGGAGCGGGTGCTGGGGAGCTGCTCTGTGCTCGGCAGGGAGTGCATCCCTTTCTTCTGCAGCAGTGTTTCTGCGTTCCCTCCTCTCTGTAGCTACGGCAACATTTGTATTTGTCAGCCTATGGCGATCCTCTGCATATGGAATACATTTGCTTTGGGTGTTTGCCATTAACATTTTCATTTCTGTTTAGCATCAGGAGTTTTCGATTACTGGCCTCGCAGAGCAGTGAGTAAGCTGTTGTGTTCATGCTCTTTGTTTTCATTTCCACATCCCATCCCAGTGAACTACAGGACAGGAGCCCTGCCCTGGGGAACACAGGGAGGAATCCAGTCCCTGCCTCGTGTTTGGGGCTGGCTGATCTCACGTGGTTGTTGGTTTGCAGGGTCTGGTTTTATCTGAGACCACATTGCACTGAGGGGAACAAGCAGGGGCTGAGCACACCCCTGTCAGCTCTGTCACCACTCTGTGTCCCTGTGTGCACTCAGCTCCTCTGGGGCATGAGTGGAAAGGGGGCTGAGACCGGGGAGCAGCTCAGTGCAGGTGTGACCCCAGCCTAGCAGGTCTGCAGGTGCTCTGCTGCAGGCTCTTGTCCAAAATCCTTCTCCTCTCCCTTATCCTTATCTTATCCCAGCCCTGTTTTACTCTTCCCCTACTATGACTTTACATGTCCACTTTATAACTTAACTCCATGAAGTGGATAGAGATAAAATTGCTGTAGCCCATAAAGAAATGAGGGACAAGTAATGCACATCCTGGCTGAAACAGCAAACTCCGGATTTCCAAAGTGCTGCCTCCCTAAACTCTAAGTAAAGCCATAATGTTTAGAAGTGGTCATTGAAGGAGCAGTAAATGGCTGCCAGGTTGGGTAAAGAGCAGCGTTGGCAGAGCTGAAAGCCCTCGATCACTAGCACCACACGTGCTCCTCCCTGGCAGTGCAGAGCCCAGGCTGGCAGCAGCAGGGGCTGTGAGTCACTGGGGACCAGGGAGGTGGTGACGGACAAGCAGTAGACCAGCACTGGACAAAGAGATGCTTAAGCTCAGAAGTTCTAGGAAGTTTCCCCTGGTCATCCTGCAAATAATCAATTCCCCCTTGATCCAGGACAACTTTCCTTTTCCAGCTTTCTAGAGCAGAGAACAAAAATTCCCGTGTGTTTCTCACCAGCCTGGAGATCCACCTGCAGCATCTCCTCGTCCCTGAGGTGCTGCCTCTCCCCACAGCCGAGTCCAAGTTTCTGGCTGATGCCAATGGCACCATCTCTGCTCCCAACCCTGCTGCACACCCGTCACTGTGCCCTCCACCCCTGTGCTGCCACGGGGAGGGCTATCCCCACAGGAAGGGTGCTCCATGATGGGAAGTGTGCACGTAGCACAAGTGAATGGGCCTTGGGAGCCTGCCAGCTTCCTGGAACAAATGGGGACGTGCAGGGAAAAGCAGGAAAATCATCCTCACACAGGGTGCAAAGGGGATGCTGCAAACCGGCGAGGCTGAGGAGTTTTACGACTGTCCCAAATGCTGTTCGCCTCAGATTTAAAATCTGGGTTTCCTTTGATTTGAAATGATTTTAAAGGTTCCTGCACTCCTGCAATGTAATTATCCCAAAGATTTCTGGGAGAGTTCTTTTCTGCCCCTTTGTTCCCAAGGAGGCTCTGTAAGAATGCTACGAGGTTACAGCCATTATGGCGTGTAATGCAAACAGGGCCATTTATTGCCTTTTTATGAGGGTAATGCAGCACCACCCAATAAATTCTGCAGGAAGGATTCGATGGAGAAAAGGTTGAGATTCAGCCACAGCGGGGTCAGCCAACGGGAGCTCTAATTTCAGATGGAAATAGTTAAGGGGGCAAAAGGCATATTTTTCACTCTCCTGTTTTGGAAAGGGTAGGGAAGGATGAGAGCTGAGGAAAAGCAGAGGAGGGAGCAGATACAAATGCTAACTCAAAGAGGAGGAGAAGGTCCCAAGCCACCAGTGCAGAAGCCACAGCTCAAGAGATGCTGACTGGCCTTTCTCCTCATCCCTGTGCCAGTCCTTGTGAGGTCTGACAGGGATGGCTCCTGCTTGGCCCTGCTTGGGAATGCACAGCCAGGAAGAAACATGTGCGTGGTGGGAGACAGGAGCAGAAATGCTCCCGATGAAACCCCTCTGATGCTCGTGTGGGACACACCCTGAGTGTGAGGCTGTCCCCCACACGTGGTCAGGGAGCCCCGCGGTGCCCACGTGTGAGCCTGGCTGTGCCAGGAGAGCCGGCTGTGCCAGGAGAGCCGGCTGTGCCAGGAGAGCCGGCTGCTGCCCCTCTGCCCCGCCACAACCACCGGCCCTGCAGTCGTGTTCCTTAATCAGTTCATTACAGCAAACAGGGGATCAATGAGAACAGGGTATTGATCACAGATTCATACCTGAGAACCGCGCTGCTGCTCCTGAGTCATTCCTCAGTGGCAGGGATGGATCCCTCCCGCCCCTCCCGTGCAGAATTCCCACCTGGTGCCCGCCCTCCTCCAGCGCTGCTCCCGCGGGCAGAGACGCTGCAACTCAGCCCGTGCTGGGCTCACTCTTGGGCTGGTTCCATCTCACTGCTTTGGCCAAAGGCCACTCAGAGCACGGCCACGGAGCCTCAGCTCCCTCCCTCCTCCCAGCTGCGGACACTCCCGGCAGCCCGGGGATGTCCCTCCAGATGTGCACAACCTCTGGAGCCGAGCGTGGCCGCTCCCACACAGAGGCAGACACGGACCTTGGCTGCCCGTGGAACAGCCCAGCCAGGCTGCAGTGGCTGCAGCTGCCGCTTGACAGCCGAGCTGCTCCTTCATGCTTCTCTTGTTCTCCCCGCTCGCAATTGATAGATCAAAATTCCCCGCAAACGACCGGTTTCACGGACCGTTTCCTCTGCTGTCAATACAAGGCGCTGAGAACTGTCAGCGCCTCCCTCCCCGTCAAAGAAAGATTCAATTATTTATCGCTACCTCTTAGAAAACTAATTGTATTGCTAATTGTTCTTTTCCTGGGAGGAATGTTACATTTTTTTCAGGTGAATGGCTTCAGGCAGTTTAAGGGTTTATAAAGAGTCTTTCATCAAACATGTGATTCAGGAATGAACTCACTGAGATGACATTTCCCTTCCAATTTTCTGTTTATATTATCGAAGGGGGGATTGCCGGAAGCCCAGGGCTGTAGCTGCTAACCTGATTCATTCCCTGCACAGGGATGGGACTCGGTGCAGATGAATTTTACTAAATTGGCCATGTTTATATGTAATGGTAACAATAATACATTTTATCTATCTCCTGTTGAACTCAAGAGGAGTTCTCCCAGTAAGTTTGACAGAAAGAGGATCAAGCTGCTGCTGAAATTTCTCCTTGGAGGACCTCAGGGTAATTTTCTTCTACCACTTCAGACTCTGAGAAGGGCTGGGAGCAGTCCAAGAATCCTCATGCATCCCTCTCCTGAAGGAAGATGCCATGGGAGACAGGAAGGGAGGAGGGGGGCCACAGGATAGTCGAGGGCACAGGAATATCAAATCCATCTTCCAGGAACACGTCAGGATTTAAAGGTCTCCTTTCCCAGCAGGCAGGAGCTCTCCTGTCACATCTTCTGCCTTTTCAAGACCACGATAAATCTTCCTGCTTAACACACCCCGAAGAGTGACAGCATCAATCATTTATTGCTGGCACCAGTTCTCAAGCTTCCTGACCCCTTCCTTGCTTGGAGAAGGAGGTGCATCCATGGAGCCTTGGCACTGTTCATCCACGTGCTCCCTCTCCAGCTCCTCCTGGTGCTGCCCCATCCCTCCCCACACGGAGCAGAAGCTTCATGGGGGCTCTCAGAGGGTCTGAGCTCCCAGGGCCAAACGACCCCTTTCCCCAGCCTGGGAAGAGCAGGAGGGATGTGATTCCATTCTCATTTTCACAGCATTAGGAGTAAAGTGGGAGCTTGTGCCGGGCCAAATCCCCTCCCTGATTGTGCAGGATGAAATGCAGCAGCGAGGGACACATAACCCTTCACTGCACGGCAGTGCAGGCACTGATTTACATGCTGCTCCTCCTTTAATGGTGCCTGTGCACCTGAAGATGGCAACGAGCTGTAAAAACAAACAAACACACATTTATCCCCCAGTCCCTCTGCTCTGAGGTGTCCCAGAGCCTGTGCCCAGTCTTGTTTTACCTTCTGCAGGTTTGGGGCAAGGAGAAGCCCTGTTCCTCTGCCAGGGTCGGCTCAGGGGTTCAGCCTCAGGCATGATCACAGACCCTTCCAACTCAAATCCTTTACCCCACCACCCTTAGCCCCCTCTGGTCCATGGGATGCTCTGATCCTGGTGCACTCAGTGCCTGACTGGGCTCTGCCAACCCAAGAGGAACTTCTCCTTCTCTGAACAGGAGCATAGCCAGGGATTCACTGCAGCAGCCTGATCCAGCATCTTACAGTAAATCAATGAAACTTCCGTGCCTTGACAAGCCCTTGCCACTTAAATAGACAAGAAACAGGTAGGGATGGATGCTGCAGGTTCCTCCAGATCATGAGGCATAAATCTCAAGAGAACAGCAGCGGAGATAAAACACTGCTGGAAGCAAAGGACAGGATTTAGGATTTGTTTCGAGGTTGTCATTTTGACAGCGAGGAAAAAAACATTTTTTCTGCCCAGGGTTAGTAATTAGTGTGGCTGCAGGGAAAGGTAACACGGTGCTGAGCACGGCAAAGCCCTTGCTACAGATACCTTGGTGCTGGTCAGCTCTGCTGAAGATGATAATTTCTGAAATCATAGAATTATTTAGCTTGGAAAAGACCTTTGAGATCACTGAGTCCAACCATAGTCCAACGCTGTGGAGCAGCTGGTAAGGATCTGGTGATGGGATGGCAGTGGTTAGAGGGCACTGGCTGCCAAGGTAGTGAGCTTGGTGTGATCAGCCCAGATGGACAGGGAAGGAGATAGAGAAGCACAAATGGGAATTAATGAATTCAAGAGCCAGATTAGCTCCCACTGTTTAGCAGCTCGTGCTGCCCCAGCTCTCCAGCTGGCAGGGATCTGTCCCAGCCAGCTCCCCGTGCAGCCGCAGGGCAGAGTCAGCCGGCCCCTCGCAGCCTCCACTGGTGCTGCCTCTGGGAGAACAAACCCTTCTTGTTTGGGAGAACAAATGCTAAAGCCATTACGTCCCTCTCATCGCTGTTCCAAGGGGAGCCTGGGCTGCGCTGCTGTGAGTGGAAATGTCATTTCTGAAATGTAATTTGGCTGGAGCACGCTGCAGGACAGCAGCAGCTGCGGAGGCAAATCCAAATAACGCTCGGCACTGTAATTGCATATGTAAAAATGGGAAAGAAGAGAGCGAGAGGAAGCGGCTTCCTCTGCTCTGCTGGGTATTACAGATGTAGCTGTCATCCTCTTTCCCTGCCGGAGTGGTTGTAGGTGTTCAGTCCTGGTACTCCGCTGGGTGTTGTCGAGAGATTGGAATATAATTTTCGATGTGCAGAGGTCAAACCATGAGGCTGTACAGGCGCCTTGTGCCTCTGACAAGGACTTACCCAGCTTAGAGCTTGATCCCAAGTCCCTCTGCGAGGCCGGAGGCCCTGGAGTGGGCGAGCTGTGAGTGCAGCTGTGATGATGTGGGAAGGGGGGCAGTGGCAGCACAGAACACCCCACACCCCCCAGCAGGTGCTTTCTGAGCTTTCCCAGTGTGTTGGCATCACCCTGCTCATGGTCCTGCACGGCCTTCCCTGAGGTGCTGTGATCAGATGCCTGGGGGATGCTGGGATCGGGCTCCCTCCATTCCCCTGTTCTGCTGCTACAGGCTGAGCAGGGAGGGAGGGATGGAGGGATGGATGGATGGGGATGGATGGGGGGATGGATGGGGATGGATGGGGATGGATGGATGGGGATGGATGGGGATGGATGGATGGGGATGGATGGATGGATGGATGGGGATGGATGGATGAATGGATGGATAGATGGATGGGGATGGATGGATGGGGATGGATGGATGGGGATGGATGGGTGGATAGATGGATGGATGGATGGATGGATGGATGGATGGATGGATGGATGGATGGATGGATGGATGGATGGATGTGCAGATCCATCCTTGTACTCACTGACCTCCTGAAATGCCCTGTGTCCTCTCCATGGTCTGCTAAGCCGACTGTGTCACCTCTGAATCACCAGTACTTGCTCTATGCTAAAAAGTTCCCTGTTAAATCCCTTAAGGTGCTTTGCAGAAGAAATACAATATTGTTTGTGTCCTAAATGAGATAGCTGCTTCATACAGACATTAATCAATATATGAAGGAGGCACCCTCAGGGAAGACAGAGTTCTTTGCTTTCAGGTGAACTCTTTGCTGTCTTACACTCCAGATTATGAAAACTGAAATCAGTTTATCAATCTAATTTTCTGCTCACAATTGATACTTTTATTTTTCAATTTGTTCTAATCAGGCAGCAGAGCTAAACAGAGCTGTTCCTTCTGTGAACCACCTGTGTCCTCTTCCCAGTTTGCCTGGATCCCACACCACACTGTTCAGGTTTGTAGTGGGGGGTGTCCATCCCATCTACCAGATGGGATACAGAACCAATGTTCCCTCATGCTATAGGATTGTTGGAGTTTGAGTGTTATCCTCTTTGTGAGGCTGAGTTATCCTGCTCCTGTAACTTCATCCAGCTTCCCTAAATTATTCATCCTTTTCAATAGGCCATGGAAGCCTTCTCCTCCCTCTCCTAAATTATTTTGCAGCAAACAGAGCGAGTGCAGAGGCAGCCATGGCTCCACAGTGGAGGATGATCTCCACAGATCTCTGTCACAGGGGGTACCTTGGGGCTGAGATAACTCCCATGTGCAGCCAGAGCCTCCTAAGGACCAGGCTGTGTTGGGAAGGGTAAATCTTTCCTCTGATGGACTGAACATTTTCTTCCCAAGGCATTTGCCAGGGAATCCCCAATGGCACTCTGCTGTTCCAGGCAGCTCCAGTGCTCACTTGCTTCAGGTTGTAAATGCTTTCTATTTCTTACAAGCTGTGAGTCTGATGAAAGTGTAGCAAACCCACGACCCAGCAGCAGAGGAAGCAAACTGTGCAGCACATGGCGTTGTGCTCCTATAGGGTGTCTTCAAGTGTGCCGGGTAATGATCCAGCAGCTGTGAATCCATACAAACCAGCGCTGCTCCGAAGGGCTGTAATTATTAATCTGCTAACGCAGACACAATACACTCAGCCTCCCTCTCAGCCTCTCCCAGGAATGGGAAATAATGCTGCAGCGGCAATTACCTTAATGCAATTATCTCAGATGTGAAATTCCATCACGGCACTCGCTGTCCTGCTTTGTGCAGAACGGACGGGGAGTGGGGGCTCTCCCAGGGCTCGGGGCTCCAGGCTGGGGCCTTGCTCCTGGTGCCAGCAGGACCTGGTGCCCCTCATCACCTGCACTGTCTAAAGCCACGGTGGAAGCAGAACCTGGGCACTGCCACATCCTGCAGTCTGGGTTCCCAAGGGATGCTCCATGCCAGGGACGTGAGCAGAGCCGTGTCCTGAACGAGGATTCCTGAACCAGGTGGCATCACATGGGCAGTGGGGGCAGCCCTCAACCTAAATCTTGTTTAGACACAAATCTCTGAGGCCTTTCCCAAGGATAAAGGAAATATAGGAAGCCACGCTCAGGATAATCCCTGGGTTAATGTTAAACACCACCACCGTCCCTCCCACTTGCAGAGCCCATGGCAACCCGTCATTAAGGACACAGTGGGAAGGCCTGAGCTGCAGAAAGTTCCTTGAAACCCTCGTGCACACACACTCCAATCAGGCAAGAAAATGTTCTGCAATTTGTTCAAGATGGACTTGGAGACTATTTCAGCATTCTCGTCTCCCAGGGAGGAAGGAACTAATTGCAAAGGATTTTTAAAAGGAAGATTGCAACTGGCCAAAAACAGTAAATGGATTTTACTTCCTCTGCTCTGATAAATATTTAATTACAGAGTGTAATGCAGGGATTGGGTTTAGTTCTTGCTTGTTTTGATGGGCTTTTGTTTGTTTTTACATGTATATTTATTTATACTCTGTTCTTCCACTGCAACTGACGTCCTCATGTGCCACCTCCACAGTGGTATCTCCTAGAATTAAATGGAATTGTCTTTTCACGGCATCAGTCCTCCCTGTCTTCGTGACCAGAGCCCATCTCCAGGAGCAGTGGTTAGAAAATGAGCCACTTCTGTGGAGCCTGATGTCTCCCTCACCTAATTGCTCCGACAGCTGCTGGTTTGTGTTTGGTTTGCTTTTCCCTCTCACTTTCTGGTGTCATCCTGCACAATTTTTAACATTTTATTTTTTTAAAATCTCATCCCTATACTGTAATTGCCTGAAAATGTTTATTTACTTAAGGGACTCTTTACTCAAAACTCCAGGCTCTTGACTACTAATATCATGCACTTACGTAATTGTGTAATTAAAACTGAAATGAGAAATGTTTCTTTAGGCTCCGTTTCTCACCTGTGCCCCATCCCCAGAGCAGCACATGGGGCTGCTCCCCACACCATGTCCCCTCTCCCAGCACAGCCTGGCAAGTGCCCACACTTCATCTCTCCCCAGCCTGCACTCCAGGCTGATGAATTATTACCCATGAAAAAATCTCATTAAAATCACTGAGAATGTGCCCAAATGAAGCACCCCAGGGCCTGGCAGGCTCGTCCTGCTCTGCCTTACTGACTCTGTCCCACACATGCCACAGCCTTCCTGCATCTCGTTTTGTGCAGCAGGATTTTTCCCAGCAGGATTGATAACAATACAGCCTCATAAATAATGTTCCCTGCATTGGTGGATTGGGGATTCTGCATTGGTGTCTGGCTATTAATGGTTGTATATTTTTCTTCATAATGTTCAAGTGCCTTATTTATGCTTAATGGGCCTGACTGTCTCTGTAAGGAGTGGTCAAATGGCTGCTGCTGGCAGGTTTGGTGGGGTTTAATGTCTCTGTTTTTAAATTGCAGAGGTCGTTACTGTTAAAGGTCCCTACACGTCCTCACAGCCAGCTGGGAACGCCTGTTCTTCACTCTCTGGCCACATGTGAAGTTTGTTCCTGCAAAGGTGACTCTCTGCTCGTGTGTGTCTGCAGCACCCACAGCAGCCCAGCTGTGATAAAGCTTCAGCCTCGGCTCCAGTCACAGCTCCTTGAGGAATAGAGGTCTCTGCATCTGGCATTTGATGGCCTCAGCCATACAAGGAGCCATAAAAAGGTAAGGGCAGCTCCACCTGGAGGTCTCATTCCCTCTCCTCTCCCCCAGAGTGTCGCTGTGTGCCCCCAGCACTCCCGGCCGGGAGGGAACAAACAGAACCAGTTCTGGGCAGTCACAGAGGGGGTGCAGAGCAGGGGGGTTTAAAGGGCTTCTCCTCTTTGCTCTTCCTTAGAAGCCACTTTGCTGACAAGCAGCATCACTTGCACCACTCGAGGTGGCTGAGCTGGGGCTTCCACAGCAGAAACCCTGCGGAGACACGGCTGGTGCTGCCCCAGCCCCATGGAGAGCAGGAGGAGGGGCAGGGCCCTGGATTCAAAACACGCTGGGTCCCCAGGGAGCCATAGGGAGAGCCTCAAATTTGGCAGGCATGTTTGATGTCAGCTTTCACTGCTTCAGAGATCCCACTGAACCTAAATCCATCAGTGAGAGACTTTCAAAGTGCAGGGGAATAAAACTCCTCATGGATAACGGCCCCGAAAAATGCCTCTTGGCAGCTTTATTGCCTGGTGCATAGGAAAGGAGCAGATGCACTTTCAGGACCAGAAAGTGCTCCAGTAATTCCATTAATGGCCAACCCAAGGTGAGGTGAGGGGTGCATGGAAGGGAGAGCAACCCAGGCTGCTGGGGCTCTCCGGAGGAGCGTGGGGTTGGATCTCAGGCTGGCTTGGATCTCAACACCAGTGCTGCTGGAAGCCCAGCGGGCATGGAGAGGTTTGTACCAGCCAGGAAAACTGTCCCCACCTGTTTCCATGACAGAAAACTCCAGATTGGGTGTGCAGGCTGCTGGGGCCCAGACCCCACTGACCCCCTGGGGCTGCCAGCCCCCAGCTCCAGCAGCGCCCACGTCCCCCTGTCCAGAGCTGAGGCCGTGCCAGCAGATGGGCTCCTGCCATCCAGATGTTGTCACCAGGAAGTCCTGTCAGGGGTTGCTGGCCGGGGTCTCGTTCTCGCCTGTCAGACTTGACATCTTCAGTGTATAATTAAATGCCAGGACGCGAGCAGCAGAGCAGGTGCATGCTAATGAGGAGATCAATTTTAATTATGATTTTAATTAAACACCCAATCCGGTAGGAAATATGACAAGCAGGCTAGAAATGCAAAATTTATACTGGGGGAAAACAATGGAGAGAGATGGGGAAGACAGAACTGAGGTGTGTGTGCCTCGAAGCACAGGCTGTGTGGGGGGGAGGATGGGAGGATGGCTGGGTGGCTACGAGCCAGGGGGGGAATGGAGGGCATCCTCTGATTCTTCTTGTTGTCACAATTTGATGAGGAAAGCCCAAAAAACCACATTTACCATTTTGTCGCTTTTTCCCAACTCCCAGTTTTTGCTCTCTGCCAGCGCTCCAGAGCTCTTGTAAACCACGGGGTGTGCAGCCACATGGTGGAAACCAGCTATAAAAGGAATTACCACTGAACAGAGATCTTTGGCAAGAGGCTTTATAGCAGCCCACGTCATGGGGGGCTGTGGTTTTGGATCACGGATCAGAGGGAACCTTTAGGATCCCTCTGTGCACAGCCTGGTACATTCGGCTGCTCTGGATTAACTCCTCCGTGAACTCCAGCAAGCTTCAAAAGAACAAATCCCTCTCCAGACTACAGCCTCCCCAGAACAGGAAACCCTCCATCACTCCTGCCACGGATAACAGCCACTGTGTTACTCATCCCAAGCTGTCTGGCTCCTGACCCACTTCCCTCAGATTGGTCTCTTCCCAGCACAGGTGGAACCAAGGCAGCTTGTGCCACCCCTGCCCTCTCGCCACGTCCCCTCCCTGCAGGAGATGGCTGGTGCCACAAACCCACAGGGAAAGAGGAGCCATGGGATGCTGGTCCAGGCCCCGGGGGAGGACCAGGAGCAATGAGCACAGGCTGTCTCATCCAAATGGAATGAGGCTGAGCATGGATGTAACATGAGGCCAAACGCGGGGGAGTGGGCGTTTTAAGCTCATTGGTTACCTGAGCTCACCCCTGGGCTCCCTCCCTCCCCCCAGCCTCCCCCTGACTGCAGAATTATTGATTTTGCTGGGTTTCGCTGTTCCATATCATAAATTGACTTCAGCAACTCTTTTCCCTAACTAATGAGACCATTAGCAATAGGGTGTGGGTGGACAGGCAGCTCACCCAGATCAATGAGACGAGGGGACATGTCTGTGCAGAGAGACAGGAGGAGGTGGGGACCCCCCCAGACACAGGGTACACCCGTCCCTACCCCCTCCATCCCTCCCGTGCTGGGGGCCAGCCCAGGAGCCCCCAGTCCCCGGAGGGATCTGCAGGGCACGGCCCCAGGGTGACGTGGTGAGGACCAGCACGGGGACAGGGAGCCTGGAGCAAACTGGGGCAGAAACCAGCAGAATTGGGGGTGGAGGAATGTGCCACTTGTCCGTGCAGCTCTGCCATCAACCACTTTTTCATGTGGTTTGGCTCCCGGCCTCGGGCTTACAGTTAAGGGAAATAATTAGGGGCTGTGGACGGAGCTGCTCTGTTGCACCATGCCCCACTCCCCCCTTTCCCCCAAAAAGGAGGTTCAAAGGAGAAAAGGGGTGTCCTCCCTGCAGCCCCCCCACTCCCCACCAGGCTGGGCTTTGATTTGCTGGCTGGAAGTTTGCTCTGCGGATTTGTCCCTCCCGTTTAATTAGCTGCTCCGAGAGCTCCGGCAGAAACCGCAAACCCCGGGCTGGGTTTTTATAGAGCGTGTTTTTACCTTTCACCCTTTGGAAATGTCAGAGCAGCGGGGAAGCTGCGCCGCTTTGTTGCCTCCACTGTTTTAATAACTTTATGGCTCGCAATCCTCTGGCAGCCCTTCTGCCCACCTCCCCTCGGGAGGAGAGCACCCGGGGAGATAACAGCCCATCTGATGGCGAGGAGGCAGCGGACAAGAGCTCGCCCGTTATCTTTAACCCCGGCCATCCAGGGTCATTCCATTTAGGCAGCGCGGCGTTTCTGCCGCCTGAGCAGCAGCGTCGCAGCGCTTTCCACGCAGCGGCCCAGTAAATCATCCTGGCCAGATAAAAATGAAAAGGATGGTTAGTTACTTATCCGGGGCTCGGTTTAAAAGCCGGGAGCTGGGGAGTGGGGAGAGGCTGGGGAGCGCGGGGGCACCTTGGCTCACCTCCGGAGCGGGCGGTTGTTAGAGCGGAGGCACCTCTGGCTGCAGGAAGCAATTTGTCTCCCGGAGGCTGACAGGAGCTCCTTTCTTCTCCACTTACTCCTTGCTCAGAAATAAAAGGGGCATCCGCTCACATGAAAAGCGGGGAAGGCTCCAGGTTTCCCTTGTGAGGTCTCTCCCAAGCTGGCACGGACGGGCAATTTGTACAAATGACACTTCCCTGGGAGGGAAGAAAGAAGGAGAAGAAGAAAGGCCACCCCAGCTTCCAATTTGTGCCGCAGCAGTCTGCTCCAGCTCCTCCTCTCCCCACTTTCAACCTCCTGTGCGATGCTCTGGCTCCGGTCCTTGGCTCCGAGAGCAGCCAGCCCTGTGCCCTGACCAGTGGCTGCCCTGACCAGTGGCTGCCCTGACCAGTGGCTGCCCTGACCAGGGCCAACCCCAGAGCTGCCCGGGGTCGGTGGCCGTGCTCCCGCTGCTCTTCCCACTCGGAGCCGGCTCCCTCTCCCACCCCGGAGTCGACAAATGCGTGCCTGGCAAATGCATCCCTGTTACCCCTTCGAAGTGGATTAGTTAAACCTTCACAGACTCCTCGGTGGGCGTTTTTGTTCAGTATTAGAGTGGTTCTAATTCGATTTATCTTAATTCACTTGCAATTTGCTTATAATTAAACTACAGCGAACCAAGGGAGCTGATTTACCCGGCGCACTGAAATCTGATGAGGATTGTGAATCAGCCACCTCAGTTCACTGCACAGTGTATTAATATAAATTGAAGTCAATGGTGTTTTACATTAATGCTTTCTTGAATGTCCCTATACGTGCAGGTCTGGGGCAGAGCACAGAGAACGTTTATTTTTGGGGAAAACCCCAATTTCCTGGGCTTTGTGTTTGTCCAGGACACCCAGGACCAGGACCAGAACTGCCACCCTGCCTGCTGCTCCTGCCAGCCCACCCCTGATACAGAATCATTTGTGACAAAGCTAAAGAAGGATTTATTCCCCCCGAAGTGTCTCCCAATGGCACCTGGCAAAAGGGGGTCGTTCCCCAGATAAGGGACCTTGCCAACACTAAGCTCTCTTAGCCACAATTTCACACAGTCAATTATCTCCTAATCAGGGCCGTTTTGTCAGAGGTTATTGCCCTAAGGACTCAATTAGGTTATATCTATGTCATTAATATTTTATGAAAAAATCATTCACGTGGAAGTGTTAAACACCTTTGCAAACTTCCTTCCCCCCCGCCCCGGGGGAAAAGGGGCTTTGAAGCTCCCTGCAGGCAGCGGGCCCGGGGCTGGCAGCGCAGCCGGGGAGGAAAGGCAGGGACAGCCCTGCCTGGCACTGCCCAGCTCCTGGGGACGTGTGGCCCTCTCCTGCCCTGCCACTGCCGGTTCCAGCTGTACCTGCCTCTCACTGTGTCCAACTGCATCTGGCTGCAGCTACACTGCTCTCCAAACCACCGCCCTGTCAGCTCCCCGCGCGTCTGCTCTGAAGTTATTTTCAAGCTCCGAGTTATATTTAACTCGAGGCATAATAGTTGCCACTCCAAACCCTCTGTTTTATTAAGTCAGGCATTTGGGTACTTGCAAATAGAGCTGCCTGGAAAATGGAACTGCAGAAAATTGCAGACAAAGACGTTTCTTCTCATTACCATTTCTTTCCAGAAGGAAATGGTTCGCTGCCACCTGGTCACCATTCCCTTCATCCAGGACATCTGATGGTCGGGATGGGATGGGATGGGGGGGCAGAGGCTGCAGCTCACGGCGGGTGGGCATCACCCTTGGAATGGGGCTGCAGCGTGGAAACACTTCAGTGTGGACCTCAGGGAGCTGATAAAGCAACTATAATGATGGTCCAGGGTGCCAAACGTCCTCAACATCCCGGAGTTCAGCTCTTGAGCGACAGCCATTGAAGTTAATGAATAAAAGCCTTTGGCAGGCTTTTTCCAAAGATTTCTTTGGTGGGCTCATACTGCTGCCATTCTCTGGGGTGGATTTTCACGCTGGCAAAAACGCAATGAAAAGAATGAACTTAGGAGAGAAAAAACACGTACAAAAAGTGAGCAATGCTACAAAATACTGCAGCATTCCTGCATCCCTCAGATTTCCCTATGTAAGTAAAGAATCCAGCCTTCCTGCCCCCAACAGACTTGGAAGTGCTCCTGAGCACCATAAAGCTCCTCGAAAAACAGTGATGGGGTCTAAGCCTGTCGATGCTTTGCAGTGTTTCTGTGGGAAGTTGGGATGTCCCAAGGCAGAGCCTTTCCCAGGACTCAGAGGTGCAGAGAATTCCCTGCAGCGATCCTTATCTCCGCTCTCCCGGCACACCAGGCAAGTGTTTCCTCTTAATGGGAATTGACACAAAGTAGGGTTGATTTTTAAAAAAAAAAAAAGTTCTCCTCCTTCCCCAGGCAGTTTTGATGTGAATATTAATATTAACATAATTTCATGATGATTAGAGAACACAATTAGGGGCTATTAATAATGACACAAATAATGACATTTAAGGCCTCATTTTCCTGTGTGTAACACTCTGGTGGTATTTAAACAGCTCTGTCTGGCACAATCAGTGCTGTGTCATCGTGGTGTCAATCCCACAGCTCCCTGCCAGTGCCTGCCCTGCTGGCAGCACGGGGTCCAGGGAGAGGGAAAGGGAAAGAGGAAAGCTCAAGTGGGGATGCTGCTGAAGATGATGGAACAATGGGACACCTGGGGAGAGGCTGATGGCTCTCCTTGAGGAGCTGATCCCCACTTGCAGGGCACACCCCAGCCAAGACCTCACCTCCTCGGGCCTGAGGTTCCTCAGACAGGGAGAAAAACCCATGTAATGCCAGCAGAGCCCCATCTCAGTGCCTGGCTGCTCTTCTCCAGGCTCTCCAGAGGCCAGCTCCCACACTCCACCATAAAAACAGCTTAATGGGGCTGTTCCAGCCCAACTCCACTGAAGTCAGGCACTGCAAAGGCCCCATTTCCTTTAGAACACACTCACTGCCAAGCTCAGCCCTTGGAGGAGGCCGTGCTGTGCTAATGTCACTTAATGGAAACCTCGGAATCAATTTTTTGCTCCCTGAAGAAAATCCCCCTGGTTTATGCAGCAAAAGCTGTAATACTGGAAATGGCTTCAGACTTTTGTGGGGGAAAAAAAAACAACCAAAAAACAAACGGAGAGGAAGAGAAGGAAGGTTCACTGCAGCTCCACGAAAAGGAGGTCAAGTGAAGCTTTGCCAGGTAAGTGACTGGTCCACACGTGCTGTCCCCGGGGCTGTGGGGCTGTGCCAGGCTGTGCCCTGGGCTCTGAGGGTCGTGGCACGTCCCCTCAGCAGAAAGGGCTCTGGGTGAGCACCCACCCTCCCAGTCACAAACTCCCATTTCTCTGAAACACCCCAAAATGTCAAGAGTCACCTTGTGCTGTGGAGAGGGGGATGGCAAGGTTGGGGGTGGTGTCCCACACTGGGACAGGCACAGTGCCAGCCTGCAAGGGGCATGCAGGAGGATCTCTCGGAGGTGCACAGGGCATCCCTCCCATCCCAGGATTCTGGGTACACCGAGGGCACTGCACAGCCCCAGCCCTCTCCCCCAGAGCTGCACATCAGGGTTCTCATGGCCCCGAGGGTCCGCCCCGGTGACCTGTGCCTGGCACTCTGGAAGGAGCTCCAGCTGAGCTTTACCTGCCTGTGCTGCTGGAATGCTGCAGAGCTCCCCGGCACAGGATGCCGAAGGGAGCTCCATTTGTGAGGCATCACCCACCCGGATAACTCACAGCACACACACTGCGATAAACAAAGCCTTTCATTAAATTCTGCAGACAAACAGCTTGGGGCCATTCGGCATTTCAATGCACACACAGACACCTCGGCAGAATCCCGCTGGTTCAGCTGCAGGTTGAGCTTCCCAGAGAGTGTTCCCATGCAGCCAGTGCTCCAGCTGCACTCCCGGCCTGGCACTGTGGGCTCTGGGCACTGGGAAGCTCCCAAATGTCCTGGTGTGGAGGAGGTCATGGGTGGGCTCACCACAGCCACCGGGAAGGGACAGGACTTTGCTGCCAGGGCCTTCAGATCATAGAATCATGGAATCTCCTGAATTGGAAGGCACTCCCAAGGATCTCCAAGTCCAACTCCTGGCCCTGCACAGCACAGCCCCAAAATCTCACCCTGTCCCTCAGAGCGTTGTCCAAACCCTCCTGGAGCTCTGGCAGCCTTGGGGCTGTGCCCACTGCCCTGGGGAGCCTGGGCAGTGCCCAACCAGCCTCTGGGGGAAGAACCTTTCCCTGAGATCCAACCTGACCCTCCCCTGACACAGCTTCATGCCTCAGATCTCCTGTCGTTTGCATTTCCAGAGACTAATCACCATCACCATGGCTTCATCCACTGGGCAAGAGGATGAGCATGGCCCTTCCCAGAGAGCCACCTGGAGCTGGAGCTGGCAGAAGAGCATCCTGAGGAAATACAGCCCCTGGGGGGGGATCCTGAGCCCCCCTCTGCAAACCAGCCCTGCCACCTCCTACCCCACTTGCTCCCCAGGGCTGCTGGTGGGATGGATATGGCTCCATACTGGGCAGGAAAAGCCACCAAGCCAGTTATTAAACTTTAATCAAACAATGCAGAAGGCTACAGAGATAACACTAAAATTTAATGAGCTGGGCTTGTTGGCTTCCCTGAAGAATCACATTACAGTAAAAGTGTGGCTCCAGAAAAGTGCCTGACTTCCAGGTATTATCCACAAACCCACTCTTTGCTCACCAGGAGAAACGAGACATGGAGTTGTTCTTATGGCTGGTCAAGGGAGGGTTTGTTTTTCCCCTTCCCCCAGATACCGATTTCTTTTCTTTCACTTTCCTATCTTGACACGACTTATTTATTCTGGAATTTTGACTCTTTCTTCAGAGCACACAGGCAGAAAGTCCTCACAGTAAATGTGCTCTTCTTTGAATAATGAGGATGTTACGTGGGGTGAGAACCCCCTCTATGACCCGCAGTGATCTGTGCTCTGGGGACCCTCACTCCTGCCAAGGGGTCTGTTCCCAGCTTCTGAACCAGCAGAAAGGAAACCCCAACCCAAGACTGTTTTTCCAGCTGAGAAGATGCTCCAGCTCCCAGCTTAGGATGCAGGCAGCATCGCATCCAGAACTGCACAGCTGCATGGAGCAATTCAGAAATTGTCTTGTTGGACTACAATGTGCCAATTTTTCACATTTACAGCCATTTTCAGTATTACAGCCTGTGGCACTGAAGCCAGGAGGTTTTTCTTCAGGGAGCAAGAGCTGCTGCAGAGGTGACCATTACCACACGCTGCCGCAGCACGGCCTCTCCTCCAGCCACGGGAGGGTGGGAGCCCAGTGAGAAAGGGCTGGGGAAGGCTCTGGTGACTGGATTTGATGGCCTGGTCTGAAATGTGATGGATTCCATCAGACCTGGAGCAGTGGGACGAGCCCCGGCTGCTGCAGGAAACGGGAGTGTGCCGCGCCAGGATGGAGCCCCTGTCTAGACCAGGGGGTTGGCAGCAGTTCCTGCACATTTTAATATGCCTGGTTGAACTGCAGGCTTGGGAAAGTAAATTAGTCCTTGGGCTGGAGCCAGGGCTGTGATGTTCCCGTGCTCCCAGAACTGAGGCACTGACTGCAGGGGTGTCGGGGCCCGGGCGGGGGTGGCAGGAGGGGACGTCCCAGGGGCTCCCCGCTGGATCACCCGGGGCCTTGGGGTGCACGGCTGCCCTCGTGTCCCTGGCCGGGGTTTATTTATACAGGAGGAAAATGCCATTCATTGCGAGGGCAGGCTTTCCCAAAAATCCCCTGGGAAAGCCTTTCCAGGCAGTACCTGGCCTGGCTCGGAGCTGTGCCATTGCCAGCAACACCCAGCACAGCTCTGAGCTCTGTCTGGCACAAAACAGCACCGGGGCAGCACTTTCACTGCTGGGCTGGGAGAGCTCTGCTATGACAGGGGCCATTCCACTCCCCTCCCTGCCACTCCCATCCCTTTGGTATTAATTGATTAATTACTATTTCTTTTCACTTGCAAACTTTATCATTTTTCCTAATTAAAAAAAAAAAAAAAATCCAGGTTCTGCTCTCGTTGTACAACTTTTTTTGGATATGCTGGGGAAGGTGGGGCAGGTAATTGGGGGCAGCTGGGGCAGGTAATTGGGATCAGGTGGGGCATATTGGGGCAGAGCAGGCTGATTGCAATGGGCAGCAGCTGTGGGGCTGCTGAAGGGGCCATAAAAGGGGGTGGGGGAAGAGCACCTTCTTTTTTCCTGGAGCTGAGGTGATGGAGTGCTGCTGGACTGCTGCTGGACTGCTGCAGGAGCCACAGTGAGTTTGGGGGATCTGGGCTTGGGGGGGGGGGGATTTACTGCTAAATGCTGACAGGACGTCGCTGTCAACACGATGTTCTGCCTTGGAGAACCTTCATCTATGAAGATACTTAATGAATTAGTTAATTAATGAGTGGAGTTTGATTGATGGATCATAGGGAGCTCTCAGCAGGGTGAGCCTGACCCTGGGATATTGCTGCTGTTGCTTAAATGCATCCCCTCGCTGGTCCGAGGCACTCGGTGTTCTGGCAATTTGCATGCATTAAATGTAGCTCCTTAATAGGATGTAATGTTAGTGAAAAGCCAAAAGCATAGCAGCTGTAACTTAAAAGACAGCCCCATTACTGCAAGCCTTATAATTAGGGTAAGAGGGAGACTCGCGCTGCCATATGTTAAACTCTTTTGAGGTTAATAGCTCTGTAAGATTTTGCAATTTAAAAAAATTAGTCTTGAGGAACGATGACAAGGCTCGTCAATGAGGCAGCTCAGACGGGGGCCGGGATGCTCTGCCCTGCGCAGCCTCGCCGGGCGTGGGGGACGGGGATGCTCGTGGGCTTCCCATGCCCGGGGTCACCGCTGCCCTGCCCTCCTCGGCCCCGGGCTTCTGTAAAATCTCCCTTTCTGCCTCCTCTGCTACCCCTGCACCCGGTGGTGCTCCCGGCTGGGCTGGACCCTCGGCGGGTGCTGTGTGTGAGCAGCCCCTCCTCTGCCCTGCTCTTCGGGGGCTTGTTCAAATTACACACAACAGCAGCTGCTGCCTCCAGGTCCCCAGCCCGGTGTTTGGCTGATGCAGGAACAAATAACCCTCGTGCAGTAGCTGTTTGTTAAAGCCCTTTTCCTGTGTAATCGCTGCAGAGAGGTCTCTGCTCTGTGTCTCGCAGACCCGCGGTGCTCAAGGGCTCCGGGAGGACTCCTGAACTCGCTGTTCGGGAGCGCTCCGAGCTCCCGGGGCTGGTTGCGGACCCAAAGAGGGTCTGGGTGGTCTGAGCTGAGCCCTGGCAGGGAGGCAGCTCCCCGGGGGGCTCATCTCGGCGGGAGGTTGAGAGACAGCTCTTGTGTTTTTCCTTCCAGCTGCTGCTTTTCTTCCTTTCCTCTGCTGTGCGGGCAAATCATTCCACCTTCCCAGCCTCAATTTCCTCATCCATAAAACTGCGACTAAAAACGTACTTGTTAAGGGTGTCACAGGACCTTCTGAGTCTGTGAGGGCTTTGAAGTTCTCTTGTTAAAGTACCGTGGAAGTGGAGCATTTATTGTGTCCTGACGTGAGCTGGGTGGCTATTGGGGGCTGTGCTGGGCTGGGACCCTCTGGGGACACTCCAAGGCTGTGCACTGAATGTTGCTGCCTGAGTGGGGCATTATTTGAGCACTGGCTTGTCTTTTCCTGTTGCCAAATGATGAGTAAATAGAGCTTATAGGTGTGCAGGAGGGAAAAGGTCGCATTAGTCAGTTTGGGGAAGGTTCTGTGCTGCCCCTGATCTCTGTAAGGTGATGGGTGCTCTGGGAGTGACATGGGGGTGGGTGCTGGGTCATGTCAGCCAGACTTGATAAATGTGAATATTCTCAGCCACAAGAGTGGAAGGCTTTAAGGTCATCCTAAGATCGCTCTAATAGTTTCCTTCCTGCACCCCCTCACCTTATTAAAGTGTTTAATTGCTTTCTTATTTAAGTGCATCAAGATTTCCTGATAGGCTGCTCCATTTGGCTCGCCTGCTCTCTTTAGGGAAGGTGGAGGAACGGACAAGAGAAAATTACCTTGAAGCTCCAGGTTATTGTGGGGTGATAGGAGATTGTTAAACTCTCTCCGTTTGTGTTGTGGTCTCATGAAGTTCAGGGGCTGTTTTGATACTGAGCTGGGGTTCAGCTTGAAATTCAGGATTTGTTCTTCTGCTGTTTGGAGAATGAGACCTCGACTCTGTGGTTTGAGCTACCTGGTCACTATTGCTGCTGGGAATAGTTCTTGAGTGCTTTCCAAGGAGTCTGGGCACTGTGACTGAGGACTGGCACTTGGGAGATGCTGATTCAGGGATGTAGACCCTAAGGTAGTCTGACATGTTGGGCAGAGGTTACTGCAACTGTGGATGGTTCCCAGTGTTCCAGAGCCCGGGTGTGATGAGTTTAGTGGCACCTGTGAACCCACAAGTAGCAGCAGACAGAGCTGGTCAGGAGCCTCCCCCCTGGCTACAAGCTGCCTTTTTTCCTTTTCCCATTGGTGCTCCAATGTCAAAGGCAAAATCCCCATCTTTGGATCAATATCAGAGCCATAAAAGTGCATCTTCAATTTCTGTGTGATGCTGCTGTGTTCATCACTGCATTGGCAGCAGGTTTATAACAAGTTCATGCCTTTGAGCAGGGGGAAATACTTCACTGTCCTGGCCTCTCCTGCAGGCTGGCTATGAATGAGGTGGTTGATCCTTTAGCAGGGAAAAGAGGGTTAGAGAGGTTTTTGGAGCAGGGTAGGGACACGGCTGCAGATTTCCAAGGTGAAGGAGGAGCTGCCAGCCCACAGCTTGCTGGGATGTCGGAATAGGGCTGCACTCGGGGCAGGAGCAGTGCCAGAACATGCAGAGCTGGCTTAGGCTCCTGCAGCTCCAGGGGACTTAGGCATTTGCAAACACATTCTGAAGTGTGACCCTCCTGTGGAGGAGCATGAAAAGCCCTTTGGTGCCTCTTTCACATCCCTCTCTGAGCCCTGTCGAGCCCGTCACGCTTACAGGGAGCGAGCTGGCTTGGCAGGTCCCAGGGCTGGACAGCCTGAGATCCCTTTAGCATCACTTTGCTGCTGTTCCTCGCTCAGGATTTGTCATTTGTTGATGCAAAATATGTGTTCAGTGCCTGGACAGAAACTGGTGTGTCATGAGGTGCTCAGGGTGTTCTTGGCTTTAGTGCTGTGGTGCTGGGATGTTTCTCAGCATGGTATTGAGAGATCTGACTGCTCACCTGGAGCTGTAAACCCTCTTTCTTTACCTGTCTGTGGTGCAGGCAGGTGAGGATGCTTTTGTCCCATACACCCCTTGTCTCGTCTGGCTGGGAACAAAGCAACTCATTTAGGTTTCTGTCTGCTTCTTCTGTGCTGGAGGAGAATGGTGTCTTAGTTGTCTGAGCAGAGACTGCTTTTTAATCATGTCTGTACTGCTTGGGGTTTGGGCCTCAGTGCCAGCCAGTAGGAAAAATCAATAATGTTTAAAGTGTTCGATGAAGAACACTGGCTGCTGGTTCCTCCTCCTTCGACAGCGCCTGTGGGGGGGAATGTCTGTGCCCTGGATGCTGCTGGGGGGCTTTGAGGAGCTGTACCCCTTCCCCAAGGGGGCTGGCAGTGGGTTCCATGTCTCAGTTTCCTCTGATAAAGGGGTTTTGAGGGGTTTGGTTGTGAGCTGAGTTTCCCTTAAGACTAGAGAAAGGCAGTGGAGGTGGGTGTGGGGTATCAGCCTGCTGCTGGCACATGTCACTGTGACCCCACTGCTGCTCTTTGGGGTCCTGTTTAACAGCCAGTTGCTGTGGGATATAGATCTTAACCTGCCCCTGTAGTGATGGATGGGAAAGCTCACTTGGGAAGGCTGGACTCGCAGTGAGGCACTGACTGGTGTGTGATGAGTGAGGATGGGGAGTGGAACAGGAGGAAACAAAATGGAAATCCATCTTCTGGTGCTCCTTAAATAATGATGGTGGTGTTCGGACAGCAGAGAAATATCCTTTGGATAGTGTGACAGAAAACCTTATGGATGCTGTCAAACATGCCCTCAGCTCCTCTGAGCACATTGTTGATCTGGTTGCTCTGTGAGGTGCAACAAATAACCTCTGCAGCCTGTGCTGGTCCAGCAGCCGCCCTCGCTCTCCTGGTGCTGTGGCAGGTGCTGAAGCAAATGGGGTTTGCAGAATTCCTGCTGGGAATGGGCCAGGGCAGAAGGGCCCTGAGCAGCTGCTGGAGTCCTGAGCTCTTGTTGCAGAGATGGGGGTGGTCATGCCAGCTGTCCCACTGCCCTGTGACCCTCCTCAATCCCCTTCCTGCTCCTGTCTAAAAATAGAGGATGGTGGCACTGGGCTGAGCCACCCTGAGAGGGACAGATGTGCAGGGTTGTGCTGCAGGGATAGTCGCCCCTCCTCCTGTGGGCATGGGGTGTGACAGGCTGTGCAAGGTGGGGGGTGACACGTTGTACAGGGCCTTCCCGGCTGATTTTCCTTCATTGCTGAATGTCCATGAGGTGCAAATCCTGCTCTGACCTCACATTCCATCTGCATTTCCTCAGGTATGCCATGCCAAGCAGTGGTTTAACTCTCAACCCCCCCAGCAAGCTGAGAGAGGGGACTGAATAATGCCTTTCACTGTTTTACACCTCTTTGCACCAGAAGGTTTCCAAGCCCTTTGTGGATGTTAGGGGAGGCTCAGGTAGTGTTTAACAGGTAGACACAAACCCAGAGCTGTGCTGAAGTGACCCCAAGGCTGTGCAGGTGCTGAGAGCTGGGATAAGAGCTCTACAGCTCGGACACAAGCTCCTGCTCCACTGGCACTGGGTTTTTGGGAAGCACATTGCATATTTCCCCTTTAAGCAGTTCTCAGGAGATGCTGCTCGAGATCCTGGAGTTCTCTTGCCTCTGGAGCAAAGCATCGGGACAGAGAATCCTCAATACAGAACAACCTGTCATGTTGTGTTTCCCGAGGCTTCATTTCACTTTTTAAATGATTTAATTGATGAGCCCTTTCTTTTTATACATCCATGTTCAGCTGGTTTCCACAGTAACAACCAAACCTGGAACCCAGAGCTTGGAGTCCTTTCTGAGTAAATAACACCAAACCCAATCCTCAAATATTTAATTAAATTCACTGTCATGCCCCTTTTATCTTTATGCTCTGCGGATCTTCCATAAACAGATTTCATGGAACCATGGACTTTAAAGGAGATAGCAGAGGACAGCCTTCAGGGGGGTTGCCTTTGGACAGGCACAGACCCCTGACAACATTGTGGGGACAGCACAGCTCCTTGGTGTCCTGTAAACTGTGCCACAGATCCAGCCTGCCTTGTGCTGGGCTGCTGTTCACTCCTAGCTTGTGACCCTCAATAACCCTGGGCTCCTCCAGCATTCTGGTTTTTCTCTGGCAATACCTTAAAAGTTCCTGGGGTCCCCTGGATCACGTTTCCAGTTGCAGGATCCTCATCCATCCTGCACTGACCTGCTGATGTGCTGCCATTCCTAGCACAGTGGAATTGCAGGGATTTGTTTTTACACAACCCCAAATCAGCTCTTCCTGAACAAAATTTGGGATAGAAATGAAGGTCTGGGGATAGGGGAGAAACAGTCACCCATAAGATTATTTAGTGAGATGAACATGGAGGTGCTTTCAGTTGTGCCAAGCTAGGTCAGGAGAGTAGGACTGTCTGGGGTAGAAGCTTGGACTGTTTTGGTATTTTCCCCCCAGATGCTGCTGCAAGTAGCAGGAGCCTCAGCACTGATGGCCCTGATGACTTGCAGCAATACTGGTTAATCTCTGGACACATCAATTATCCCTCTGCCAGGGAATGGGACATTAACACCCAGTTGTGTTGGTTTGCTTACAATAGCTCTTCGGTGCTTTTCCATGGTATCACAACACATCTTAATCAGATGGTGAGTGGGCTTAATTAGCCCAAGTATAGGTTTTATTTTTGATTTCTATGACTACTTAATCTAATGGAAACACATTATCTGCTCCGAGGTCCGCAGTTTTCCATTTGTAATTATTGCTGCTCTTAATTGATGGTGCATCAGGGGTTGGGGCTGCAATATGGGAGTTGGAACAAGTTGATTTTTCTTGAGCACAGATCCCAGAACGTTCCTGCAAAAGTCCCCGTGCCTTGGTGTGCCTCAGCCCAGGTTTGAGTTGCTTTTTACCTGGCTTTTGTCAGAGGAAGGAGGAAATCCCTGGACTGGTGAAATCTCCAGTGTCTGCGGCGCAGGAGCTGCGTCTCATGAAGTCTGTCGTGCCATTTCGTGGTGGAGTTGAGGGAATTAAAATGCCTGGATACAGTATCTGGAAGCTGTTCAGGTAATGGAAGCAAAACAGCTTATAAATTTCCAAAATGAGGCCTGGCATTTATGACTAAAACCTCGCATTTCAGGACATGCAGATGGCGAGGCAGGAACAGCTTGGAGGGATGGGCTAATACAGAATTATTAATTTGCATCTTTTCTCAAAGAAAGGCGCCTGTTGCAATAGGTGGTGGTTTGAGGTGGACAATGTGAAGGGTTTGGGGGGCCCAGGAACCCTAACTCGGTGTTGGTGAGCCACACTGGCTATTCCATGGGATTTCATGGATGGAACTTGTGTTTGGCCTTCCTCACCCCCGGGGAGGGAAGGGACCAGGCTGTGTCATCCTCCGGGGCAGTTCCCACTGAGCAGCTGATGTGCCATTGAGAGATATGGGAATATATATATTTAGGTGTATCTCACAAGTCCCAACATCTTCCTGAGGCTTTTGGGTGTTGCCTTTTCCAGCTTCTGCCAGCAGAGGGAATGCACAGAAATGTGCCAGTTTTATTTTCTCCCACGAAGAGGCCCCTGCTCAGCTGGGAGCAGCAGACAGGCTGGTGCTGTTCCCTGTCCCAGGCCATACCATCCTGTGCCCAGGACCCTGGCAAGGACCTCCCCATGCACAGGGGGGCTGTTACACAATATTTTCACAGGTTGCCTTGTTCCTGACCTGCTTTGGCGACAGGGAGAAGCCTCGGCCTCTTCCCCAGCCTCTCACAGGGTGACTGATCAGATAATGTTCTCTAAGCAAATGCACAAATAACACGAATTGGGGTTGGCACCGAGCAGTGAGGTGTAAAAAAAGCAATTTGAGGTGTTCTAAGAAAATGCCAGAGCCTCTATGATGTGTTGCCTGTTGGAAAGCCGTGCCCAGGGCTCGGAGCTGCAGGGACACTGGGAGTGCTGCTGGTGAAGCATCACCCAGGGAGGGCAGGAGGGTGAACTGGTGGGGAAAGCAGGGGAGCAGCTTGGGGACAGTGTTCAGATTCCCTCTGTGATGCTGAGCCCATGGTTCAGCCTCCTTTGGCTGTGGCAATTTGCTCCATGCTGGAAAGTGCTGAGGGCAGGGAGAGCCTTTGCTGCACCCTGTGCAGCCCCAGCATGGTGGGAGAACTGCTCCAGCACGGGCAGGGCTCAAGGGACACTGATGGCTGGGCCAGGGTGAGAGCTGGGATTCTGCCTCAGCAGAGGCTGAACAGAAAGTTCAGCAGAGCCAGTATCATCCTGGTTTTGTTACAAGTGTGACTGGAAATGGATTTCTCTGTATGTGGCAGTGAATGTGAGCACAGCTTGGAGTCTGGGACGTGTCCCTTACCTGTGCCTGCTCTGGCCAGGTCCTCCTTCACCCTCTGCTCCTGTGGCTCTGTGTGAGTGTGTCTGGAGAGAAGCAGACGATATCAGAGATGGCAGCCTTGCATTTCTGCTCCATTTCCCTCCAGCCTCTCCTCCTGTAACATTCATTAGCTGCAGAGAGGCCAGGCTGAAGCAATGAACAGAGGCTGTGTGCAACCTCAGAGTAACCCCTCTGCCAAAGCCCCTGCCCAGCACCCTGCCAGCTCCTCTCCACGGAGTAACAAACCCTCACCCCGTGCCCCAGCTGCCCTGGGTAATACCAGCATTCCTCGTTAGTGCAGCAGAGTCAACATCTGTCTCCTTTACTGGGTCTGTTTACAGTGGGAAACTTCTGAGGGAAGCTCTGTATTGTTAGAAATAAAAGCAGAGTTATAAGAGACCTGGGAATTCCGTGTTATTTGGAAATCACACATCTTTCAAGTTTAATAGATAGCTGCTTGCAGGCTTCAAGCCACTGGAGTGGCCATCAGCCTAAGTGGATGTGTTGTGTGGGGAGCACTGGGGTGTTTTGGAGGTAGTGTCCCTGCTCCTCAGACCCACTGCAGATCCAGGAGGGTCCCACAGCTCTGGAGAGGACCTGATTCTTAGGCCCCTGTTCTCTGCAGCTGGTTTGTGGTGGTTGGTGCAGCTGTGGCCAAAGCTGCCTCTGCTGGGAGCCTTTGGATGGTGATGCAGGTTTTTCTTAGTGTGACACTGAAGGTGCTGGTGAGGATTCAGGTGAGCAGCTCGAATGCTGCCACTCTCTGCATCCCTTCCTGGACCCTCCTGGTGCTTTCCTTGCATGTCCCTACTGCTGCATGAGCACAGTGCCAGGACAGCAGCTAAAACACTCTTGTAGATAAGGATGTGAGGGAGTTATCTGGAAGCCTGCAGATACTGTGTGTGAGGAGGAAGGTCACTGAAGAGAGGGAGGTGGTGGAGATGGAGATTAGGTGATTCGGAGATGGCTTGAGGGGCTTAGTGGAGAGGCAGAGCTCCTGCAGAGCATGAATGGGCAGCAGCACCTCTGATGGATTATAGGGAGCCTTGTTCAGAGGTTTTCTGTGCTGCTGCAGAGACCAGCAGGGAAGAGATGGGGAAATCTCGCATTGAGAGGAGGCTGCAGAGCTCCAGATAGTGAAGTGACATCTCTTGTTCTCCTGCCCTGGGAGCACACTCCACGCAGTCAGGACTGGTGCAGCTGCCTTGCAGGGTGTCAGCAGTGGCACGGTGGATCCGAGGGGCAGAAGTGTGGCCATGGGAGGTGGGGGCTCTATGAAAGGCTTTTACTGTGTCTAAGACCTCATGGTGGGACTTTTCCCATGGCAAGGTCTGTGCAGGGAAATCCCTGCCTGTCCTGCAGAGTGCTGCTCCTCCCTGCCCTGTCTGTTCATCTCCAAACAGCTCGTGTGAGCTCATCCCAGCTCTGTGAGAATGGGCAGGTCAAATGCTTGTCTACATTTGGGATTTGCCCCTTTCTATCCTATTTCAAACCCTGTTCTCTCAGCAAAAGCAGACTTTACAGCCTTGTCCCTGTGGGTAATGCCTGTCATCCATTGTACCAGGGCTTTTCCCTTTGCTGCTGCAGAAAATCCACGGCCGCTGATCCCGCAGCCGCTGTCGGGGATGTGAACCCGGTAATCGGCAGCCAGATCGTATCTCTGCAGCTGGCCCTAAGCAGCCAGATCCCCCCATCACAGCCGGGAGAGCTACACCAGGCTTTATCCTCTATTGTCAGGGACAAAGCACAGGGATTTGTGTCCCAGGCTTAAGCTTTCTCAAATCTCCAAGTATATTCCCCAGACGATGTCCTGGCTCTTTCCTGAGTGGCTTTTTCTCCCTGTTGCCTTTGTTTTCGGTCGCTGTTGCCATTCGTGATAGGTATTTAGTAAACATCCACGTTATTTACTGAAAATTGGCAACTGTGTTTCTCTTCTGGAGTGAAGAGCTTCCCACGGGATGCTCTGCCTGTCCCTCGGTGGGGCAGGGCCTGGAGACCCTTGGAGCACAGCTCCGGCCAGTGCCAGCGTCATTCCTGCGCCTCTGACGCCGGAGGTGCCTGGATCCTGGAGAGCGTGTTAACATTTAAATCAGTGCGCTGGTCTGGGAATAGCAGCGAGTTAAAAGGACCTCTCCTGAAAAGAGCACAGCAGGGACTTGGCTGAAGAGTTCTCTCAGCCCTTCAAGCACGCACGGCTGCACGGATTTCATCAGCGCCAGCGTCACGCTGGTCCATTAGGGCTTGATTGAGCTGCTCTCAGGTGGGGAGGGAAGGGGAAGAGCAGGAGCTCCCCCTTCCATGGGGTGGGTGCTGGGTGGGGGTCTGAGACCTGCTGGTCCCTTCTGCCTGCTCGGGGTCCGTGGTGTGAGCACTTGCCAGTGGGGTTCGTGTTGCCTTCACAGTTCCTGTTGCACTTCTGTCACAAAACTTGAGGCCAAATTAATAAATGTATAATTACCTGCCCCATGCGTGAGGCTTCATCCCAGCCTCTCAGTAGTCCAAGGTGCTCTTCAGCATGAAACACGAGATTTAAAAGGCTTCTCAGAATCATTTCAACCTGTGTTTCAGGGAGCCTGGGTGCTCCCATAGCAGTGTGAGCACACAGCCCCTCCGGAGCCCTGCTCGGCTCCTGTCCTTATTTCCTGTGGCAATAACTTCAGCAACTTCATTACTGTGCTGGAGAGGTATTTCTTTTTGTCTGCTTGGACGTTCTTCCTGTCTGATTTTATTGAAAGCCCCAGTTCTCATGTCTTATGAGACAGCATAGAAGTCCCACTCTACCTCTTACAGATCATCCATTGCCTTTTTATTGCCTCCTCTTACCAGTTGCCATTACAAAGGCAGAGTCTCATTTTTTTAGATCTGTCAGGGTCCTGGACAACTCTGAGATAAAGATGCTTCTCTCTGATCACCCCTGTCTCTTTGGGCTCCGTTCTGTGGGCTCTGATGGGTGTGGCACTGCAGGATGTGGAGCCACCCCAGCACCGGTGCCAGCAGCCAGAGAAATCTCCCTGCCCTTCACCACTGAGCAGGAGCTTTCAGCGAGCTGTCTGTAATGTTGGCAGCCCCTTTAGCTGAGCTGACAGGATTAATTTAAAATCCCATATGGTGTAAGGGTTGGCTTTTCCCTCCCAGATTGCTCCCCGTGTGGAGAGGGAGCCGCATTTGGTGTCTCACTGCCACCTCACCCCATCTCTGCTGACCTCTGGGGCCCCCCGACCAGCCAGGGGCTGCAGCTGTCCTGCCCAGGTGCTGGTGCCACTCTCGCCTGTCCCAGGGCCATAAAGCACATCAAAGCCAGTAACTGGATACTTGGAGCCATATGGGTTTTCAAGGTCCTCCGTGAAGTGCTTGGAGTGATTTAGGGAGCTTGAAGGAAGGGGGAAGTGCCCATCTTTGGCCCTTGATGTGACACAGCAGCTGAAAAAATAAATAATCCAGTTACTGGGTAAAACATGCATGGAAGTGGTCCGTTCTGAGCAGATCAGCTGTGGTCCCAAGGTCCAGGGCTGTGTCCTGGTTCTGTGCTGTGCTCCCACCGGGGCACTGGGAGCTGGAGTATCTGGGGTAGGAAAACCATAGTGGCAGCACATGAACAGCTTTGGCTACTGCAGGGCAGCCAAAACCTGGGTGCTGCCTGTGAGTTTGCTTTGATTTAATATAACTTCAGGCAGGTGAATTAATCTTTCTGCACTTGTTACTTTTGCAGCTCCCAGTGCTGAGGTTTTGTTGGTTAATGTTTGTAAAGCCTTTTGAAATGTGGCTGCTGGTGTGTGGGTCCAACAAAGAGAAGCAATTGTGAACATTGAAAGAATATTTTCCAAAATACAGTGTAGTAAAAGCAGCTGAGATAAGGTCTGCTCTCGTTAATTTAAAAAATGATATTTTTCCTTCTTCTTTCAATATAAACTGTCTGCATGATAAACTGACATCTTTAACAATTGTTTAAGCTGCACAGGTTTAAATATATACTTCCTGCATAGGCTGCTGATGAGTCACTAGTCAAAATTATTTATCAGAAGCGATGGCTTTGTGCTAGACAGCGTTAGACAGAGCTCTTTGTTCTCTGGCCAGAGCTACGTGGTTACCGTGAGCAATTACCGGGGCCCTACAGTTCTGCCCAGCATTAAATGATTTTGAGTCCACTTTAACATCTTTGGGAAGCTGGAGCAGTTCTGGAGAAGTGCATGTAGGGTGCTGAGGATGCAGAATTTTCCACAGTCTGAGGGTAGAAGCCAAGCTGAAGCCATTCCCAGGGAATGCTGTTAGAAATGCATTTGGGCATCTCGGCTGCTCCGAGCTCTGCTGTCAATTTTTGAGCACTTACACTCTCATTTCTTTTGATTGCAAACACACAAACACTCTCCAGCCAGAGCGAGAGTAACTCACCATGCAGAGAAAAGAACAGACAGGATACACTGAGGGCTCATGGTAAGAAAAGGAATTTAATAAATGTGTGTGGACTTGCACACCCCCAACAAGCTCTTTTTCGTGTTGACATGGGGTGGAACGTAGCGAGTACAAACATTTTAAGGAAGGTGGTTTGCCAGGCGCCCCTAAAACCCAGCTCTGAGGGATTGCTGTCTTGATTTGGAGGCTCGAGAAGAATAGAGCTGTTGGATTTGTCATTTGGCTTCAGCAGAGCTGATATTTGTAATTACAGTGAGGGTGTAATTACCTGTAATAGTCTGGAGGGTGTTGGCCTCACAGCTCAACAGGCTCTGCTCGTGGACAGGGAAGGGGGTTCCCAGTGCCACGGGCTGGCCTGGGAGACAGGGAGGAGAGGATGAAGAGGATGCTCAGCCACTGTAGATCCCTAATGATGGTGTTGGGCTGGGCCCACAGAGGAGCCCTGGTGCTCTGGGAGTGCCAAGGCCAGCGTGGTGGGGTTTGGAGGGTGCTGAGCCTGCTCTGCTGGGCCCTGGCCAAGCCCATCCCTTTGAGGCTCTGCTGCCTGTTGTCCCCAATGTCTGGTGCCAGCGAGCTCTGCAGCAAACCCATGCCCTTGGCTGCTGGAGGACGGGGGGCTCTTTCTTCTGGTGTTGGCAGGGCTGGTCTCCCACACTAAACACCTTTATTTTGTTTTAATCAAATTGTCACCAGGAGACACATCTGTTCCCGCCCGCCTCGGCGCTTTCAGCAGGGGCAGGATGGGGCCATCCTTTGGAGCGTGGGGATGCAGATGCAAAACACCTCAGCCAGCGGGGCGAGGGGATATCAAAGCACAGCCTGCAGAGGTGGGATGCTGGCATTTGCATACGCGATTGCCAGCTGAAATACAAACAGCAGAGACGGGAAAATCAGTGTGAGGGGTGAGCATGAAAAGCAGGGGCAGGCTGGGGAGGGGGAGCCAGGGCAGGTGGGGAGACAGGCAGCGAGATATGAAAGAGCAGGAAAACGAACACACAGAATATTTTAACTAACAGAAAAGTTTCTTGTACTGCAGACAGATGATGAAAGGGAGACAGTGAGGAATTATTAGGACAGAAGATAAGGAAACAGCAGAGATAGGAAATAATTATTTTGTATCTGTCTTTATAAATGAAAATGAAGGGCATTAACTTAAATAGGATTTAGATTTTCAGGGACAGAAGGGGATGAATTAGGAAGTGTTCAGATAGCGGCAGAGACGATTATGAAAGGTCGGGGGCTCTTGAAACAGACGCTGGGGCTGGGCCCGTGCAGAGGCAGTCGGGGTGTCCCGGGGCTGCCACGGGGCAGGAAAGGGATGTCTTGGGGTGCTGCCACCCCAGAGACCAAATCCTGTGTGTGACTGAAGGGGTGCTGAGTGCTGGTGGGGTGACAGCCCCCCCGGTCCCCCCAGGCTGAATTACTCCAACAAGAATGTGTACAGGGCTGTTTTCTCTCTCAAACCCCCTGGCCTGTGGCACACAGTTCCCCAGTGAAGATGCTGCTGTTTAGGATAATAATAATTAGGAACACTTCCTAATACTGCTGTGGGGGTAAAAAAAAAAAAAACCCCACCCAGCCCCCATAAGAACTTCCTCGAGGCGTGTTTTCATCCTCCTTGCACATAAATAGAACGAAATTCAGCAAGTCAGGCATTTTTATTACATTCTTAAGCCAAACAGCCCTTGGCCCTGTTACATTTTCATGCACTTAAAGAGCGCTTGCAAAATTCTTTTCATTTGCACTTAGTTTAATTTCAGATGATGTTTTCATCACTCAGTGCCCCTGCTTCGCACGCACGGCCTCGCACCTGTGGGTAGAGAACAGAACCTCACCTGTGTGGCTGAAAATGCTGGTTTAGTGTCCAAGTGGGCAGGTTTGAGTGTGTGGCTCATTGCAGATGTGGAGCTCTGGGGGAGTGAACAATTTGAAATGATAGGTGAAGATTTCCAAACAGACCAGTGACATCAAGTTTAATGTCCGAAACGAGCTGTTTAAGCACAGCCTGACCTTTGTAGGCTGCATGTTAATGGCATTCCAAAAATGCTCTTGGAAGTGCTGTGGTTTGGGTGCTGAACCTCATGAACCACTTGGGAAAATCCCTGTTGTTCCTCTGGCAACCTGATACGAACTTTTAACTTTTACCCTGATAAACAACATCTAATAGGCTTTAAATAAACCAAATAACAGTAATTTCTCTTAACCTCAGACTCTTAATAACACTTCTCTCTTGTATCGGTCTGATACACTGAACTTTGCTGGTAATGGATTTGGTTTTGCTGCTCATGAGCAGACTCCTCTCAGCTCATCCACAGGAGTTTTTATAGGGTTCTGCTGGTGGGTCTGCCCACCTTGTCACCCCTGGAGGAGCTGGGGGATGGATTTGGGGATAGCATTGGGCTGACATTAAGCTGGCAGTATCAAATAACCCACTAACACCTTGTTCTGCCTCGGCTGGAGGACTGAGGGGTGTGTAGAGATGTGCTGGCTCCTGCTCCGAGCCCATTATACCCAGCCTTATGTCCTGCTGAGAGCAAGTGGAGATCTCTGTGCAACCCTCCTGCTGAATCCTGCATGGAAGAGCTGGAGGAGTTCTGTGTCTGCTGCCTGGAAGAGGAGCAGGATCAGCCTTGTGAGTGGGCGAGTCACTTATTTATAACTCTCCCACTGAGAGCGAGTTTGTTTAATTTCTGGAGCAGCTCAGCGCCGGCGAGTGTGGCTGTATAAATTTGCTAACAATAGTGTCTGAGCCTATATATAAACCTGAAGACACTGCAGTCCACAGTGCATTCCAATTAACAGGATGATGCATGATCTATGGCATGCCAGAGGTAAGCTGGGACCTTACCTTGCTGATGCTCTTATCAGTCCCAAAACTCCCTGGGAGCAGTCACTGCCTCCCTCCTCCACAGAGCTGTAGAAAACGTTTGGTAGTGCCCAGTTTGTTCTCTGCTGTTGTGATTTTTGTGCTACTTGGTGTGTTCAGACCCACGCACTGTGGGTTCCCTGGGTCTTTGACCACAGACCTTGCACCCTATTCACTCTTGCACCTTGTGACTAGTTGCAATAAGTGTATGGGATGTCAGTGTTGGCTTTTGCAGACCCTTGATGAGGCTGGTGGCTCCAGAGGAGGGTGGCAGAGGAGAGGAGGGATGCAGGGAACAGGAGATGACATTGCAATGGGAAGGGCAGCACTTCCAGCACATCAGCAGGTAAACTGCTCCAGGCTTTGGAATAGATGTCAGTGGAAAGAGGGCTTTTACGACATGTCCATTATACTGTTAATTGTTAATTGATAAAATCTGACACAGTAAAGGCCAGAATCTGCATGAGTGAGGCTGAGCTTGTCCTGTAAATTACCCAGACAGAGCTCGAGCTTCCGCCTTGGCTATTCTGTCAGCAAGAATGGGGCTATTCACCTGGTAAAGTGGAAAACCATGATTGAAATGAGATTTACAGCACAGTTGTGGGAAATAATCAAAATGAAAGGCTGCCTTTTCAAACCACCCACTGCCAGCAGAAAGACAGCCAAGAGGCTGCCATGGCTGGAGCAGAGGCTGCTGCGTGCAGGGCACCTGGGGGACAGCAGTGCTGCTGCTCTGGAGCAGTGGGAGGGCTGGGATGTGAGTGGGATGCAGGGATCAGGCAGTGGGGGCTCCCCTTTGGTGGATTTGACACCCACCAAGCTGCATCTGCCACATACCTGTAGTTGCAATGTTACTCATTAAGACCCTTATAAAAATGAACTTGTAAATAAGCACTTGGGCAAAGGGGGGCTCCCTCTGGGGCAGTGCTGTGTGTCCGCCTGCTCTGTCTGGAGGAGCTGATTTGAAAGTCATTCTGAGCTTTGGTGAAGCCATTTGAAGGTTTGGAGGAGCAGACAGGATTATTTTAGGTGGTCTAAGGCCAATTTATACCCTGAGTGAGCTCCCTGGGCACAGGCTCAGCGCCTGCTCAGAGCAGCTGTTTGACATGCAGCAGCCAGAGCGTGTTATGCACCGTCTTAACAGAGCCAAGTAAATCCCATCAGCTCCAGAGGCTGCAGACTGGACCTGGGGAGGGGCTGCTCCAGCCTCCTGAGAAACCCAGTCACAATATCGCTGCCTCATGTCATGCAAGAGAAAAGGTGCAATTTAAAATCCCATCCTTCAGGTGCAGCGAGCAGCCTTTGGTTGTCAAAACTGCATTTCTTTAAGGCAGTGGCCCAGAATAAACTGGTAATGAAGAGTCATTTGACAGCAGGCAAGCTGGAAACATGTCTATGAAAATAATACAAGAGTTTCTAGTTTATCGTGCATTTAGGTGACTTATTTTTTCCCTGTGCAGCTGCTTCCCACGGCAGGTAGTTCAGCATAGCTGTGCCTTAGGGAAGGAGGTGCCTGAGGAAGCTGCAGGCATGTGTTGAAGGAATGCCTGTGCCCTATGGACGGGGCACAGCTTGTCCAGCTACTTCTGGGCATAACCAGCTCCTCAGGTCATTCTGTGTCAGTGGCAGAGCTGGGAACAGGGGGTGTTCTGGACACCCAGCTGTGCTGAGATCCAGCTGTGCAGCTCTGACTCGTCTTCCGTTGGCCAGGGGTGAGCCATGGCATCTTCCATGCCCAGTCAGCATCTGTAGTCAGAAACCACATCTCCTTGCCAGGACAGAGGATAAATGCCCGTTCCTTGATTTTTCACATCACCCCTCTGCAGTCTGGAAGCCGTGGCTGACAAGACCTATTATTTTTCCAGTTATCCAAACTGTCTGCATCGTAACAGCTTCCTACTTCAGTCGAGACAGTCTGAAAAGTTTAATATCATTTCAAATCAGAGCACCAATAAAACTTGACATTATTAATATGATGTCAAGGGGTTTTCCAACTGCTTAGGGAAAAACAACGTGTCCCATTAAACAAAGCTCCCTGCATTGTGAAATATTAAGTGACTTTTCAACGAGTGCCAGCTGGAGCTATTAGTTTTCCTTTGGTGCTGCTGATGTGGAGAGGAGGTCTGACTGAGAACCTTTTATGAAGACATTAGCTGAATCCATGCAGTCAGAAAGGCTTTTGCTTTCCGAGGGGCCGTGCTGGAGCTGGGCTGCGTCTGCCAGGATGAATTATTAAAGGCAGTAAATACATTTGGCGGGATGAGCTTCCTCCCCCTGTTAATGCACTTGTTACACTGGGGAGTCTGGATCCTCTACCGGGACTTGGAGCTGAGATTTCCATAAGTGAGCCCACCTTCTCATCTTCTCCCAGATCTCCTGGTGGGAGCTGGGGAATGGGGAGTGCTGCTGGGGCTGTCATAGAGTGGTTTGGATTGCAAGGGACCTTAAAGATCATCTTGTTCCAACCCCCTGCCTTGGGCAGGAACACCTTCCAGGGTGCTCTAAGCCCCATCCAACCTGGCCTTGAACACTTCCAGGGATGGGGCAGCCACAGGTTTTCAGGGCAACCTGTGCCAGGGCCTCCCCACCCTCACAGGGAAAAATATCCCTTGCTCTGACTTGGGGCTGGATGTGGTTGTTTGTGCTGGGGGTCGATGCTGGGCACTGCCTGATCACAGCCCTGGCTTGGCTGGGTGCTGCTGTTCCAGGCAGGGCTTCCCTGGGTATCCCACCACCATTTCCAGGCTGGCTGGTTTTCCTGGTGGGTGCTCAGGTGGCTCACAGCTGGCAGGAGGCCTGATGTTCCTGCAATCCTTCCTTTGCCTCCCAGTCATTGTAAAAGAAATCACTTCATCTCTTTGTCCAGACTAAACATGTTCTGCACAAAAAAGTTGAAACAGATGATTTTTTTTTTTAGAAAGCCTTTGGTACCACACCCAGGACTGAGCAGGGATTTCTGTGCTCCAGGCTTTGTACAGCACATTAAAGCCTCAGCTACACACGATGTTTATAACGGGCATGTGTTGGTGCATGTTCTCAAACACACCTCTGAGTGCTGGGCTTGGCTCTGCCTCCACCTCCCGTGTCCCCATCGGCACAATAAGGAGGGCTTTGATGTCTCACAGGGGAAGTGTAAGTATTTAATTTAACTTTTATGGACTTTTTTGACAATGTAAGTGCGTTGCATGTAAAGCTGAGTTCAGGGAAGTTGAGGCAGTGATGTCCCACTTTTATCTCTGAGAGAGCTCCTACATCTGAGCTCAAAGCCCTCCAACCCCCAGGGCTCCCAGCCAGCCGTGCTCGTGCCTTAAGGCCATAACTATTTTTGACACTTTTAGCCAACAAAACCATAACCCCCCTTTTCACATTCTAATGCAGTGAGACCAACAGCTTTATCACCTGAGCCATTTGTGCTGCAGCCACGGGCAGGGCTGGAAGGGAGCTGACTCCCATCTCCCATCCCAAAGGGACCACCACCCCACACCTGGAGTTGGGACTTGTCCCAGACAGTCCCAGACCATTCTCTTGGGGCTGTTCCCTCTGGAAGTGCCTCTGCCTGGACCTGGCAGCTCTGTGCCCCGACCCAGGGGGGCAGGAGCAGGGGCTCTGGGGATGGATTCTGCTTTAGCTCCCCAGTAAGCCCAGCTCCTGGAAGGAGAGCAAGCAGTTGTTATGTAGCCTTCAAGGGGGAGGAAGCTTCTTGCTGCCTTTTTCCTGCTGCACAACCTTCCTTCACCTTCCTTCTTTTAATGTCTTAATCAAGTGGCTGATAAAAGAAGTGATCCATGAAAAGGACGGGTATCTTGACAAGGCACAGAGGCTTGTGGCAGCACTTTCCCCACAGATCAGCATCCTTCACGAGAGGGAGAGACAAAAAAGGCAGATTTTTGTACCCTTAAGCTTCCACCACTGCAGTTCAAAAGACCAATCTTTACAGAAAATAAATTTAAAGGAGAATTTTTGATGTATATGATGGTCTCTTGTGGTCGACAGGAGAGCTGCTGGCAGTATATGGAGTTATGCAAAGCCAGAGTTGGGATTACTTAAAAGTGTCTGTAGTGCTTTGATTAACCAGTGTGTATTTTATTTTTTATATGGCACAATCACAGCCCTACATTGATAATATCTTGCTATTATTGTTCGATACACCAAACTCCCCCTTTTCCTGCAGCATGTGGCTGCTTTTTAGGGCACTTTTTAAAGACTTTGCTCTCTGCATATGAAATTTGTGGTTTTGCAGGAGGGTTTGTGAGCTTGGGTGTAGTTTTGGTGCCAGGCTGTGCCCTGGTGAAGGGTGGCTGGTGGGAGTGGAAGCAGGGGAAGGGATGGGTCTGTGTTGTGGGAGATTTGCTGAGGGAAATGCTGGAGAGGAGGCTCTCAGCATCCTCCTCCCCTGCACTCAGCACTTTGGAGCTGGAGCAGTGCTGATTTTTGGTGCTCTTTTAGCAGCACTGTGCTCTGCCAGCTTTACAAGCCTGGCAGGGGAGGTGCCCAAGGTGCTGCACCAGGTCACTGGCCAAGCCATGAGCAGATGTGAGGGCTCTGCTCTCCTCCGTGGCCGTGTTTCTTTGTGCCCCTCTCATCAGCTGCCTCGTTCAGCTGCTTCCCGGGTCAGGCTGCAGGCGTGGAGACAACAGGGATAAGAATAGCACACGGAGAAGGCAGAAGTGAGCAGTCCCAGCCCGGGGGTTGCAATCTGAGCACGGGGTTGCTGGAAGGGGAAGTTCAGCAGCTGGAGCCAAACCAAAAGGAAAGCCTGCTTGGCACGGCAGGCTGGGGTTTGGGGACTGCTGCCGAGGCTTGCTGGGCACCACGTGAGTGCTCTCAAAGATGGTCCCTGCCCCAAAGTCCTTAAAACCTTTGCAGCAAACGCAAAGCTTGAAGCAAGGCAACAAATTCAGGCTGAAATCTGAGTCAGGCTGGTCTTTTTGGCTTTTATCCAGGGATTTATTTGTATATTTTACACTTTGCTTCTGGCCTCTCTGCTGCCCACAACAGCAGTTCCTGAGCGGGGGCTGAGCCCTGTCATGTTGATGTTCCTGTGTGACGTGGCAGGTCCTGCTCTCCTGCTCTCCCACCAGCCAGGGCTGTTCCCTCTGTGGTGCTGAGGGGCCCCAAAGGCTTGTCCTTGTCAGCCGACTGAGCAGCCAGCACTCCTGGGGCACACACAGCCAGAGAGGAGCTGCATCAAGGTGCCTCAGTTCCCCTCCAGACTTACATCCACTGCTGGAAAAGGGAGGAACAAACTGTGTGTAGGTTCTTTAGCCCGTTCTTAGGGAGCAGGGAATGCTTGGCATCACTAAAGGGAAGGGTGTCTCCTGTTTTCGTGCTCTGACTTTACACAGGGACTGTGATTGTGCTAATAAAGGGTGTAAGAGCCTTGGCTCACTGTCCTGGGAAAGGTGAGGGCTGCTGGAGGTGAGAGCCCTACCCATGGGTGCTCCAAGAAGGAAAAGGTGGATGTGGGGTGTGGAAGCTGGTTTGGTGCAGTTTCTTTGGTGCAGTTGGATCAGAAACTAAAGAGAAAGGGATGCTCAGCCCTTTCATTATTTTCCTCCTTTTATTATGCTTTCACTTTAAATAGAAATGGAGGTAGAGAGTAAATTTCACATCCAAAGATGGGTGTCTGCTCCTGAATAGGATCGATTTAGGGTCAGTGCTTCAGCAGTGCGGGATTTGGGTTTCAAAGGTTCCCAGCCATTCCTGCAGTCAGGTTTTTCTAAAGGGCCCAGCATGATGACATTTACAGCCAGAATTTTCAAAAACAGCGTAGTACTTCAGATGCTGAACTCATGAAAAATCCAGTCATTTAATTTGTTAAATGAGAGCGAAGGTCTCTTCAGATAATCTCCCTGTCATTGTGAGAGTGGAGCTCTTCTGTGGGAAAAGCAGCCTGTTCCCAACTGAAGCTCCTTTTGGGAGCAAAACACATTAGTCTGGAGTTGCTTTAAAGTGTGTTGGAAAGGCAGGGATGACCTGAGGAGTGCCAAAGGCCACCTGAGAGCAGTTGGCTGGGATTTGTATGGCTCATCCCTCAGTTTGGAGGTGTTTGGTCTGTGGGGATGGTGCCTTGCTGAAGTTCAGGATGGCATTTCCCTGTGCCTGGCACGGGGACGGGCACTGCAGAGGCTGCTGGAGTGAGCGATGGCTCCCCCAGGGCAGATAAAATACTTGTGTGACAACTCACTCCTAAGATTCCAGGCGCATCTTTTCCTTAAGAGACTCCAGCGGGCTGAGCACTGTCTGGGGATGCACAACTCAGAATTCATGGCTCCCTCCAGCCACAAACTGCCTGCAGTGAGGACAGGGCACTTCATCTGCCTGTCCCACTCTGCGGCACAGGGTCGGTGATGCCTGGGGCCATTCGCAGGGTGCAGGAATTCCTGCCCTGACTCCTTGTTTTGGATCAGATTGCATCTGGAGGGGCAGAGGTTCATTGCTTCAGCCAGTGGGTATTGCTCCCTCTCTAGCTCTTATAACCCTGAAATGGGGAAATAAGAGCTGCTTGATACCTGACCCCTTTCCCCACAATCTGCTCTGAAAGCCAGAGCACCACAGGCAAACCCTGGCCATGTGAGGGGCTGTCACCTCTGTGTGGGCACAGGGATTTGGGATGGGGCTTCCCTGGACACTGCAGGGTGGAGTGTGCATAAATCCCAGCTGAGGAGCTGAACCACTTGCTGACCTTTAACTGATTGGGAGCTGATTCTCTTCCATAATAAATATCTACTGCAATTAATAGTCAATTGGTGCTTAATTAATGAAGTAATAACAGCGGAGCAGAACATTGGCACAGGGTAATGGGCTGCCATAGCCATTATGCTCTGGCTGTCCCCCTAAATCAGAACAAAGTGCAGGGTGAGGTGGGGAGAGCAGAGCCCTGTCTTGCTACTGCCTGGGAGCTTGGCTCAGACTGAACTGAGTCTAACAGCATGGATAGGATGGATCCTGGCTCCTCCTCTCTTTCCTCATCCCAGCCTTCTGCTCTGGCTGCCCAGTGCCCTTCTGGCAATAGTGTTTGGAGTGATGCAAGAGCTTGCCCCTCTGGGGGTGGGGTTTTCTGGGAAGGAGCACATCAGCTGTGCTGTAGAACATCCCTTCCATGTCCTCTCTGGAGGCTGTTATGTTAGAGGTGACTCCAAGCATGTGAACACCAGCTTCCTTCCTGGTTTGGTGGTGTTTTGCTTTTTTAAAGTCCCATTTTTCTGTCTTGTCAGGTCTATTTAAGCATTTAATGAGGTGAGGTAGTACCAATAAATTTAGCACAGCACAATAACTCTGATGTGGGCCACAACCTAATAAACTCCCATCCTTGGGCTGGGAGGATGATCCAGGTTGCATCTGGAGTGATTGCTTTACTCAGGTGTTCCTGAGGTTGAACAAGGACTTTAGAGGCACCACCACAAACCTGAGGGTGTTCACTGAGACAGGCTGGAGCAGGTTTCCTGAGGGTAAAGCCTGGTGGTGGTTAATTGGCAGCAGGGGCACAGAGGAGGGTCTTCCTCGTGTTTCCAGCACTGCTTTGTCCCATACCCCTCGTGGTGCTGCATGGAGGTCTTGGAGGATTCCTTCTGGGGACTCAGAGGAGCAGTGCCCTCCTCCTGCAGGAACAGTGGTGTGTGTGCAGGCAGGCTCAGAGTTTGGACTGGCTCTTCAGAGCAACCAGCTCCTCTGGGTGCTGGACTTGCACCAAAGCTCAGTGGGTTGTGGGTGCTCCTGGCTCTCTGCTGCAGGCCACTGCAGGGGCACAGCAGCTTCCTTCTGTCCCCTGTGACTGATGCTGAGAGTGCTGGATTTGTGCAGCCCTGTGATGGGGCTGAGGGTCCCTGGGCAGTGAGCTCGAGCCCCCGCTCCCGCCGTCTCTGCCGCAGCTGCCTCGGGTGAAACGCTCCGGGATTTTTGCACCATGTTGCACAGCGTAGAGAGATTTGTCCTTTGGCTGCTTTGAATGTCTCCTGAATGAGTAACTTGGCAGATTTTTACTTTTTTTATCCCTCTCACTACTCGCAAATCTGTTTGCAAGCAGCTTGCTTTCTCGGGGGAGGACTTGGAACCATCCGCTGGCTCCTGCATCCCGTTTACTGAAGCATCCCTGGCTTTGGCGATGCCTTCTCTTGTGATCAGAGTGGGGTTTCTTGGTGGAGAGAACAGGGAGAGCTGAGTTTAAATTTCATACAGGGGCATCTGCGAGTTTAAGGCTTATTCTGGCACCTTGGTGTGTTCATTTGTGGCTGAGGCAAAGTTATTTCAAAGTAAGAATTAATTGTTTCTGACTTTACACGTCTCTGAGGATTTTAATGGCATCTGCAGTCTTATATTGCCCATTCAGCAGGGCTGAGTGAAGCCATAGCTAAATTACCCATCTTCACACGGTTCTGTACATGGCAGCAGTTTACAGCAGGAAATCACAGGGCGCCTTGTGGAAGTGTGCATCATCCAGAGCCCAGAGCTCTGGCTTTGCAGAGCTTGGCTCTCCTTCCTGAGCACAGCTTCCTTAAGCTCCCTTGTGCTGAGGTGCTTTTTCCCTGCTCTGTGCTGAGGGACGTTCTGTGAGCAGTTTATTACAGCTTTTGGTTCTGTTCAGCTGCAGTACAGTAGAAATAACACAATCCTGCCCTGGCTCCATCTGTTCTCTGAGGCTGAGGCAGAACAACCTTTAGCTTTGCCGGTGCTCTCCCCAGCAGTGCTGGGGGATGCTGTGGGATGGATGGGTGGATGCTCTGCTGCTCCCACCCTGCTCCCCTGAGCCACTGTGTGCCTGGAGAGGAAACACTGCCCTTGGAAAGCAGCCACGTTCAGCTCAGTGTTGGTGTTTGTGTGGGGGCCCCACACTGCAGAGAGCGGGCGTGGGGCTGGAGCATCGTCCCTGGTTCAGATCGTGTGGGTGCCTTTGCTCCTGCTGCAGAAAACAGCCCCGTCCTGCCTGTTAGCTGTAATCTCTGTGGCCTCTGACTGCTCCTACCCTGGCATCTCGTGTAGGGCCATGGGAAATTAGAGGTTGTCTCCTGGACTTGGGAGCTGTGGGTGTGATGGGAGCACAGAAAGGAGCAGTGGTGACAGCTGCCATGGTCACCGTGCTGGGTGCGGGTTGAATTCGGCACGGGGGCAAGGCCACCAAAATTACCTGCAGGGTGTTGGGTGTTAGCTCTATCCAGACATCCAGGTGTGCATCCAGCACTCGGGTTTATTCTCATCATCCGCTCCAGAGAAGTCCAGGGATAACTCACTGCTCAGAGCAGGGGGCCTGGTTTCAGCTCGATAAAGAATTTGGCAGTTCTTTGAACACAGATTTGAAAGACATGAGTGCTGTCAGTTAAAAAGCAAACACAAAAATGCATGAATTGCTGGGTTTGGGGGCTGTAGAGGTCATGAACTCTGCGAAATTCTTCCAGCCTCGGGTGCTGGAGTTCCATGAAACAAACCTGGGGGAGAAGGAAAACATTCCTGGTGCCCCTGTGCCTCCGCGGAGCGGCAGCAGCAAATGTTTCCAATTACCCTGAGGAGTTTGCATGCACTGGGTTATTCTGCCCAGTGCTGGAGAGGCTCAGATCCCTCACTGCTGTGGATGGAGTCTGTCAGCCAACAGCCACAGCCATGGAAAAACAAAATCCAGCTTGGGCTTTCATCATAAAAATAAACTCTCCTCTGCAGGGGGAAAGCGAGGGGTGCAGAGGGCAGGGATTGGGGCATTCCTGGGACACCAGCCCCTGCTTGTGTTGTGCCTGCAGGTCTGACTTAGGGAGCTGGGAGCCCAAGAGAGGGTAGCAAGATACTCCAAGAGGAGTGGGATGCTTGGAAAACACTTGTGATGTTGTCAGGATGTGCTGTCATGTGATGGCAGGATTCACCCTCTGGTTTGTGTGGTGCTCCCCACCACAGCCTGCACAGCCAGGAGCTGGAGGGTCCTGAGGAGAGCAGCCTCTGGGTAGAGAGGGGAAAACTGTGGATGGACAGAGAAAGGGGGCTAAAGGAGCCTCCATGGGCCGGAGAAGCTTTGGGAGGGTGTCAGATCACCAACTGTTTCCCTTGCTTTGCTGGTCAGGAGCGTGGGCTGTTGAGACCTGCTTATTAGGAGAAATAAGTGGCTACTGACTTCAGGAACCTGGAAAATCAGCCCCACAAGCCTGTGGGATGCTTGTTTTCCTCCCGTGACACTTTTCTGGGGATGGTCTTTGGCTGGGAGCTGCATTCAGGGTGATGCCACACTGGGGGCTCCGGGTGCCCTCGCAGTGCTGACCCCGTGCTCCTGGAGCTGTGCTGCTCAGCACCCTGCATATGGATGAGTGTTTCTTTAAAGCAGCAGCACTGATCCTTGGCTGCCTGACAACCCAAATGTGGTAGCAGTGCCATATGTTTCTGGCTTTAACCCTCCACAGAGTGCCCCAATTTCTCCGTGTTTTGATTTTATTTAATTTTTTTTTAGCTCAGGCTTCGGCAGCTCTCCCCTTGGCTGTGGCTGCTGGGAAGTGCTCTGCTCCTCTCCAGCCCTTTGTTGCTGAAGCAAATCAAGAGCATCTCAGCTCCCTCGCCTTCCCACACACTGCCAAGTAAATCCCGCAACTTTCTCGGGTGACGACATAAATTTGCAATGGTGTTCTACAAAAGCTCCCTCCGAACCAGAGCTGCCTGGCATCCCTAACAAGCTTATCAAAGGGTTCCTTTGCAGGGAGATCTGAGCCCTCCAGGTTTTGATTCAGAGCAGGTGAAGGCAGAATGTGCTGGAGCCTGATTGAAATGTGCGAGGTCAACAAAATAGAGCCGAGAGTGCACAATAATTGGGGAAGAAGTGGCAGCCTTGCTTTCTGTGTGTGTTCCTGTGATCCCTTGGCTGTAATCTCCCATTTCCAAAGGGAAGCCTGTCTTGCATACTTTATCATGGTGCTCATTTGCACAGGACGCCTCTTCTTGCAGAAAAGGGAGAAAACCCAAGCTAAAACCATCCCTGGCTTTATTCCCTGGCGTTTTTGGGCAGCCGAAAAGGGAGACATCCGGAAGGGCTGTGGGGAGAGGAGGAGCACGCAGCTCTCATTTCATGGCACCCAGCTTCTCCCAGAGTTTGAGCCTTTTATCTTAGCAAATTGCTGGTATTTACCCTGGATCAGTAGCTGAGAAAGGGGTTTCTGCACTCTCTTGGAAGTTAAAAATCCCTGGAAGGACAAGGCATTAGGACTGGAATAGCTGGGTTCCTTGGGGCAAAACATATTTGCCAGCCCACACTCTTGGGAGAATTTACAGCTTTGGGGATCTCTGACCTTTCTCAGAGGTTTGGGGAAGAGGTAGGAAGGGGGTTTTTTAAGTGTGTGCCTTCCCCAAAGGCCGAAACACTTTGTGGGAAATTCTCCATTCCCGAACATCTGTGCAAATTAAACCCTTCCCTTGCTTTGGAGTGTGCGTTTGTTGGGGTCCCTCTCCTCTGTGTTCTGTCTGGGAGGGGAATAGATTAAAAATTGGAAAAAAAAAATCAGAGAAGGGGGAAGAAATCTGTCCCCTTTTCCCTCCTTCCCATCTGTTGTTTGATCACCAGCTGTTTGTCCTTAAGCTTGGATTACAACCTCTCCAGCAGCCTGCTCCGTGCGGGGCCCTCGCTCCTCACACACCTCATTCTGCACTCGCTGCTGCTGGGAAGAGGAAAATCCAGGGAGATGTTGAGCCTGTCACTCAGTCTCCTGCAGAAATGTTTATTCCTTCCCTCTGTGCTCCAGCTTGAGATGTCCATGCTGGAAGAGTCTCTGATGGGGTGTGAGCCAGAGCCTTGAAATCAAGGGTTTGAGGTCACTGCCCTCCCTCTGCCTGGGAGGCAACGAGGGCGAGTGAGGAGCATCAGCCCTGACCCACCTGTGGTGTCAGCAGTGTCCCCTCGGTCCCTCACTGCCCTCCCAGGCTTAGGGAGCTGAGAGGGGCTTTGTGCCACCCAGCTGTTCCCCACACCAACCTGTTTGGGTGTCTGCTTCCACAGGGAACTGCGGCAGGAATGGGAGCTAATGGTGCTCCAGGGAGTACCAAGAGTGACACCGGGATTTTAGGATGGGTGCCAGCTCTGCCACCATCTAAAAGAGCTGGAGAAGTCAGCAAAAAAATTGAGGGATTGCTTAACAAGCTCTTTAGTGCTACTTGAATGTGCTGAGCTCATCCAGGGAAGCTGTGGCCGCCAAGTCTGTTGGACTGACGGACTTAATACCTCAGGATGGGAGCCATCAGTCGACTCCCTCTGCTTCCCATCTTCCTTAGGGGAAAGGCTCAGCTTAGGGTGAGTGGCATTGCTTTGCTCCCCATCTCCCTTCCCCCTGCTTGCAGCACTTTCAGATCCACTTGAGGCAGGAGGAGACACATCTCCATCCTTGGCATCTCCCAGTGGGCCCCACTTTGCCGGGTCTGCAGCTCAGGCCGCGGCCGGTGACAGCAACACGGGTTCGGTTGCCTGAAGACAGAGCTACTGGAGCCTAATTATCACCAAAGGGGATCAGTGCAGCCACCAGCCTGATTAGCAAACATGCCCCGGCAGCCGGAGCTCGTGTAACCCGCACAGCGCCCGGCGCTGCAACAAAGGAGCTGCAGGTTGAAAGCGGCGCCGGCTCCCCGGGCACGCGGCGGAGCAGCAGCAGCGCCTGCCAGATCATCGGTAATGATGCCGGTATCAAATGTAAACTATTCTTAGACACCTCTGTCAATCGGGGAGGACAAGAAGAAAGCAGAAACCCGCGGCTGCCGAACACAGCATCCAAAATATTTTTATAGATTAGCCCAAGCGCTTTATTTCAGAGCAGGTGAGGTTCAAAGGAAAGCAGGGCGTGGGGAGCGGCCCAGTGCACAACGCTGGGAAGGCATTGATTTAGCTCTGAGTTTGTACTCGTACAAAAATCAAGCAGGGAGATGGGGCTGATGCTTTTGGGGGCACAGATTGCAGCAGGTGCATGGGGGGGTTTCTTGCCAGTACCGGTGAAGCGACAGCTGGATATGGGACGGACACTGCTCTTGTGCCCTGTACAGCACACCTGGGCAGGTGTGCACCCAGGTACCTCTGGGTGTGGGAGGAAAGGACTGGCTCCCCTGGTTTGAATCACGGCAGAAAGCAGTGTTCAGAGTTGGGGGCCAGTGTGGATGCTGGGCTGAATGCTGGAGAGGCTGGTGTGTGGCTTCAGACAGGGCTGGCTCCGATACCCATCTCCAGTGCTGAAATCAGTTCTGGAGGAGGGGATGTGTTATCTGAGGAGTGTTTACAGCGTGTGCTCTGACCATGGGGTCGCCTGCCTGCACTCCGGGTGAAATCCAGGAATGATGGCTTTGAAATGGGCCTTTTCATCTTGAATTTCCTGGGAAACCCAAGAATGCAGGAGAAAGGAGCAGTTTGAAGTCAGGAAGGCCATAGGTTTACTGGTTAATGCATCACCAGCAAAGGGGAGCTTCCTTACACGGGGTAATCATTTACAGGCTGTACATCAGATGTGTGGCTTAAAGCTCATTACCTCATGCCCTGAGTATGTGCATCGGTTTCCTGGCTCCGAGGCAGAGTTGCTGGTTGGGTCTTTGTCTCCCTTGAAAGAAGAGATTGGTGATGCAGTGTGTGCTGAAGCCAAGCTCAGTCCCTCCTGCCTGGTAACCATCAGTGCCAGACTCTGTCTGGAAAGAAAGATCATATTGGAGTGTGGTGACCTCAGGGTGCTCGAGCTGTTCACAGCATCTGTCCTTTGGCTTCTGCACAGGTGGGAAGGCTGTAAATGAGTAGGAACCTCAGCCTTTGGCTTGGAGCTTTTGGGGGTGATGCAGGAGAAGCCTTAAATGCAACCTGAAATGGATGGTGCTGGCCAATTGTGTTGCTTGAAGACACAAAACGTGCTCCCAACTTGTTAAACCCTCGGGACTGGCTCTGGGGATGTGTCTGGTTTTGCTTCTGTGGTGTCACGTGGTGGCTGCTGTGTTTTGGTGCCCTAGGCTGGGTCTCACTGCCGTCAGTGCCCTGTTGGGCACCGTGTGCTGTCGCTGCCACGTGATCCCCACTCTGCTCTCCCGAGGCCCCAGTCCCTGCATTCCTCTCTACATTCCCCCTGTGAGGCTATATTGATTTTCCTGGCTAATGCACAGGGCCACACATGCCAAACCAAGCAAAGAGGACTCAATCAGCCACTTAAACCAAACCCACCGGCTTCCCATTCCAGGCTGGGCACCCAATGCCATGACAGCTTGTAAGGGCTCCCGCTGACCCAAGCACTCGGATAACAAAAAGGCAGGAGGTGTGGGCTCAGAGAGCTCTTCCCTTACAAGGCAACACTTGCTTGCTTTCTTTCTTGTTACCTGTAAATGAGAAGGGAACACTGCTCTCTTTGGGTCTGCATTATTCCGACCACACCAACCCCCAGCTCCCCTCTCCCTGAGCTAATAAGGAATTGTGAAGAGGTTTGTGGCCATGTTTGTTTATATTCAGCCCAGAAAATGCCTTTTCCCCCATTTCTTCCTCCCTCTTCCTCTCTCAGTAAAATGCTTTCTGAGATTTATTTGTAAGCCTGTAAATACAGAGTAAATAGCTTTAATTTAATTTACTGGGCTGCTGTAAGAAACTGTATCTGCAAATAGGAGTTCCTTCAGCCCCTGCTGAGCAGAGAAGTGTCTGGGATGCTGGGTGCTCTGATATTTTCCTTTTTGCTCCCCTTCCTGAGGAAGAAACTGTTTCCTCACCTTCTAGTAACCTCAGGAGCTTTGCTTGGTGGATGCTCTGAATGCAGGTCGGATACTTGGTGCTGAAGGTGACAAATTCCCTTCCCTGAGGAGGGGAGGCAGTGACCTGGTCCTGAATGTGGCTGATGCAGCTCTTGGCCCAGTTTGCCTTGCGGTGCCAGACCTGAGAGGGCATCTCCTGCCTTCCACCCATCTGCGCTCCAGGAGATGTTATTCCCATGTTTTCTGATGACTCTCAGAAGCTTCCCAGTTTCTGGAATGTGCTCGGCAGGCGGGGCTCGGTACCCGGCTCTTTCTATAAGCGGTGTCTCTGCAGAGATGTGAGCGAGGTGCAGAGTTTTATGAATGGGGAATGTTGGTGGCATATGGGAAGCAGAGCTGAGCCTGAAAGGAACGTGAGAAAAGAGGGGAGGGTGTGAGCTGGCGAGGCTGGAAGCGGCGAGGTTCCTGTGTCACAATCCGCCTGGATGCGCGCCCGGGCGCCCACGGAGCCATGAGAGGGGCAGCTCTTTTGGGCCAAAGCTTTGCAAAGGCAGGGCTGGTGATGAAACTGCACTGCTTTCTGTCTCCATCTTCAGCTCTGCCCCGTCCATCTGCCCTCCCTCCCAGCCCTGGAGGGGTGCAGGAGAAACTACTCATCCCCAGGGATCTCTGTACCATCAGAGCACCCCGAGGCCAGGAGCTGGGAGCAGGATGGGTGGGAAGGCAGCGGAGCTGGCAGCCTTGGCACGTTAGCCAAGATAAATCCTGGGTAAATGAGTCACTGACGCAGGAGTTGGCTGTGCCCTGTTTCGCTCCCATAGCAGGGGCTGGCACTCTCCCAGTTAATCCAGTGCTGCTCGTGCTCCCGAGCCCATGGCATGGCTGGAGCACTGCTCTGCTCCAGGTTTGCTGCTCCACCAGGGCCAGGGGTGGCTGTTCCCTACATCTGTCTGTGCCTGCTTTTACCTTCCACTTAAAAGATTTGCCGGCTGCGATCTCTTATTTTGCATCGATTTGTGAGGAGGTTCCCCCACACACCTCTCCCTTCCTCCGGTGCCTCTGACAGCTTATTTAGAGGGGGCTGGTGCCCAGAGGTAGAATTTGCAAACAAATAACTCTCACCCGACACGACAGCACGGAACAGGCTGTGACAATGCGCGGCGGCGCTGCCTGACGTGACAGTGACAGGGGGAGTTTTGTGCTCATTAGTTTTCCCAACATAAAGAGACTCCAGCTCTGCCCGGTCCTCACCACATGTCACCGGGAACAGGCTCCTCCAGCTCCTGACTGCAGCCACTGGGACTGCCTGGGAATGTGGGGGGGCACCCACCCTCCTTCCCCCCTCCCCAGGGAGCTGTGCTGGTGGAACACCAGCCTTGTCTCTGCAGCTACAGGAGGGTTTAGGACATTTGTTAGGATGAATCCACCTCTGGTTTGGAAGAAGGGAAGGGATGAGGCTGCTTTTCCTTTGCTGCTTAGTGTAGGTTTAGGAGTTATGGCATGTGTTGTTCTCATCTGTGGTCACAGCAACTTCTACATTAATTTTATTTACTTTTAATCTGAAATATTTGCAGTTCCCACATGAGTTGTCCTCTCCAGTGCTGATCTTCATTACCTTGTTATGATCAGAGTGTGTGTGGTGGCAGGGGAAGAGGGGGAATAAATCCTCCCACGGCTAGAACTGTGCTGCAGACTGGGATTTATGATGGAAGTGCAGAGGCTGAACTCCCTGGGTCTGTGAGGGGGTGAGTGGGGATGGGGGGACACTCGAATTTCAGAATTTAATAATTTATCTCTTGGGTGCTCTGTCCAACAATGCATCTGCCCACTTAGGACCACTTACCTGATGGAAAATCGAGTAATTCTGCAATTTCAGTCCCCCTTTTGTAAGCCTTGGGGGGGTGGAAGGACCCCTCCTGCATCCTTTCCCTCTCCCAAACTGCAGTGACCAAACACCTCTGGGGTAGCTGCTGAAGGTCCACAGCACAAACCCGCCCGTCTCATCTCCCCCAGAGCAGCTGCTGATGACACCTCTCCTGCTGGGGTGCAAGCGGGCTCCCATTTTTCCTAATTAGTCATGATGTCTTGCCCATCACAGGAATAAATAGCAAGCTTTCCCTGAGGGTGTGAGATGAGAAGCACTATTTATCGTTGCTCTCAGAGGAAGCAGACAACATGACAGGTGAAATATCAGGAATAATTAAGAAAAATAGGGGGGTTATGTACTTTATTGCACCACCAGCAGGGATGTACTGCCAGCAGCTCGTGCATCCTTGGGTATGCCCCCATCCTTTCCTGGACTGCACTCGCTCCCATGTTGGTGCAGTGCCTCGTGCCTGGGGCATCCCTGCAGGGCTGTGTGTCCAGGGTGTCCAGTGCTCCCAGATTTCATGGCTTTGGTAGACCACAGGCACCAGCTTGGTGGTGGTGTTCACCCTGCAGTCTGTGTGTGTTTGGTAACTCCTGCTTTCCAGTGAGCTCTTTGTTCAGGAGAGAGGAAGGAAAAAACCCAGTAACCGGTGTGTGACTTAGGGACTTGGGGTGTTTTCTAAGCTGTTGGCTTCAGAAAATGGCTGGGCAGCAGAGCCCACTGAGATGTGGTGTCTGAGGGGCTACAGCTGGGCTCGTGGCCTGCCAGGGGTATGAGCTGGTGGCTGTGCTGAGGAGAATGTCCCTGGCTCCCCCGTGGAGCTCTCCATGCCACCCCCGCTGGAATCGATGCCGGATGACGCACAGGGAAGGGGAGCAGATCTGGCGACTGATTTTCCATCACAGTATTAGCCTTGCCCCAGGGTGCTCCTGGGTCCACTCAGGCTAACGCTGGCCTTCGTAGCCTCCTTGGGAATTCAGTTACAGCTGCGTCCCGCCTGCACTGGGAGATGTGTTTGGTTATGAGGCCAGACAGCTGGGGAGCTCAGGAACTGTATCTCCTCAAACAATGTGAAAATCTGATTACAGCAAGTGTCACTGGGCATCACTTAACTCTTGCTCTGCAGGCCCAGCCTCGCCTGACAGCCATAATAGATCTCCCGGATGCGCCTTGTGCAGGAATAAAATGTCCAGTCAAAAGTGCTTAAAATCGCTCAAGTTTTGGGTTTGCAGGTCATGTCTTGCTCACTGGCTCCGGGCACTTTCGGGGCCACCCAGCCCACACGGAGCCTCATTAGGGCTGTGCAGCCGCGTTCCCAGGCGTGGGCAGTGAAATGTGTCTGCTTTTTGGCACTTGGGAGAAAAGTGATTGTGTGTCGCGGTCCTCGTCTCATCCCCTCTGGCCGTGTGCTCCCAGGGCTTGCTGGCGCTTTTTTGGAGGCTTGTGAAAGGGACCCTTTGTCGAGGGAGGAGAAATCCAGCAGCAAACAACTCTCAAATTGGGAAATGCTGCTCTTGGGGCACTTATATTTAGCTCGTTTGCAGCACTGTCCCTTCAATTTATCGTCGCGCTTTTGTCCCTTTAACCACGGGCACCAGGGTCTGAAAGAGAAAGGTGCCAGTGAGGAGCAGCAGCTGCTTCTTGCAGAGGTGGAGGTATTTTTAACACAATGCCTGAGAAAAAGGAGTTTGTTTCCTCCAATCTTCAGTCCAAATCAGCCTGTGAAGGGGCTCTGGAGGAAAGCAAAGCCTGTGCAGTCTCTCTGTGAAAGCATCACGGAGACAAAACCACCTACAGAGGCTGGAGAGGTGGAATGAGACACGCAGGCAGGGTTTGGCCCTGGCTCGCTGGCCTGCTGTGACTCACTGGGAAGCAAAGGTGCTGCCAAGGAGGCAGGAGAGTCATGGATATTAATTTAAACATGTGGGGTGGCCAGGATCCCAGCCCAGGCAAAGGAGAGGATGAGGAGGACTGAGTCACAGGGAGCCAGGTCTGTGCCAAAATATTTTTGGAGCACCGTAGCACCTTGTGCTCCAGCCTGTGTTCCCTGAGGCTTTGGAATAGGATAAAATGTCCAAGGCAGGGTTTGCATCTCTGTGGTGCCGCTTGAGAGCCCAGTCATGAGGGGTTTTCCCCTCCCAGCTTTGACTCCCAGACCGATGGGTCTCACCTCTGTGACAGGTCCCTCCAGATCCCTGGGGATGCTGGGCAGGGAGGGGGATGGCCAGCCTGGAGGATCACTGCTGGGGGACAGGGTCTGTAAGGTGTGGGAGCCAGCAATCGTGTTCCCAATGGAGCAGCCCCAGCTCCAGGGGTGCTGACTCTGCCCCTGCACTCCCAGAGAAAGGTGGTCCTGCAGGAACAACCCCAGAGCATCTCCATGACAGGCATCACTCACCAGCTCCTCTTCACTGGAGCCATGCTGGGTTCTGGGAATACTCCTACAACTCACTCATCCAGCCAAGGAAAAGGTTTTTTCCACTCCTTCCCTATCTTTAAAACAGTTGTTTTCTTTATCAGTACCTGGCTGGGATCAAGTCCAACAAGTCTTGAGTTTAACTGTGCGACCCCTGAATTCAACAAGCAAATCAACCCAGATAAGACCCAGACCTTTGAAGCCAATCATAATTTAATACAGCTTAAATTGTAAACATCCAACAGTGGCAAAGGAAATATGATCAAAGCCATTGATTTTTTCAGTAGTGACACAGTGTCTTTCTGAATAATTCCCAATAATGAGAAAATTGAAACCTGTTTGCAGATATTAGAAGCCTAAATGGTCAAATAAATAATTAGCAAGCTACTCATTTAAGCTCTGAGTATGAAAGAGCAACGAGATGCTTACTTGCATGTAAACATGCTACACTGAGCATCTTCTTGGAGTAAAATGGGAAAAAAAATCACTTAGGGCAGGAGAAGATGGATTTGTTCTGCTGAAAAGCAGGATGCTTACTGTGGAGAACAAACAGCTTTTTCCAAACTGCATCAATGTAGTACTACACGTTTTCCATTGTGCTCCCTGCATTTCTGGTGCAGGGATTAATGCTGGAGGGCCAACGAGCTGGCCTGACACAGCATTCAGAGAGCAGGGCAGGACTGAGGAGGTGCTGGGGGTGGTTACACACCCAGTGTGTGTTTGACCCTCCAGTGCTCGTGTCACGGGAGCCAATGGTCAGCACAAGGCGGGATAAACAGAGCTCTGAGATGTTGCTCCCTAAGGAAAGCATCCTGGGAGAAGTGTATTTGGCTGTTTCCATTAAGGAATGTGTTTGTAGTTGAATGTGTTTAATATGGGTTGTCTGTGGTGCCATAACAGAGGGGACTTTAAAGCACCATTAGAGGCGTGCTGGCTCCCCTCTCCCTTCAGAAAGGGAAGAGGTTTCAAGAAATAGAAGTAATTTGTTAACAATTCCCTGTGAGAGAAGATGCTCGTGCCTGTGCTGAGCGTGGTATGTCTTGCTCTGGGGGTGTAGGGAATGGGATGCCATTGGGCTTGTGTAATTCATGGCGTGATGCTCATGATGCTGCAGTTGAAGCACATGCCAGAATTTAGTGGTGTGTGTGAGAATTATGGACTGGAGGGCACGAAAGTGAGGTTTCTGGTTTCCCCAGCAGACAAAATACCTGCCTGATTGTGGGCCCTGCAAAGGCTTGGAGCCTTTCAGAGCTGTGTTTCCCTGCCAGGCACGTTCGGTGGGACGCTTGCCAACCCCCTGTGGAGACAACATTCAGGTTTGTCTGGATTTCCACGTGCTTTCAGGTGTCAGGATTTCAGCTGGATATCTCAGTTGCTGTTCAAAGTGCAGGAATAGGGTGGCCAAAAAATCAGGATGCAGCAGATAATGCACACCGGAGCGACGCTGCCGCTGAGGGCAGGAAGCCACCGGGTATTGTTCATGCCAGGCCTGGGCTCTCAGTGGATGTCCTCAAAACAGCCACGCTCTTCCGCGGCCCTTCAGCCAGCAATGAAAAGGCTTTCATGTTCTGCGGGGGCGGAGAGCACAATTTGAGCTGACCTGGCTCCGGCTGGGATTGGAAAGGTCACTTTGACTACGAAGCTATCTGAGCCCATTGATTTTAAAAAAAAAAAAAGAGCCCCAGTGCTGTAAGTAGGGGGAAAGCGGCAGAGAGGAAGCGAAAATAGCTCTGGTAACAGTCATTGTTTAAAACCAACAAAGAGGCACTGAAAGGCTCCCCCGTCAATAGCCACGGCAAGGGCTGGGCTGGGAGAGGAGCCTCTGCCTGGCTCCTGCCAGGGCTGGGATGGGGGATGAGGAGATGAGGTGATAGGGAGGATCAGGAGAGCATATGAGGAGTGGCTGAGGGAGCTGGAGCTGCCCAGCCTGGAGAAAATGATGCTCAGGGGGAGCTTATCACCTTCTGCAACTCCCTGACAGGACGGTGGAGCCAGGTGGGGTTCGAGCTCTGCTCCCAGGGAACAAGTGAAAGGATGAGAGGAAAGGGCCTCAAGTTGTGCCAGGGGAGGTTCAGGTTGGACATCAGGAAGGACTTCTTCATGGGAAGGGTGGTCAGGTATTAGAATGGGCTGCCCACAGTGCTCTGGTCTAGTTGACAAGGTGGTGATCAGTCAAAGGTTGGACTTGACAATCTCAGGGTTTTTTTCCAAACAAAACAGTCCTGTGATTCTATGGAGAGGGCATGGAGGGATTGGCAGCTCCTTCTTGATAGGGAGTGTAGGTGCTCAGACACCCTCAGGAGACCTGGGGCTCTCTGATGGGCTGGGAGTGACACCAGCACGTAAATCAGAAATGTTTGCACCCATCCAGTGTGTCCTGGGGTGCCAAGAGTTTGGCAGAGCTCGGTTGCTCACTGGGTGCTGCTCTGTCGGCAGAGCTATGGCATGACAGGGGACAAACTGAGCTCCCACAAACCCAAATGGAGTGTGAGGGGCCTCACCCCCCAGCCACGACTGAATCACTGCCTTGAAAGCATCTGAGGCCGGGAAAGAAACGATTTGCCCTAAAGAGCTCAGCCCACTGTCAGCTGCTTTGTGAGCATTAGTGAATAATAAGGAGTGAGAGCAGCATTAGCCCTGCGTCCGTGCAGTCATCTGTCACGTAACAAGGGAAGTATTGGCACACTGTCATGTTTCAAACAGTGCTGATCAATGTTTTTAAAAAAACAAACACTGCAGCCGGGCCCATGCGTGCCCAGAAGCAGCGCTGGCTGGGGGGGGGCTGGCAGTGCCTGGGCAGCTCCTGCCCACCCACCCCCAGAGCCCCTGCTCCTGACAGGATGCTCACGGGCAGGGAAGGTGCCAGGGATGGAGACCCAGGTGCAATGTGTTGTGTTGTGTTGTCTTTAGTTTCCATGGGACTGAACAAACTGGTCCCCAGCTCAGTGTCCTGTCTGTGAAATGGGGACAGAGGCATCTCAGGGATGCTCCGGGGGTGCTGAAGGGACATCAGAGTCATGGACTATTTGGCTGCTCCAGCCTGGGCAGGGGGTGAATGCTGGAAGTGGGAGAAGCCAAGCAACTGTAACCTTCTGCCTGCCTGTCCTTCAGTAATTGCAGTGTGCAGCCGTGGATGTTTCGGTGGGAAAAGGGAACACTTAAACCCGTAACTGGGTTAGACAGCAGGGAAAAAGAGGATTTTGCCCTGGCCAGTGGTGAGCAAAGGCAGAGGCTGCATCTCCTGGCCTGGGTGCCCACAGGGAGGATAATGAAAGAGCAGAGGAGGCTCTTCCAGAGGACTCACGCTGCCAGGTGTTTGGGAAAATGGTGTTTTCCTATTGACTCAGAGGGGGAGAGGACAAAAGGATCGAGGGATGGGAACCCCTCTGCTCCCAGCACAAGCCTGGAGGATGCACACTGGGAGGCAGAGCTCTGTGCCAGCAGGAAGGAGCTCGACAGAATCCCTTAATGGATTTATTCCTTTAATTTCCCTCAGCTCTCCAAGCTTTGGATATAAGCAAGTTTAGGCACAGATTATAAAAGTGATGGATCCACAGAAACAGGAGAGGTTTGAAGGGCTGAAATTTACAGCAAAGCCTGGCCCAGAAATGACCCCCTTCCTCCTGCTCGGTGCTTTTTCCCTCTCGTGCAGAAAAATGCAGCTGGTCAGTGTGACAAGTGGAAAGTGGAGCTTTGTCATTGCTGCACGAGGCTGAAACAATGATGTATGGCTGGCGATAGATCATGTTGGGTTTCCGGAGAGCAGAGAAGACGAAGGCATGAGACTAATTCATGATGCATGAACACATTGATCTTCCTGGCTCTGAAAATACAATGTAATGAACCCCCGCTAACAGATCATTTTTGTGCCACTGCACTTCACTAATATCTAATGATTTCACCTTGCTCTGAGATAAAATATAATTGTATGGGAGTTCCAGCTTTGTTCTTTAATACTCACGTAGAGTTAACGAATTATGTTTTCCTCTGTAGCTGTCGGCAAGTTGAGACAAGCTTACAAAAGCCCCACAATTACTAGGCTAAGATGCATGTTTAAAACCCCGTGTGTGTATGTGTGTGTGTATTTATGTACAACAACTCCATGCACGGAGCCTGTGCGTGCTGCTGGGAGCTGAGCAGTGAGGAAGGACATGGAGGAGCAGCAGGTGTCCATGCTCAGGGACTTTGGGGTCTCATCCATCCACCTGGCACTCAGGGAATGGCAGGAGCTCCGTGATGGCAACCTGCAAACCCTCCTGTTTGCAGTATCCTGGCTGGTGGTTGGGAAGTCCAGCAATCCCATGGGAAAGCAGAGCTCTCTGTTTGTCTGGTTGTCATTTCCAAAGTCCCTCAGCCCGCCCCAGTCTGCCCTCCCAAATCCACAGCCAGGCTGTCTCTTCCCCACGCAGGCAAAGCCTTTTGCTTAAGAAGACAAATTTGAGGTCCTTTTGCTTAATGCTCCCCTGAGTTCTCTGCACTTCACCCCAGTGAAGGTGCATGCTGGGATTTTTCCTGCTTGTTGTGTGTCCATAAGCAGACACTGTCTCCCTGCCAAGCCTGTGCTGGTGCCTACAGCCTGTGTCTGGTGATAAATAAGAAAGATGCTCCCTGGAGAGCAGTAGGGCAGGTGGAAAGGAGAGGACAGGTAACTGCTGCCAGTGTCAATGGAATGTTCTGGTTTGAGGGGGCTGATGAACCTGGTGTGTATCCCTGGAGCAGCACTAGGAATGCTTTTGGCTGCACCAGCCCGGGGCTGTCAGACCTGGCTGGCAGTGTGCCAGGGCAGTGTTTGTCTTGGCACCTCCCCTGCATCCCCCCTCTGAGTGATGGGAGGCTCTTCAGGGAGCAGCAAGTGGTAAACTCCTGTTTGCTGCACAGCACCTGCTGCAGTTGGGTCCTGGCCCCTGGCTGTGCCTTTGGAGAGCTATCCCCGTGCCAGAGACGGGCCAGAGTGCAGACAGGAGCTGGAGGTGAAGATGTTTGCGAATTCTTCAAAGCGCGCTGTGCTGGTACAAAAGGAGTCAATGAAAACCTAACTGCTCCTGACAGGGAGAGCTGCAGTAATGCTGAACCTCATTTGAAATTCCCTCTAGGCTAAGTAAGGCTCTTCCTTCCTTTCATATGTGGTGTTTGGATCTCTTCTGGGAGACCTTTCCTCTGTGCTGGGTTCGGGTACGTGTGGTGTTGGCAGATGATTAAGACATGAAGTCTCTGAAATCAGAGGAATGGCTCAAGTTTTGCATTGTGTGCTCAGGTGTTTACTCACATCAGTGTGATTGTATCAGCCTGACTTTGAGGTTTGGGACCTGCTGCTGCCTCTTGTAGCTCGAGGTGTCCCTGGAAAAAGAGATGCTGTAGGGAATGACAAACTGTGGCTGTAGGAGCAAGATAGCAGAGGGAAAACCAGTCCTTTACTGGTAGCAGTGTACTTACAGTGGATGGTCTTAGTGGGTTTGCTGGTGTCCTTAGAAGTCACTTTATGAGCTTCACTCTGTGCAGATGAGGAGCAGAATGTTCTACCAGACTCTGCTCTCCCCAGGCAAAGCCTGTACAGTGATTTAGGGAACCAGTGACTGCTGCCTCTGCACCTTTTGGATGTTTCAAAAACCCAGGGTCAAACAGTGTCCCTGGGATAGAGCTGGGTTTTTGGGAATTCAGGTGGGGCAGACAACACCCGAAAAGCATCATGTGGTGGGGAAGATATGGACTTTGATAGGATCAAAAGTGTTTTGTTTCCCTGCAGCTTATATAAAACAAACAAACATAAAACCCCAAGTAATTTGCTGTGGTGCCTGTCTGGAGCCCTGGGCTGGGCTGGCAGTGCTGGAGTGTCCCTGGCTGCTCCCAGGAGACACTGACACCGAAACCTGTGGGGTGGGGTGGGGAGCTGAACCAAACCCAGCTCTGCTGTAGGACTCAGACCATGAGCATCGTGACTGGACTGTGCTGAAAACACGTCAGGAGCACTGGAGCCGTCTCCTTACGCAGGGCTGTGGCCTCCCTGGCACTTGTTTTGATGTCTCCCTTCCTCTCCTCCCCATGATCTCTGTGTCTTGACTTTTCCAGTCACTTTTCTCCTATAAGAATATTAAAGACACTTAAAAAACACTTAAATGCTAATGCGAAACCTGAAAAGAGGATGTCAAATGCGCGAGGCGCTCTGAAGACATGATGTCTCTGCACAAGGGTTTGACCCCGGTAATCTAATTTGCTTTACATTTAAAATGATACTTCATTCTCCTATTATAAGGCTCTATGTCATTGGCTCATAAAGATTACTATTTCTTGTCTTCCAATTGTAATAAATCCCATTCAAGCACCCTCTTGATTTGAAATTTGTCACAACAACATGCAGAGGGCACAGTTCCTGCGTTTTATGGCACGGGTGCATTAGAGACTCATCTGCAGGAAGGATGATGCAAGACCATAAAATGATTTGTCCCTCTCCTTTCTCAATTAGATCTGTGTTTAAAAAAAAAAAAAAGAAAAAAAATCTGAATTACAGCTTACTCCTTATTCTCCAGCAGTAAAAAGGTTAGGCTGGCAGGGGAGCCAGGCTGGCTGGATCGGCCCTGCTTTATCCTTACACTGGGGAATCATCTGGTTTCTTTAAAACCATCCGAAAATATTTCTTCTTGTTTCAGCAGACTGGGGAGCTTTAACCTTTCTGGTTGTGCTTGTTGGAGATGAGAGAAAAGTGAGTGTTTGGTGCCTACACCTTATCAGGCACTGAATGATACAGTCAGAGCAGCTGCTTGTGCCGACTCACGAGGCTGGATTTGGGGCAAAAATGAGACTTGGGTAAAATCAGGTATCCTGAGGGTAGGAATGCCCCTGCCCCACACTGGGGGCATAAGAGTAGCAGGGTTGGAGCCAGCCTGCTCCTGTGTGGGGCAGGGATAGCGATGAATCAGCTGTTGGTGCCATGGAAATGCTCTTTTTTCTGCATGATCTTGAATAAATACATGCAAGACACTTTGCTCGGGGAGAACTTTTATACTTTTAGTGTCTGTTGTTCCTTAGGGTTTGGTCTTTTTTTTATTTTTTTTTTTTTAACAAAGGTTTTAGTTGAGCAAAGAATCCCATCTGTGTGGCTTTTTTATTAGAAGATAAAAAGCTGGAGTTCACAGGAGTTAGCATTAAGTCACAGTCCACAGCAATCCGAGGTACTCGCCGGCTGGGGACTCTCTCTGTTTATTTCAAATACCCCTTTATCATCCTGTTGAAAGAGCCGTGTGCTCTGTAAAGCTCAGCCAATTGAAAAAAGAATCAGATAATGAAGACTGATGCTGCACTGATGACAGCCCCTCAGATCCTCAATAGGATTGCTCCAAAATCAAAAGACTTTTGCGTTTTATTGTCACACTCGTGGCTCAAAAATAATTAAATGGAATCTTTTAGCTGTGGAAACAAAAATGAAAATTTAAAACCAGCCCCCCTCGCCCCCCCACCTGCAGGGAAGCGACAAATAGGAATATCCAGTGCGTGTTGGGGAAAGTTGTGTAAATTATATGTGAAAATGTGGTGTTTGCAGTGGGTGCCCAACATATGTGTGGGACAAAGGTGACACTATTGCTCCAGGCAATGTGACTGGTCCTTGTGTGCACCTGCAGTGCTTGGCCAAGAGAGGTGAAGTCACCATATGACACTTTCTGGTACATGTTGCTTTCAGTTTTTGATTTGGCACTAGTGGTTTTTGGAATCCTTTTAAAAGGTACCACCTTTTCCATGCAAATCTGAAACACTCAGACCTGCCCGTGGGCTGCAGTGAATCCCAGGAGATGCTCACACTGTGGGATGGGCACAGGGCACCCTGACTGGGCTCTGCTGTAAGGGGGATGCGGGTGATGACCCCACAGAACTCCCAGCCCTGATGGAGCTGGACAATCCCACGTTCCCTCTGTCCTTGGCAAAGCTTTGCATGGTGCTTCAGCCTCCATTTTACCTCTGGAAACTTTGAACAAATTTGTTGTTCATTGCAGTGGAAGGCAGATAAATAAAATATACTGGGAGTGATTTGTGCTGTAACTAAACCCTGAATTTATAGAGAGGGAGAGCGTGGCCAATGACAACTTTTTCACAGCACATGAAAGACTTGAAATTAGACTTTGCACTTTTACCTGATTTTTAAAGAGGCATCTCTGAGCTCCCCAGGCTGGGGGCAGGTACAAGGAGACACTCTGTGGTCCCACTGGGGGGTCCTGCCAGCGGAGGGGACACAACCCACCTGGCAAGCACCGAGGTGTCTTTCAGGCAGCCATTAAATCTGAAATGCTATAACTCGATTATTCCTTCCCCAGCCTCCTTTTGACGAACTCCTCCATTTTCAAAGAGTTACACGGGATTTAGCCCCACGCCTCTTTCATGTGAATTGTGTGGCTAAAGTTCCGTGCAGCTCTTTGAAAATTTCAGAGCCGGTGCTTTCCCCAAGATCGACAACTGTTTTATTTCTCTTGACAGAAAACGGTGAGAGGATAAACATTGCTGGGCGTGGGGGAGCGCTTTGGTCGCGGGCTCCTCAACACCTTTAATGTGAGGCTCAAAGAGCTGTGCAGGAATGCCAGCTCCTGCTGTACCTGGATGTGTTCTGTGGGATAGCCCTTTTCTAGAGAGGAGAACTCAGGCAGTTTTGGGTTCTTTTTCCCTTCCTAGGGAACAAATGGCAAAGCCCAGGGCACGTGGTGAAAGCTGTTGTGGCTAGTGAGCCACCTTGGCTCCCTTTGCCTGTCTGTGAAACTAAGGAAAGAGACTTAATTGATCATTGGTTTTGTAAACCTGTCTGAAAACAGCTTCTACAGTAACTACTTCTGTAATGGATATAATTAGTGTTTGTTATTTGAAACTAGCCACCCACTGGGTGATGTTGTGTCCCCTAACACCTTTGCCAGTGGTGGCAGTGGCAGGACTAGTGCTGGTTTGCACTGGGACTGCTCCAGTCCTCGGCCCTTTGGCAGCAACTGCTGCTCATCCATGGGTCTGTGGCTGCATCCCACTGCCAGATGCCACTTGAGGCACGTCCCAGCCCCTGTTCAGTGCTGTGTCACAGGGAGGTGGAGCACAAATCGCCTTTATCCTTTCTCTGTAAGTGTGTTTGAAACCATGGGGCTTGTCTCTGGAATTATATCACAGATTGGAACTCTCATTTTTAAGTTCATTTCTGCTCTGATTTAAAAGTTGAATTAACAAACAATGGCTTATTGGGTTTAAAATGCAAAAACACCATCTGTCTTTGAGATGTGCTAAAGCGCAGCGGGGGGAGCAGGAATGACACATGGGAAGGGTCTCCAAGTGGCATGGGTGAGGCTCCCAGGAGGAATTCCTGCCGCTCTTGACCCATGTCAAGGCGAGGAAACCTGATCTTTGGTGTGGGCACCAGCTGCAGCTGGTGGCCTGTGGACAGGCTTGATTTTGGGGCTGTGGCACTTCAGCTCTCACTGTTGGCAGCACAGAGCAGGGCCCTGGGAGCTCTCCTCTGTCACTGGTTCCTCTCCTCACCCCAATGCCGGGTTCTGGAGTGGCATCCATAGGCATTGCTGGCCCTGGGGTTTTTCCAGGGCCATAGCCCTCGCTCCAGAGCAGCTCCACCACAGGGTGGTTTTCCAGCATCCCCCGTTTCCCACCAGTTTTTGTGGTGAGGGTGAGTCTCAGAACTGAGGGGCCGCTTGCCAGTGGGAGTTGTCACTCAGGGAGTGACCCCATCCCGTGACAGCCACGATTACACCTGCTGTGCTCATGGGTCAGGTCAGCCCTCACAGCCCTTCCTGCCCCCCGTGCCCCCGCTGCTGCCACGCTCCCGGCTCCACAGCTGTCCCTGCCTGCCAGTGGCTTGATTTAATACAGCTTTCAATCACTGCCAACGGGCCTCGCGCCGCAGTATCCTCACTGCTAAACACTCTGTGACAAATAATCTGAGGCTAAGCTTCCAGGACAGAGGAAATCGCTTTCCTCTTGAAATTAAAGTTGATGCATAATGGAAGGCACTAAGACGTCTCCAGCAGGAACATTGCCAGTTTGAGTCCAACCCGAGTCCCTCTCCGTCTGCCGAACGAGACGCGGGAGGTTAGGGAAGTCATTTCCTAGAGTTCAGGATTTGCAATTTGCATTCTATAATCTCCCGGCCATTTACCAGCAGATAATTTGTCATGGTTTGTTTTAGTTGTTGTGATATTGATATTTATTATGCAAATTGTATTTCCTACTACTTATTGTTCTCACCCTTGGAATACTTGAATTATTATAAACCTGTTTAGTTAATTCGGGTTGTCTCGCAGTTGATGTCTGAGCCACAGCGGGTCGGAACGTGCAGTATCGTGGAGGAGGGGCTGCTCTGTGTAATTAAGGACAGACACACAGGATACCTGAATGTGGGATGGCCCAGTGGCCAATGGAGCTTCTCTGCTGTGTTTAGTGGGGCTGGGGTCCTCCTGGAGAGGAGGGAGTTTGGGGTCCCAGGTGAAGACAAGTGCTCTCTCAAACTGGGAGAGTAATCTGGCTTAGTTATGGAATTGTGATGGTTATGGTGGCCCCAAACTGTGCTTGTTGAGCAGGAAAGGGAAATGTTTGGCATGGCTATGGAGCAGAAAGGCTTGTCATCATGGGAGACAGTGTGACGTGGGGAGGCAGGGATACAGGGAGGGGAGATGCCCCAAGCCAAGTCCAAAGCAGTAGTGTTTTGCATTTTCTCTGGTGTGAAACCAGCCTTGTTTCGCATTCCAGTGGGTGAAAGCTCTTCCCAGCCCCACATGACTCAACACTTGCCCTGGGCGGTTTTAACCTCAGGCTTGGCAGAATGTGGGATGATAAAGCTGAACTGACAACTCACCTGCCTTAGGTTAACTTGGAATAACCTAATTAATAAGGTTGGGAATACTTGACATCCTCTGTATTTGCTCCGTTAATGCTTGGGCCCATTGTCAGTGATTCCTTGTTTCTATTCCTGGTGCCGTGGGTGGGAGGGGAGCTTGGACCCTTCCCGGGCAGGATGAACCTGCCGGTGACACCAGACACCTTTGCTACAGCTGAGCCCTCGGGTGGGGAGTGTGGACGGGGCAATTCGGGGGGTTTACTTGTTGATTTGCTCCGTTTAACCCCCTCCAAACCCAGTTCGAGGGTGAAAGATCCGCAGGAAAGGTGGATTTGTTGCCGGTCTGCGGTTACCGAGCCCCGATCGCCGCCGCCGGGGGGCTCGTGGGCTCCGGCCTCTCCGCTCCCCCGGAGCCGGGAAGGCTCAACACCGCCTCCAGCGGCGCGGGGGGGCGATACCGGGGGGACCCCGGGAGAGGGATGCTGGGGCGGGGGCACACACGATCCCGGGGGGAGGATGAACGGGGGACAGCGCGGGAGGAAGGGCACTGCGGGGGGGACACACACACGGTGCTGACCGGGGGGATGCTGAGAGGGATATCCCTGGCAGGGAGAGCGCCGGCGGAGGGGGCACCGCGGGATGAAGGATGCTGGGGTGGTACCCCGGGGGCGGGGGGAGGATGTTGCGGGGTCACGACGACCCCGCTAAGGGGCAAAGCTGGGAGCCGGAGGGGAGATGCTGCGGCTGGGACACGGCGGTGCGGGGGCACGGCCCCGCTCCGGCTCTGCCCCCCCTTCCCCGGCCGGGGGTCGGGTCCGCTCCGCTCGGTCCCCGCCCGTCCCCGCGCGCCCCGACCCCCGCGGCGGGGCGGGGCCGAGGGGGCGTGTCCCCGGCAGGCCCCGCCCCGTGACGCGCCATCTCCCGCGGGCGGCGCGCGGCGGCGGCAGAGCGAGGCAGGTGCCGGCGATGGCGGGTCGCGCCCAGCCCAGCGGCCCCGCGGGCAGCGGCGGCGGCGCCCCGGGGCTCCTCCCGCTGCTCCTGCTGCTCCTCTCCGCCGCCGCCATCATCCCCAGAGGTAGGAAGGACGCGACCCCCCTTTCCCCCGCCGGGGCGCCGCCGCGGACGGGCAGTACCGGGGAGGGGGGTTCGCCCCCGGGGGTCGCGGCGGAGCTCGGGTACCCCCCGGTTAGTGCGGGTCCGCGGCGCGCCCGTGCTCCTGCCCGCCGTCGCCCCGCGCCCCGCCCGGTGCGCCCGGTTGGCCGGTGGTCCCGGGAAGCGCCCCCGGCGGCGGGAGCGGCGGGCGGGCTCAGCCGCGCGTGGCGGGGCGGCGCGGGAGCCGCTGCCCGTTTCCATGGAAGCGGCTTCTCTCGCTGCCCGGGGGCTCATCAGCGGCCTCGCAATTAAAAACTAATTGCTGTGCGCGCCCCCTCTTGTTTCCCCCTTTCCGCCTCCCCCCGGTGTTTGCGGCGGCGGGGGGATGCTGCACCCCCGCGGGAGCGGGGAACCTGTTGGAATCCGAGTGGAACTTGCGCGGCGCTTCCCTCTCCCTTTTCCTCCCCTCCCTCTCCTCTCTCTCCTTCCTCCCCTCTCTCCCCTCCCTCTCCCGGTGGCCGCGGGGGCTCCGCCGCAGCCGCTCCCACCCCTTTCCCTCTGCGCGCTCGGGGGCGATCGCCCGGCTCGGGCGCTGCGGCTGCAGCGGGCGCTAATTAGGCGAGGCTAACGAGGCCTCCCGAGCGTGGCTGGTGGGGTTCCCTCCGGTGCCCCCGGCGCGGCGGGCGAGCCCCCCGCCCGGCCCGGCATCGCTCCCGCCGAGCCCGGGAGCCGCAGCAGCGACCTGCGCTCGTGTCCGGTCTGAATCTTCCATTCAAACATTCCCCGTTAACGCCAGCTCGCGTTTCCAGCGTGCCCGCGGGGCGGCACAGGGCGGCATGGCCGGAGGGAGTGGGTGCTCTGCCTGGGATGTTTGTGAAGAACAAGAGGCTATTGAGCGATCTGTTGAATCCCGCTCGTAGGAAAGGGGGGACGCAGGGGCCAGCAGCGCGGCGAACAAAGAGCTTTATTCACAGCCTGTGTACATGTCCATGCCTTCCCCCCTCTCTTCCCCGGGCGGCGTTTTTGGTGGGATTGTGGTGGGGGGAGAGAGCCGGTGTCGCTTTCAGCTCGTTCCCCCTCCGTCCGGCTCCGACAGGGACTCCATTGCCCCGAGCCCCGCGCTCCGCATCCCGGAGCGCCCGGTGAGGGGAGCCGGGAGCGATGGGAACGAGCCGCCGCGCCGGCTCTTGGAGCTGCGAGACCGGGAAGCGCTCCGGTCCGGCCCCTCCGTGCCCGGCAGCAGCCGCCCAGGTGTTCCCGCGGTCGGTGCGTTGTAGCTCTCGGATGTTTTGTTGCTGTTTGTGCGTTTGGTGCTGCTCGCTGCTGGGTGTATCTCCCGCCGGTGGTGTGACCTGGAGACCCCGGCACCGAGAGAAGCCTGGATTGGAAATAAGAGCCCTCCTGCAGGACGGCTGCCTCCATCCTTTGTTTTGTTGCCTTGCTCTTAAACCCTCACCTTGAATCCTCTGTGTAAGAGCAGTTTTTGACTGGAGGCCAAGTGATCCCCCGGCAGGCTCAGCCTGTCGCCGTTGCCCGGCTAAAGGTTGGAATGCCACGATGTGGGGATCGAGGAGCCGCTGAAGGAAAACAAAAGCAGGGCTGGATGCTGGATCGCAGCGGTTGTGCCTGACCCGTACATCGGGGTGAGAAGCACCGTGCAGCATCAGCCGAGGTTGTGGTGCCGTTTAGGGGAAGATTGCTATTTTGTGGTTGCGGTGCTGTGTTTTGAATCACGGGATAAAATCCCAGACCTCCTGCTTTTAGGCAAAATTTCCTTGCAGTTGAAAACACCCCCCTTCTTTTTTTCCCCCCTTCGTTCTCCCCTTTTGCCAAGCTGTGTATTTGTGAGCTCCAGTATTCCGGGGAGACAGCGTTAGCGTGTGGCAGCGGCGTTGCCGTGGATCGCAGGGTGCTGCCGTTGTCTCTCCCGCGCCGTTGCCACCCGAGGCACCGCGGTGCGAGCGCCGTGGCACTGCCGTGGTGGCAGCCCCGTGATGCGGAGCGAGGCTGAGGGCTCTGCTGCCTCCCTTCACGGGGGTCACTGGAACAGCAGTAGGCGCCGCTGGGACTTGGTTTGAGCTGAGCCAGTAACTCGGGATGAGCCTGTGCGTTTGGCTGGGTCTGTGTGTGTGTCTGTGGCTCCTCTGCTCTCGATGCTTTCCGGTTCATTAAGCTCCGCAGTGCCCCTGTGCAGCAGGGTGAGGGCTGAGGAATGAGGGCTGAGGAATGGTCTCGGCTCACGCCGAGGCGGTCGGGCAGAGCCGGGGTGGAACTCTGCGTGTCTGCGGAGCGGTGTCATGCGGCACTTTAGGAAGAGCAACTTTCCAGCTGAAGCAGTGGGAGACATTTGAAGACAGCATCGGCACGGAGCTGCGACCTGGCCATGGCTGTGATGGGCCGGTGAAGGGTGGCCGTGGCTGCAGCCTCCGTGTTTGCTGACATTAAAGCAGCCCCAGAGAAGCCCCCCGTGAAGATAGCGAGTGCTCCCACCGCGGCTGCGCTAAGTCAGGCTCCTTTGTAAACACGGAGTGAGTTTCCAAGGAACCTTTGTATGCAAGCAAGGCGAGTCTTCTCATCCCTGGCCTTCAGCAACACGCGGTGCGTTCTGCATGCGACGCGAACGCCGGCGGGGAAGGGGCTGGGGAATCGAGCGATCCATCTGGGTTGCAGCTTGGGTTCATTTGTCTTGCGTGTAGGCAGTTGAGCCCAGGTTTATAAGCACGACAATCTGGTTTGAAACCACTGCCAAGGAGGCTCCTCGGGATGGGAAGGCGAGGAGATCGCTCTGCTCCGTGCACGTTCGGCTCTGAAGAGGGGGCAGCTGTCAGCACCTTTGGCAGGATGGACATCACCGGGATGGATGCTGTTGGGATGGATGCCATCGGGGTGGACACAGCTGGGATCCCCTTGGCACAGGCGGCCACTGTTCATGCACGGAGATGGCTGTGGGGATAAGAGGCTGGAGAAGAGTCGCACTCCCCTGGGGACCCCTGGGCCGTACCAGCGGCCGCTCTGCCGATGCTGCGCTGCCGTCGCCTTTGTTTGCCTTGCGCTGTCTGTCCTGGTGTGTAAATAAAGAAGGCTTTGTAAGCAAACAGCTCTGGCTCGGTCGCCCGGGTGCTTGGCGAGCCTTCCCCCAGTCCTGCCAGGACCAGAGGCGTCCGTGGGGCCGTGGCTGTGCCATCGGCCGTGCTCTCTGCCCTATTGCTGCATGGAAAATGGGTCAGCTCGTTAACCCTGCGTCTGCCTGAGGCCACCTGGAATAAAACCTGTGTTCCAGCCTGGATACGCCCTGTATTTAAATGGACCGTCCAAGCACCCCTCAGAATGCGTTTGCTCACAAAACCCAAAGCCATCTTCCTGGTCCTGGCATGTAGGCAGAATTTTCTGGATGTTTCTGCTTAATGCCTGTTTTTCTAGGGATTATTGTCATACTTTGTAAAGGGGTTTTGACAACCTGTTCCTATTCTGGTTTTTGGTATCACCTGGTGGTACTTCTGTCGGGAAAGCAGGGGCTCCCTCTTGTATCCAGACATGGCTCAGGATCTGAGCAGGCTCCAGAGGCTGGGAGCAGAGCGCGGGTGCAAGGCTGCAGCCTTCCCTGGAGCTGGGCCAGGAAGTGAATACTTACACTGAGGTTTAAGAGTGCAAGCAAAGCTGGACACGCAGCCGGTGTCTCTGCTGAGAAATTGGATGCTACGTGTTAAAAAAATAAGTTGTGCTTGTTCCTCCGGGGAAGGCTGCGTGGTGCAAACCCACCGGCGCTAAATAAAGGAACTCTGTGTGGAAACCTGCCACGAAGGAGAGACCCTAGGTGGAATGTTGTAATTAGGAGTGGTATGTACTTGTTTAAGTTCCATAAATCAGCCGCTTTCCCGCGATGTAATTGCAGGCTGCAGCGAGCAGCTGCCGCTGCGGTTCCCGGGGAGCTCCACCACAAACGCTTTGAAGGTCGCCCAGCGTGGGCTCGGGTGCTTCGGGGCAGCGTGCTGGGGAACAGGGGGGTTTGGATGTGTGGCAGGCGAGTTTGAAGGGAAATACCACGAGGCTTCAGTCTCGGCTTCGGTAACTGGGACACGAGGAGCTGTCGGCTGGGCGCGTGGTGGCTGGCCTGTGCTGCGCTGAGACGAGCCGGCGTTTGTGGTTCAGCCACGAGCTGCATTTAGATATTCCAGTTTTTAATTTGTAAGGGCAGGCAGAGCCCCAACTGCGATAACTGCGGGTGCAGGCGACTCTCTGACGGCCCTGCCCGTGTGTGACCACCACCCGTTCGCTTTCTCGAAGCCGTTTTTGCCATAACAACAGTTTTTTCTCCTTCCTGGTGTCCTTGTTACCTGTTGAACCTTTGAGTTTTCTGGCTCTGTTGCACACCAGGCTCTCACCTTGCGCCTTTGCACGACATTGAATTGGGTGTTGAGGAGCCCCGCAAAGCGCTGTACAGTGCTGGAGGGGGCTCTAAAAACCTGACTTTCAGGCCAGTCTGTTTCACCCACTCCAAATTCTGGCGAGGGGTGCAGATCCCCGAGGAGCAGTGCTGGTTCTCAGAGTTAGTGCTGAGCCTGCACCGCGCTCGCCCGTAGCATGTGGTCGGTGGCTGCCTGTGTTTAAAACACTCGGCTGGGTTGCACCAGGGACGTTTGCTTTGCTGCCCTGGTTATTTTAGACCAATAATGTCCATCCGCAGGGTTGGACCAGCTATTTTTAACCCTGTGGTTTGGTTTTAATTGACTGTGTTCTTCTGTGGTTTAAAAACTTGGGCATTAAAAACACTCTGACCTTACCGAATTCTCAAGGTGAATCAGTAGAAGACTTGATACCCCGTTAAGTTCCAGTCTGAAGGATCAAAGCGATACTTAGGCACATCTCTTTACTCAGAGATATAAACTTTTGTGGGCAGTAGCTTAACTGGAAAATGTCTTTAGTTTTGCTTTTTTGGGTGTTTTTTTGTCTGTGGAAACACTGACAGCTTCTCGGTGTTTGCTGATAGTCTCATGTGCAGGTGCTGCATCCTGACAGGTCTGCGGTGGCATTGCCTTGGTTTTTCCTTCTGAAGTAGCACTGCCTGTGTTTGTAGGTCCTGCCTGAAACCAGCCTGGTTTCCCCCTTCCCTTTTAATGGCAGTTCCAGTCAGGTACTAATGTTGAAGGGGGAATAGTCTCTTAGCAGGACATGAGGGCCGGCATTTTTTCAAGCCCAGGTGCGTGTTTGGCAGTGGGAAATAGTTGTGTTGGAAACATTCCTCCTCTGCCAGTCCCAGCTGTGAAGTTTGCCCTGAGCAGTTACATTCCTGGCTGGAGCCTTCCGTAGGACGGCGAGGCTGCGGCGCTCGTGTTCCACGTTCTGGAGCTGAGCAGTGGAAGTGGTGGGGGACGGTGATCTCTACTTGCAGGGCAGGGAGATGCCAATGAGCTCTTGGAGCCAAGGCTGCCCATGGGGCTGGCCTAAAATTGTGCCTAGACTTGACGAGCGCTTGGTGTATAAAAGCCTGGGTTCGTGTTACGTCTGGAGTGAACCTCTGTGGTCTCGTGGTGTGCTTTTTTAGCAGTGAGTGCCTGAATCTGATTTATGATCTCCTCCAAGGTCTCCTTCCAGAATGTAAATGTCATTGCATTCCCCAAGCTGTCAGCAGGGCTCTGGAGTTGGTGGTTCTGGGCTGGACTCTCTCAGTGGGGGTCTTCCTTCCCAGAGATGCACTTGGGTGCTAATCCCAAACATGATGGCACTTGGACCTGAGATTCAACAGAAACAGACCTTTTTGTTAGAGCAGTAATACTGCTTGTAGATAGAAACTTTCCATGGGCAGAATGAGACCATGTTGGGGCTTGCCAAACTCCAGTGTGGGAGGTCTAGGAGTGCTGATACTGTGGGTGGTGGCCTGATGGGGGTCCTGGGTGTGCCACCTGCCTGTGTGACATCCTGTCTGTGAGGTGGGTGCATCCTGGACCCCTCATCTGTTCCTTTCCATTGCTTGGTAATGTATATCCCTTCTCCAAAGTGTGACAGGAAGAAAGAAATATGAAGCAGCAAAGTGACATTCCCTCCCTCCCCTGCTCCCCCTGCAGAGCAATAGAAATACGAGTCTGAGTCTGCAGCGTCAAAAGAGAGATCAGAGTAATCGGATCAAGCATGAGGAACTGCTTGTTGCCGCTTCCCTGTTTTTAAATGAGGCTGCCTGGCAGCTTCCCTGGCAGAGCACTTTCAAAGTTAGTCATGTTCAGCTTTGGAGCTGGGGTTGCAGCAAAGTAGGGCTCTGTGAGAATTGGGCCGGAAAGGAAACTTTCCATGTAGCCTCTGGGCTAACAGACAGAAATAAAGGCACCTCGTGCCCCTCAGCCCTGGTTTTGTAGCTGTGGAGAGGCACATCCATCCCTAATTCTTCAGAGAGAGCTCTCATTTTGTGCATTTAGCACAGTGTTGCTGCTCTGGGATGTGCTCCGTGACACTGATACTTCCTTGACCTTGGGAAAGCACAGTGACTTTCTCCAGAGCCATTCCCACCCCATTGCCCTGGTGTGGTATGGGATAACTGGGCAACAGCTGCCCTTTGTCTACTGGGACGTGTTGAAATGGCGTAGCTGGGTCAAACTGGGAGGAGGGCTGCTGGCTCAGCTGCAAAGGCTTCTCTTCCCACAGTGCCTCCGTGCTGGCTGGAGCCATGTGGACATCCATCCATGTGGACATCCATCCACCCTGGTCCCTAGTGCTGGCAGTGCTCCACACCGTCCGGACGGTCACCGGCACCACGGTGGAGCTGCAGTGCCTGTGGTTACACAGTGGTGTTTGCACAGGCTCTCATTCCTCATGGAACAGCTCTGTGTTCTGAGGTTTGTGGAAGAACAGCCAGGAGTGGTTTCTCTGCTTTCCTAGAGCAGAAAGTGGTGCTGCTCTTCTGGCTGGACACAGCAGATCAGATGGGTGACTTTCAGGAGCACTGTTCCAAAAATGCTGGTTGGGTCTTGTACAACACCTGTTCAAGTGAGGGGGCTTGTTACACCCCAGATCATCCCTTAACACCTCGGATCATCCACAGTGAGGTTGATGTTGGATAAACCCAAGTTACTTTGAGCATAGGGGACAAACACAGAGACCTCATATCACTCTGTGGAGTTTGGTTGTGAGGTTGTTCAGCTAATTCTAATTAGTTTCACAGTAGTGAGGAGCTGAAATATCTGCATTTAGAGAGCTGTTGCTGTAGCTTGGTTTGTTTTGGATTTTCATTCTTAGCTATTTTGCTTGAAAATAGGGTTTGAACTATTGGTGCTCCCGTTGTCCCTTTGATGTCTTCATTCACATTAGCTAACACAGACATAGGTCATGATCATAGAAACTTGGTAGAAGCAGGAAAGCTCCTTAGGGTTACCCCTTCTGCTTTTCCCAGTCTGTATGGAATTAGATGCTGTTCCCAGCTGCCTGGAGGACAGGCCCTGCTCATGGGCTCTGTTCAGCTGCGTTGGTTTGGGTGTCAGCAGCTCTTTAAAAGCCTTCATGCCGTGATCTGTCCCTGCCTTGCTCAGGGAATGCTGCTGGATGACGGTGCTGAGATCCCGAGCGATGCCGTCTCCGTTATCGTCTCCCGATGACAGCCTGACTGGGCTCGTGGCGTTGGGGGAAGCTGCTTGACAGCCATCAAAGCTGGGAATGCTTGTCATCATCGGGCATCAGCTTTGTCAGGTGGAGCTTCTGGGGGCCGGTTGGTTCGTTAGGACTCCTCGGGGTGAGCCAGCTTTTCCAGGATGGGCGCAGCAGGAACCAGCAAAGTGAAACCCCTGCTTCTATGGGAAGGGCTGTCACGGTGTTGGCTTGACAGCAGCTCTGGGTCTCCAGGCAGATTAATTTCTTTGCCAGCCTTGTTTTTGCCCCGCTGCGCAGAGTCCGGAGAAACAACGTGCAGTTTCCTGGGGTGTGCCAGGATTATTCCTGTTCTGGAGGGCAAGGGGTAGCACAGATCCCTGCCTGGAGCAGGGTGGGCTGTCAGGCATTGTGCCTCCCTTGTCCTGTGTAGATGCTCATGGTGACTCGTGCTGGGGCTGAGGCAGGACCCAGGTAACCTGCTCCTGCTTCTTGTTCATTGTCACTGTTGGAGTGTGGGTGCAGGGAAGTTTCTTCTTGGTGTAGAAAAATTGAGTGTGATTTCTCCTTTGACACTTTTCACTTCTGACCTTCATTTACTGTGATTTTATGGACTGCTTGGAGTGTCATTAAGACTCTGTGTCTGTAGGGTCACGACACACAGTGGCTTTTCCTGCTGTGTCACTGTTAGGGACTGGTTTTCCTCAGCTCCTGACCTGTGGGTAGCTCCAAGGAGATGTTACTTGTCCCCGAGGAGGCAGAACCACTGAAGGCGACTCCCACGCTGAGGCTCCTGAGCTCTGTCCACACGAACAGCTTCTGCTTCGATTTAAAGGTCTTATACTTTAATCATTCCATAGAGTTTTTAACAGGATGTACACATTTAATCAACTCCCCGAATCCATAACTGCCAGGTATTGCTTCCTCAGCACGAGGAGCAGCCGTGTCTCTCCTCAGTAAGAGTGGAGATTAAAGCGGGATAGACGGGAGATTAACACAGCTCCCTTCGGACACCAGGGAGAGGGGGAGAAACTCCGAGATGAGGAATGAGGAAAATACTTGGAGGCAAATCATTTATTGCTCTGTAGGAATCCAGGGAGCCTTGTAAACAGAGGGTTTATGGCAAACCCAGTGATGTAGCTCTTAAATCACTCTGGGAGAATTTCAGATGCACAGTTAGAGGATGGCTCGTTCCTCCAGGCTCTCCTTGGTAAATTGGATCCAAAATTTTCAAGTATGTTAACACAACATGGTGCGTGTGGAATGCAGCTTGGGAAGGCATGTGTGGTATGTCGGATCCAGCTGTCTGGTTTGGGATGCTCTATTTTGTGTGAGGTGGGGTGGGTCTACTGATCTCGTTCCTGTTTGGGAAGGGGGAGGTTGTCTTTAGCAAGAGTCCCATTAAATGTGATTTTAGTGTTTCCTACAGAAGGCTCTTTTACAGTTCCTACAAGAATAAGTATCTTGTGGATAACCTGTTGTATTCACACTGTTTCCTCCTCTCCTTCCCCCCATGCCCTGCATCCTCCAAAATCTGACTTCTTTGGATTTATGGACAAGGCAGGATAAGGGAATAAAAATAGTTCTCCATGGGAGACTGGTGGTCTGTGGGGGTGTATAAATCCCATCTGAAAGTAGGGCGTGGATGAAATGATTCTGCAGTAAATAAATTAGGATTAGTAAACTATTTTCAGCCTGGTCATCTGCCTCTTCCCAGGGAGAGCCCAGCAGAGTGGTCAATCCAGTGGGTGAAGGGATTCTCAGTGATGAAGGGACTTTGTGCCAGAATTAATGGGGATGTTGGTGGGTGTGCACAGACAGGATGTTGGAGGAAAAGTGGGATCATTCCCTGCTTCTGGATTTCACTGCCCAAAAAACAAACCTTGCACTGCAAGCTGTTCCTGGATCCTCTGGGAAACCTTTGGAAATGCAGCTCCTTGTTGCTTTGCATAAAATGTGTTTGTACTGGTTGAGGACTCTGGTGTCCATTAAAGACAAAATCTGTGTGAGAGTTTTAATAACTTGGTATTTTTGTTGTGCCAAAAAATCCAATTACGTATGGAATCACTTTTCTTTCATAAAGGTCTGGGAAAGCGTTTGCCTAAACTGCTTTAGAAGCTGCGTTTGAGTGAACCAGCTGAAGAGTCATTTTTGTGGGTTTAATGAGCGTAATAAAAACGGTCCATCTTGAAGGGGGGGAGAAAAGCCTCTCTGAAATTGGGGTATTTTCATTTTAAATCGGTTTCTAGGACTTATAAAGAATTCAAAGGCAGATGGAGAGGGAAGAGCTCTGAGTAGGTATTGAAGCAGCTTGTTTCTGTTTTTCGAGGAAATATTAGGGATCCTGTGTATTAAATATTTACGAAATAGACACGAAATACGCGAATATGTACAGAAAATATACAAAGCCAAGCACAAGAAGCTGTTGTGAATGACTGAGGGCTGCTGTGGCTGTCCCAGGCAGGGTGGCCCTGGGTGCTCCCCTCGCTCTGCTGTCGGGCCCTCGGTGCTGTCGGAGATCCTGGAGTGCCTTCGGTGCTTGTTTCCCACCCCACGGGGTTATGTTTGTCTGGTCTCCTCTCAGAGTGGTTTTTTGCTGCCTTCATTTGTCCGGATTATCAGCATGCAGGGGAGAGCTGCCTGGTATTTACATGATTTAGTTGTAAATATGGTAAGTGTTGATAGATATTGTTGTCATAAGTGCTTACAGCTCCTGGACTGATTACTGAATTTCTTATGTGGAAATCTGTACAAGCTCGGCATGCGAGCAGCTTCCCAAGGGAAGTGCGAGGAAGGAGCTTGTGGTTTCCGAGTGCAAATCAGAGCCCAGATGTGGCTGCAGTGGGTGATTTTATGGGGGAAGTCTTGTCGGGCTTGCCTGGCAATAACTGGGGTTCCGAGGCTGTGATGAAGGAAAATAAAAGGCTCTTGTTCCCTGTTTTTTGTGGGAACAGATGCTGTTCTGTGGAATAACTATTAGGGGATGATATGCGTAGGGAACATCTGAAGGGTTGTACACCAGGGACTCGGGCTGAGGGATGTTCATCTCTGCTACTGGGCTGAAGGAACAAATGTGTTATTTGTTGGTAGTTTTGTTTTTAATTGACTAATAGGCTCTGCTTGAACCACCCTTGTTTAACACTCTTACTTCCAGAATGTTTTACATCCCGGCTCAGATCCCTGAATTTGCAAACAAGTGTTCCTGGGAAACGTCTCTCTGAACACAAAAAACCTGGATTTGGCAGAATCCTTTCCAGGGCTGCAGATTGTGGAGGGCTCTGTGACCTCGAGACACCGTCACATTGCTGAAAATCTTGTGCATTTGCCACGGAAAGGGAAGTTTGCAGGGGGCTGATTTGGGGTTCTGAGGTGGGAATGGTTATCAGGATAAAAACAGATGGGAGGAGAGGACGGTTGTGTGAGTGAGTGGAGGGGATTGTGGATGTGACGTTCAGCTCAATGCTGAATTTAGGGCAGAGATAAAAAGCCTCTCCCCGCCCGATGTACTTCTCTGTGCAGTGCAACACTTAACCCCTCGCAGCGCTCGCTGGGCTCAGGCTGGGGAAGGAGTCCTGGGAGCTGCATCCCAGATCCTGGGAGCTGCATCCCAGATCCTGGGAGCTGCATCCCAGATCCTGGGAGCTGCATCCCAGATCCTGGGAGCTGCATCCCAGATCCTGGGAGCTGCATCCCAGATCCGGCGGCGTCGGTGCCGTACGTGCAAAGTGAGAGGCAGCACTTCATGCCCACCTCTCCCTGGATGTGTTTCTGGGTTTAGAGCTGCTTCCTCGGGTCTACAGGCAAGTTGGAAGGAGTATCTGTTCCCTCCCAGGCAAAACCTGTCCCTTTGGAGGGAGCTGGGGCGGCGTGCCTGGATTCACAGCGTGGTTTGGCAGTTTGTTTGCCTGTCAGCCCCTTGATTTGGGACTGTTTTGCCTTAAGGGGGGAAAATCCCCAAAAACCCCTTCACTGGTGGGGTCAGGAGAGAAGGGAGAAGAGGAGCCCCAAGTACTTAGTATGGGCAGTGTGAGCTTTGCGGAGTCACACATCCAGATGGATTACATGAGGAACTTGACATCTTGTTTAAAAACAAATCATTCATTATGTAGCAGTGAATAATCAAGCATTACAGTTTCATCTCTGGAGGTTCCTTTTTTTGGTTGGAATTTTGATAGTTCAGTAATTAAAAGCTGAAAGCTATTACACTGTCTACATGTTGATCAATTGGTAATTAAAAAGTTGATGATAGATACGGTATTTCATGGGACTGGTTGGTTACGGTCAGATTTCCTTCGTGTGTTTGGAAAATTGTCATTTAACTTTGCACTTAAGCATTTTTCAATATTCATGGGCTGTTTTACTTGATTTTTATAAATGCCTTTAAATGATCGCAATTTGCATATGGTAATTTGGAATCAGAGAATCGTTTAGGTTGGAAAAGCCCTCTAAGATCATCGAGTCAAACCATTAACCCCGCACTGCCAAGGCCACCACACTAACCATGTCCCCAGGGGCCACATCCACGTGGCTTTTAAATCCCTCCAGGAATGGTGACTCCAACACTGCCCTGGGCACCTGTGCCAGGGCTGGACAGCCCTTCCAGGGAAGGAATTTTCCCAAAATCCAACCTAAACCTCCCCTGGTGCAGGGGGGAAGCCTGTAGGTCTGCTGAGCCCCTCTCAGCTGAGAGGGTTGGAGATAAGTTTGATAACACAATCAGGGATAAAGCAGTCCAAAATGAAGGAAAACCGAGTTGGTAATGGCCTCTGTGATGGAAGATTCATTGCTTCAGGAGTCTAATCTGAGACCAAAATGAAGCCCAAACCTGACACTCTTCAGAGCATAATGCAAGATTTACTGCTCTGCCACGCTCCAGAGATTAAAAAAAAAAAAAAGCCAGCCACCCTCCAAACGACCCTTCCTGTGCCTGCAAAACTTAGGGAAAAACAAGGGGGTTTGCTTCTTTTGAGTAGGAAAAAAACCAGACAAGAAGCTTTTGCCCTGTTTTTGCCAAGGCATGCAGAGTCCTCTTCCTAACATATGCCCCCACTGGGAGCTGATGAGGTGGGATGATTTGGGGGTGGCTCTGGCAGTGGAGGAGTGTGGTGGTGTGGCAGGGAGTGATCCTCACCCTCCTGAGGCCCCGGACTGTCCCAGTGCTGGGTGAGCTCACCTGAGGCTGCTCCTGGGTGTTTGCTGGGTTAGGAATCCTTCTAGAGCAGTCCCTGGCTGGGCTGGCACCGTGCCCCACCTGAGCTGCAGCCCTGGCACCGATCACCGGGCTTGGCTTGCACGTGGAGAGCTGTTTGAGATCCCTGCCAGCCTGATCTAGTGGAAAACACCTTCCCATCACTGAGTCTGTCAGTCCCCAACAAGCCTGGAAAGGCGAGGAGGATCGTCCCTGACTGCAAACTGAGAAGGTGCCTGGGTTGGGTTGGGTGAGGTGAGGTGAGGTGAGGTGAGGTGAGCACCTCACGGTGTTGTGTCCTTGGTGCTGGACTGGTCTGAGGAGCCAGAAGGTGAAATCCCAGACAGACACTGGATTCTTTTAACAGGTGAACCCCTTCCCAGCCCTCAGCCCTGACCCCCAGGCTGTCCTTCTGAACTCCACGATGGAGTGGTCTCCAAGTGGTTTCAATACCTGAAGTGGCTTTACCCACTCCGTGGGGACACAGACAGTGTTGGAAGTGACTGATTCTGCTGGAGATGAAGACAGAATACCAGTGCCTCACACTTCCACAGTCAAAGCCCTCGGTTTAAAAACCACTCTGTCCTGAGACACTTGTTGCTTTGTGACAGCTGGTTCCAGTAATTTGTTTTTATAGGGCAGTTTGTAGTAAATGAATGACACGTTGAATATTTTAGTGAGATTTTAGATTATCTAAAGAATGTTTTCCGGTTTACTAATTGGTAGATAATGCTGAATACATTGATGCTGACATGAGCAAATGGATGTAAAATGATTTTGAAGCGAGCCTCATTAGAAGATGCTCTAATTCAGTCAACAGGAGATGTCAACTAACGTGGCCGCGCTCGGACCCGACTGCGGCAGCGCTGGTGTTACAGGGCTGGTTCATTACGGGCAGACCTGGGGCTGCTCGTGGCTCTTGGTAGGTCTTGTTACTGTCCTGATGACAGATTCTGTGAGCTGCCTTCATTAGAAGGAAGTGAGTAATTAGTGATCTTGCTGTCCTCTGAGGTGTCCTCAGCCAGGCAAGGGTTGACTCTTTGAATCAGTCTTTTTCTGAACAATACCAAAGAGAAGTAAACCCAGGGCAGCTGTGGGTGGCTGAAGGTGTGTTCCAGGTGGGGAGGGTGCCCAGGTGAGTTTCTGGAGGCAGGCAGTGTGTTCAGCAGGTTCTCTAAAGGCCTGTTTCACATGGTGTTACATGAGCAGAGTGTGTGGAGATGTGCAGGGCCTTCAATGGCCCTCAGAGTCACTTCTGATGAGCAGTGACAGTCCAAAAGCACCTTGCTTTAACCCCAAGAAGGGGCGTGTGTTTTGTTGTCTCCTCAGGTTTGTAATAAATCCCTGCAGTGCCTGGCACTTCAGGTCCTGTTTGTTGTACAGAGCAGGAGATTTTTCACTCACCCAGATTAAGATCTGCCTTTTTCTGGGTCTTCCATCAATAAAATTAACTTTTCCCTTTCTCTGTGCATCGATGAAGGATGTTGCTTTGCTGTCTTCCAAGCAGTGGCTGAAGTTTTGAATTCATAAAGCTGGATTTACTTAAATCTCTTGTTTTCATTTCCTCAGGGCAAGGGGGGGCAGTTGGTGCCTGTGCAGCTCTGGCCCAGTGTTAACCCTTTCTCTTTCCGGGGGAAAGAGCTTTGTTTTGCAGGAGAGATCCTGCAGAAGGTTTACCAAAGGTGGTAATCATTTGGGGAAAAATCTACCTCGGCTCTGGTGTATGTGGAAATTCTCAGGAATTCAGGGATTCCTGTCAGGTGATTCATTCTCAAAATGCAGCAGAGTACAGTGGGCATCGAGGCTGGGGGAGCCCTAAGAACATCTGGCAAAATACCCAACCAACCAAAAGATACTTCTTGCATTTTGTAAGTGGAAACAGAGCAATTTGGGGTTAACTTCTCTGGGAGTAAGTCCTCAATTTCCTGAGGCTGATTTCTGCAGGAATAGGGCGGATAAAAGCTGCTGCAGGAAGAAAATGAGGGAGAGGAATCCTTCACCACAGGTGAGGGGTGATCAGGAAGAGCTATTTTAGAGGGGGAGCAAATCTCAAAACCTCCCAGGCAGTCAGGTTTCAGCTTTCCCTTGTTGTCATGGGCTTGCTAGTGGCCTGAGCTATATTGTATTTTCATTAATTAATCAAAACTAAGGTTATCCATTTTGTGCACAATCCCTTCTGTAGGCTGCGTGCAGCCATGGTTGGGGGGTGCCAAATGTGTTACGTTACCTGGGATATTTGGGGATATTTTTATTCTAGTCAAAGTAATCTGCAAGATCTGATATGAAGAGACACAAAAGGTTAGTTGAAAGCAGACAAGAAGTGAGTCATTGACTTGAGGAGGAACTGCATTGTGCAAGCCGTAATGCTCCTTCCTATTCATTACTGCAATTATAATTATGGAACCCAAAGTATTTAATTGACCTCCCAGACTCTTCACACTGAATAGATTGCATTGTTACCATTTAAAAAAAAAATATCCTCTTATGCATTGCAAATACACGTGCGTGTTGCTCTCCGGTTCTCAAGAGGTTTCTTTGTTTATGTGATGAGCGATTAACTGAATTAGGGATCTTTGCTGTGTTGTATCAAACTAAAATACAACGGGAAGGAGAATTCTTCCCAGATATCAGGTGATACTAGAAGGTTTAAAAATATAACTTCATGCATTAAAAACACCAAAACCCAGCGTAATCAGGGTTGTTAAAAGTTTTCAGAAGTGTGAAAGTCTGGAGGACGGAGTTGGCACTTGGAGCTGGGTCGCCCTTGCTCTGGTCTGATGGGTGTGGGCACGTGCCCACTGGTCCAAAATGATCCTGCTCTGGTTCATCCAGGGAGAGCTGGCTCAGATTGGCTTGTTTTATGTGACTTTTTTTACTGCGTGTGGAACAAACAGACACGTTTAATTACGAAGCAGTAATTCCATCCGCAGGGCTCTCGTGAGCCTCCAAATGCAGGGAAGGCCTGTTTGTTCTCCATTAACAGCAGAAAGGTGCGGAAAGGTTTGTTTTTCCGCCCTCGTTCTGGCCTCCCTCGTGCCTCTCAGGCAGCGTTTATTGTCCTTCCCCGATTTTTTAATGTTTCCACAAATGGAGGGACAGTGAGTTTGGATATACCCAGGTCGTAACTTCCCGTCCAAACGGCTCTTTAATGGAGCGTTCGCCGGAATTGCCGGTTCCTCTCGCCGGCTGAGCCTCGCTCGGGGGCGGTGGGGGCTGAGGGCGTCACGCACAAAGATGCTGTGTGTGTGTAACACTTGGCAGGAGGACTCGAAATTGGATTACAGGCTCCTATTCCAGCAAGCAAACGTCCACGGTGTTTTTTATAGCTTATCTCCATTCATCTCTGTTTGCAGGCTCTGCTTGCCAAGCGTTAATGTAAACACTCTATTTTGAGACGTCGGTCCATTTGCCTTCTGGAAATCCTTCTTTTATAAGGTGGTAGTAAACTCTGTACATAAAACCACAGCAGCTCTGTGGTCATAACTGCGCTGATGGCACGTGGCTGGTGGCACTGGCCACCTTGCCCAGGGTCCTCAGGGTTAAAATGGAGCCCTTTGGAAACAGGAGCAGCCAGGGCAGGGGGATAGATCTGTGTATATATGTGGGTGTGTATATATATGATTTTCCCTCTCCCCGGTGAGGCTGGAGATCTCTGAGAGTTGAATTTGGAAGAATTAAGTTAACTTTCAACTTATTGGACTTGCTTCCAATAGTCTCCTAGAAGAAATTTTCTAGAGCTGATGCTCGGTGTGAAATGGATGATAGTTCAAACTCCTCAGGGGTTTTAGGGAGTTATTTTACTGTATGTTGGTTTGGCTGAAAAAAATCTTATATAGAAATATCACCTGAAACAAACTGAAAAGAGAAAATGAGCAAATCATTTCGTGTGTCCAGCCAAGCAGTTGAGTATTCTGGTGGTGTAGTACATTGCACAATATTTTGGAAGAAACTGTAAATTCTGGGAAATATGGCCTGGAAAATGTGTGAAGAATCCCAGCATTCTGTGAATGTGCAATCTGTGCAGTTCTCTGAGGGAACTGGGTGTCAAGTACTTAAAAATATTTAGTGGTTCAGAGTCTTCTCGTGTTTATTTTGGGCTGCTTTGTGACTGGAAAGCAGCGTAAGGATGGAGCATGCTGCCTTTCCTCCTCTGAGAGCACCGGCAGAAGTGAATGAGGAGATGAAGGCGGAACTTCCCAGTGGAGAGCTGTTTGTGTGGGAATGAAATGAAAATGTGGCTTCTAAGTGTCAGGAAATCTGTAAATAAAACCTGTTTTTCTTCCTTTCTCTTTGCTCCAGTTTCCTGAAAACTGGTTTACATATTAAACCGTGTTAAACCGTCTTCTTTTGTGGAAGGTCTTACTTAGTGCTGGGCTGAACTGATGGGAGTGAAAGGATAACAGGGCTGGCCTTGTGTCAGTCTCTGGGAATTGATTTGGCTTCTATTTTCTGGCATTACCATGAGGTCAGGGAAGGAAAGTACAGGAGAAACTTCCTACGTCCCACATGGTGTAGGGGAACACTGATTAAACAGGGCACCTTTTCACTGCCACCTTCTTGGCAGTGCTTCCTGGGATAAGGCTTTAAGATTGTTACTGATGTTGGTGTAACAGTGGTGCCTGGAGGAGCTTGTTCTGGTTTAAAAATGTAATTTTCCTGTGTTGACTGCAAGAAAAGAGGGATGAGAGGAAGGACATCCCTGAAAGTGTTCAAGGAAAGGCTGGATGGGGCTTGGAACAACCTGGTCTAGTGGAAGGTGTTCTTACCCATGGCAGGGGGTTGGAACAAGATGAACTTTAAGGTCCCTTCCAAACCAAACCATTCCTCATTCTGTGACACAGGAAAACTGTGGAATGTCATCAGATTTGAGACCCTATTGTGGTGCCTTCTGCAAAGGCTCGTGGTCAGACATGTTCAAGTAATGTTAGGAGTGAACAGCAAAACACAGAGCTCAGTCACACTTGGTTTAACAAGCAGAGTTTTACCAGTATATAGTGTTTTATTGCTGGGTTTGAATTGCAGTGCAGGCACTGGTTCTGCAGTGCCCCTTCGCTCTCCATCAGGAGGGACCTCGGGATCAGGTGTGCTCCTGTGAGCAGTGTGTGGGATCAGCTTCCTGGTGACAAATGGCAACTGTCGCTTAATTTTTATCCCCAATTATGTAGCTCCAGGACCCATTTTTCAGGTGGAATGTTGGAGCCATTAAAAAGAAATAAGTAAACCATACTGTATTCCATCATTTTTGGCAGCTACCCAGTGGTCTTTAGCCTTAATATATGTGCATTTCTATGCAGGTATTTTTCATAAGGCTCCTGCCTTGGACTGTTTGACGCTTCGCTTGTTGACTTCACTCAGGGCAGATCCGAGCGTTCAGTAAATCCTGGGCCTGGCACGTGGAGCCGTCCCCGGCCGCGCGTGGAGCCGTCCCCGGCCGCGCGTGGAGCCGTCCCCGGCCGCGCGTGGAGCCGTCCCCGGCCGCGCGTGGAGCCGTCCCCGGCCGCGCGTGGAGCCGTCCCCGGCCGTGGAGCCGTCCCCGGCCGCGCGTGGAGCCGTCCCCGGCCGCGCGTGGAGCCGTCCCCGGCCGCGCGTGGAGCCGTCCCCGGCCGCGCGTGGAGCCGTCCCCGGCCGCGCGTGGAGCCGTCCCCGGCTCTGTGCGAGTTCGCAGCTGAGGTGGCAGTGGACGTGTTTGATGCTTTCAGCTGCAATATTTGTAGCCTCAAGTAAGGCAAACTCTCCTCTGAACCGTAAACGTTGAAGGGAAGTGACATTGTGTTGCTCTTCTTGCTTTACTTCTTGGGTTAGGGCTGGCTGGGCTGGTTTGTGCTGCTCCCGTTGGCAGTGCAGGGGTTGCTGCACTGCCTCCTTGGGAGCATTAATGCACCATCCCCAGGCTCAGGCATGATCAAGCCTTGCCAGTTGCTCCTGGTATTTTCCTGCTGAAGTGATCACAGCCTTGGGTTGCTGGAACATTCAAGTGAGTGATGGGTCCAAAGCGTTCTTGCCCCTGTCATGGGGGACAGGGTTCCTGCACCACGTGAAGATGTAGGATTTCCGAGCTGTTGGCTTCATTTCCAGTGAAAAGCAGTGCAGTGAGTCGTGGATGATTTGACATTTGTAGAGGTTGTTTGAGGGGAGCTGGGTTACCTTGGGAGACTTGACAGAGCCTGTTCTTGGCCTGGGCTTCGCTTTGGGTGACGATGAAGGGTTTGGTGAGAGGCCCTTTGGCTTCGCTGGGAGTCTTCCCTTGTGCTTTATCTGTGTTTCTTTATGACCTTCCTAAGTTGGGTGAACAGCTTGCAAGTTACCCTGTTTCTGTAGCAGATTGATAGGAGGATGTGCACATAAAGACACCTGAACCTGAAAGGTGCTTATTGCTGCCTGCTGGGCTTGCAGGGCACGTGCCCTTTCTTGCTGCTCTTGACATGGTGAAGATGCTCCACTTGGTGAAGGTGGTTCCTCCAGAGGAAAGAGACTGTGATGTGTTTGGTTTCCAGAGGGGATTTTATGACAAATTCGTCAAATTTGACCCCTCGAAAAAAGGCAGAAAAAGATTATCAAAACACTTGCAAGATTAATGTCAGCTATAAACTTGCTTTCAAAACTGGGCGAGCTTTTAAGGCAGCATTTTGGGAACAAAGTACACCTCTGCCTTTTAAAAAACCCATCTGAAGAAATCAAATTCTTCCTGGTGTGAGCGCCCAAGATCATGGAAAGGGAACTGAAAGAGATTATCTTTATTTCTGAGATAGGATCAGAGCTATTAGATAATTTCTAATTTAGTTTTGAAAATCCTCTGTTTGCAGGGGACCTGGTACCGTTCCTTGGCAGCTTTTGCACGTGCTTATCTGTGCTGGCAGTTTTTGTATTTCTGAGTTTTCTGACTATTAGGTTTAAATGTTCCTTGCTGGAGAGGTGTGTGCTGTAAAATTGCTCAATGGGATTTCAGCAGGTGTGTGCAGATTGCTGGGGCCAGGGCAGAGCTCGCCGGCTGTGGAGCGGCTTCCCGGCTCCAGCCTGAGCCAGGGCAGGAAAGGAATCCAGCAAACCCTGTTCAAGATAATGTGATTTGCTGCAAAAGTCTGTATTTTTAGGATGTTTACTACAGAGGTCTGAAATTACGTGGACAATTTGGTGCCCTTGACAAGAGAAAATGTATCTCCGGTGAAATTTCCTACTAAAAGCAATCTTTTAATGGACCTTTTCCCTCCGAGCTGGGTGTTGTGATGGCACTGGCAGTGCTGTAAATCCAGGTGCTCATTGCTCTGGGACCGCAGAGTCCTCGGGGTGGGGGTTCCTGCTCTCTGGGTAAGTGGTTCTGGCTCTGCCCACCCAGTGGGTTCTGTTGTTTCCTTAGAGCACAGCCCGTGGCTTCCAGCTCCAGTTTAGGGCTCCAGGAGTATCCCAAGCCTTACACTTCTGATCTGGGTCAGCTCTGCCAGACCTGGGGGGGCTGTATGGATCCTGTACTAGCTAAACAGGACCTAGGGAGGCTGTATGGATCTTCTGCTGCCCACCAAGACTTGGGGAGGCTCTGTGGATTCTCTGCTGCCCAGATAACGGGGTGTGTGTTGGCCAGGGGCTCCTGGGGCTCTGCAGGGCTGGCAGGGTGAGCTCTGCAGTGTCCCCATCCCCAGCACACCTGGACTGTGCTTTCCCTGCCCCATCCAGCCCCGCTGGAGGCTCCCAGTGGATCAATAACCATTTCATCCTGGGCCAGGTGTCAGAGCACAGAAATGTGCTTTCAGATCCCAGGGACTTGCTGGGACGGCTCGTGTGCTCAGAAACATTTCCTTGGCAATCCAAGGCATTAATGCTGGTTTTGTTGACCCACCTGTTCAGGGGGAGGTTTTTAATTACCTTTTTGGTGGCCAGCCAGCAGGATAATGCCTGTACATGTTCCTTCTCCTCTGTTTGGTTCCCCCAGCTTGAACACAAAGCGAGCATTAAATTGCCTTTTCAGAAGTGTGGCAGCCTTTGGAAGGGGTGCCTGCTTTCCCCTATCTGAGTTGTATCTCGCACCCTGGGGTGCCAGGAAGTTGAATTTCAAGGGAAAAAGCTCAGCAAAGGCTTCAAGAGCAGCTGTCAGCCAGGATGCTGCAGCATTGCTCAGACATTTTCCTGTTGGAGGGGGGCTTGGGAAAGGTGCTGCTTGGGCAGCTGACTGGGGGAAGGAAGGAACAGCAGTGCCTGCTGGCGTGTTTGGACAGACTCCTGATTGAAAATCTGGGAAGTGTGGAGTCCTGAGGTGTGTTTATTCCTGTGTGGATCATCAGCCTGTGCAGAGCCCTGTCTGGGTGGGGGAGTGGTGCTGCTCAGGGGCTTTACAGATCCCTACTGACAGCAGCAGAGGACTGTGTGCTCTGGACAGGCCCTGGGAGCTCTGCCTGAACTCTGATTTACATCTTTCTGTGCTTTTACCCCAAGTGCCCTCGTTTCCTCCTCAGTTGACTTCTGGGTGTGCACTGCCTTGTGTAACCCATCATCTGCCCCTGCAGGTTGGCAGCAGCAGCAGTTCCATGGACAGCTCCTTGTGCTTGGCTTTCTGGCTCCACGTCAGAGAGAGGGATGTGATGTCCACGGGGCCGGGGGGTTGTGGGGACCTGTCCTGCAGTGGGGGCTGCGAGTGGATGAGTGGGGCTGGGCACTGCTGTGGAGCCTTTAGTTCCTTTAATTGCCAGTGGATCCCTCAGATCAGACTTGGCCTGTTTCACAGAGGGTTTTCACCCCAAAAACTGAAGGTAGATGGCTGTGACAAAAGTGACAAACTTTCCACTGTGGCCCTCCTTTCTCCCCAGCTGCTTTGTCCAGTGCTGTTGCTCTGGATGTTATGGCCAGAGCTGATGGCAGAACCTTTCGGCAGGGATGTGATGGCTGCTCTGTCTGGCTCCAAAGGGAAGCCAACTCGAGTTCCTGCCTTAGGAGAAAGAAACCCCTTTCTCCCCGGCAGAGCCAGAGCCGAGTGGTTCTGCCAGGTTATGGCTGCTCTCAGGGAGTCATTCATGGCTGCTGGGCTGGTTTCCTCAGTTACTGGGGTGTGCCTGACCCGGGGGTGTCTGAGGGGAGTTGTGCAGGCGTGGTGGTACCTGGGGCTGGAGCAGAGCCCAGTGAGGTGGAGCAGCCAGAGCCACCACAGCCGCTGCCAGCACAGTTGTCAGAGATTTCCTCGATGTGGAGAGAGGATAACTCTGACCTTCCTCTGAGGGCTGTTAAGGATTAATGTTTGCACAGGGCTTTGAGTATGTCAAGCTTTATGTAAATACCACTTATGGCTCTTTTATTAATTCCCTCCCCCCAGGTAAATAACCTGTGCCGTGCGTGTCGGGCGCTTCCTGCGAGCCCGCACGGATTTCAGGGAAGGCAGCGAGGCTGGTACTGGGGGGGTGGGGCACCATGTCCCCTCCAGGGGTCCCTTTGACACTGCTCACCTCTGCAGCCCCTTCCCAGTGCTGTGATGGGAGCCCAGTTGGGCAGAGGTGCTGGTTTGCTCACCCACTGCAGCCCTGCTCCTGCCCTTCCCAGTCCTGGTGATGGGAATGCAGCAGGGGACATTTAAATCAGGGGACATTGAAATCAGCTCCCCAGGGCATGCCACCTCCTTAGAGCCAGGGGTTCTTTTGGGACTTCACAGAAACGATTGTGTTCCTCCAAAATGCCAGTTCCAGGTTTAAATGTCCTGCCATTTTGTGCTGCACTGTGTTCCTTTTACAGAAGAGCCACATTCATCCGTGTCGTTTTGGACTCCATGTTCCATCAGTGTATGACTTAGTTTGCTAATAACGGGAGATGTTTAAAGAGGGAGGATTAATCTGTGGGTTTTAGCTCCTCTGCCTTTGTGTTTGTGTGCAAAAGCATCATTAGAAGAGATCTCTGGGAAAGGTTTGGGGTGTGAGACTGTCTGAGGCATTTTACTGCTGAGTTCAGGAGCTCATTTCCGAAACTTAGTGTTGTGTCTAAAACCGTGGAGGGTGGGAATTGGCTCTTTGCCAGTTAGTTACTTAAGTTTAAGAGATCTTTGCATTCAAATTGCTTATCTGGAGTGCTGGCAGGCTAATAAATTCCAGGGACTGTTCTAAATATTGTCAATCTCCAACGTAATCCTATTAAAATAATTGAGTATTTTCAGGGTAAAGAATTCCCTCATCTTCTGTCCCCAACACACAGGAGAAAACATGAAAGGCAGCCTGGAGTGTCCTCTGCACATCATTGAGCCAACCCAGCTGAGATTCCTGGTTGTGGAGCCGTGAGATTCCCAACAGCCAGGGCTTGGAGAGGCGGAACGCTCGTACCAGAGCAGTCCGTGTTCCGACTTTGTGCCTTTCTTGTGGAAGTGAGTGGGTTTGTCCTTGCTTTGTGTTTGATTTAGGCCGGTGCACCTTGATTTTGGTGGGAGACTGGTGTTATCCCCTGGGGTTTGCACTTGGAATGCAAGGAATGCCAAACCTCAGCAGAGCTGCTCTGCCCGGGGTGTCCTCTGGCATTCCCAGTGCATTCAGTGCAAGTGGGAAGCTGCTGAGCCCACAGCTCGTGTCTGTCTGATCCTCACAGGCAGTTTTAATTTGGAATAGGTGGTAGCATTCCTGCTGCCTGTGGTTTGTCCCCATTTAAGAGCTGGATCAGATCCCTGTCCTGTTGTTTCAGCTGAGCTGGGACAATGGACCCTCCTGGTGGCGATGCTGCCGGAGCAGCCCCCAGGACATCAAACACAGCCCCTCTTGCTTTTTCAGAGAAGACTGTTTCTCCAGTTTGCCTTTTGATAATCTTCAAATGCAGACCTGACCTGAATTTACAACACAGAGGAAGAAAACGAGAGGAAAAATATCTCTGACAGCTTTTAAGGTGTCTTTGACAGCAGTAAACTAGAGAAAATAAGCACAAGTTCTTCCCTTCCCCTTAGCTTTTGTAGGTCACTTCAGGGGAAAACTGAGCAAATCAGAGAACTTGCAAAACAACCTCCAGCCCAATTGCTTCCACCAGCCACCCCAAACCCCTCCTGCCACACAGCCCACAAACCTCACATTCTCCTTGGCAGGCTCGTGCAAAAACCATCTTGGAATAACTCAGCACAAAGAGGACACGAAGTTCCCTTGGTTTGGCAAAGTAAACAAGTTTATTTTTGTTTGCGGAAGGTTTTGCAGTGCGCGCCCTGGCAAAGCTGGCCTGTACCTTTTCCTTGCTTGGGTTTGAAAGACGAGGTTGCTTGGGAACAGAGGAGGGAATGGGCTGTGCTGGGGGCTCCTGTCACCCAAACCCTCACGACCAGGAGGTGCCACACAGTTGGTTTTCTGTAGAGCAGAAGCCCCGGCGTGTGCCCGTCTCGCTTTGTCCCTGGCACAGGTTCCGTTCCGCCCCCAGGCGTGGGTTACCTTGGCTTGGGTTGGTTTATGGCGAGCTGCTCTCGGGGAGGCAGGAGGAGAAATGGTCCCATAACTCAGCAGGGCTCGCCCTTGGAGTGATTTAGTTGGCTGGGTGATGGCCACAGAGCCGGATCGATGTGGAGCCGGGCTGGGCTGGGAGGAGCCGCTCACCTGAGCGGGGTCTGAGAGCAGCCTTTGGGCTCCTGGCCTCGCTCCCGGCGTGTTCTGCGGGTGCTGCGGGGAGGGATGTGCTGTTAGTGCTGAGTTATTGTCTGCACAGGCTCTCAGGGATGAAGGAAAGGCACTTTGCTGCAGTAACGGCTGCGGACGCGCCGCCGTGATAAACACCCTGGAGCTCGCGCTGCGGGATGTGTCTCCATAGATCCTCTCCTCCCTGTTTTTAAAAACAACCCAGCAGATACAGCTGATAAATGATCCTTTGAAAGCTGCTTTCAGGTGTCCGGGGATTTTGACTTGAATAGTTTATTTGCTTGAACCATTAGTTTAGTTTAATCTGCTCAGACCTGGCCGGTGACACGTGTCAGCTGCTCTCGGTGCTGCCCCACGTGTGAGGCAAGAGTGGAACAGGGTTGGTCAGAGGAATAAAGGAGCCTCTCCAGGTGGATGTGTTTATTGTGGTGAACCTGTGGGAGCAGATTTTGCTTTGCCATGGCTTTGCAGAGAGCACTGCAGTCTGCTGGAGGCGGCTCAAAGTGACTGTGTCGCCGTAGCCGCTGTGTTTGGAACACCCCGGGCGTGCAGGGGCTTTGCAGGAAGGCTTTCATTATCCTTTGCAACAGCACAAATCCAAGGCTTTTCCTCAAAGCCACTTGAAATAGGGCTCAGAAACCATTGGAGGTGTGGGTGCCATATCTCAGCGTTGCTGTCTCGTTTGCTCAGCTTCCCACATCTTTTGCCCTTACAAAGCAAAATGGAGTTTATTGTCTAATCACCGAAGCTGCCGAGTCAGGACTTGTGTCCAGGGTGATTGTTGTCAGTGCCAAGAAACAGAATTGAGCAAAATTAAACCCAGACCTGATTAGTGACCTACTTACGGGATGGGGAAGGTGCTGGGATTCTGGCTGAAGCCAATTCAAATTCCCTGTTTCATTGGTTTTCCTTGATTAATAATAAGTGAGTGAAATATCAGTCAAGATTTTTTTAAAGCAAGGAAGCAACTTTAAAACATTACATTTATTTTACCTTGGGAGAACTTAATTAGCTGTCAACAGCACAACACATGAGTGGTGACTTTTGAATGAAATTATGAAATCTCTGCTCCTGAGGCATTTTTCTCCCTCCTTCCAAGGCAGAAGGAAACACAACAGATTTGTTTAGGTAAAAGCAATTTTTAGGAAAACGCTTTTGCCTGTACTGTTTCCTTGTATTAATTACAGAAGTGTATAACCCTTCAGTTCTGGTTTGAATGTGAGCAACCAGCACAACAAGGTTATTAAATCAGGTTGCAAATCCAAGATTGGGATCATGTGGTTCTGTTTGATGGGCTAATTTCTTAAGTGATTGAACTTCTATCATTCTTTTGGATACCACAGTAATTTACTTATTTCACAAATGGGATGAATAAGCCACAGCCAGCAAATCACTCGAACAGTCCTAATTTAGAGCCCCTGGCTTTTGCTGACACATGATGGGAGCATGGCAGGGCTGTCAGGGAAATGGATGTGGGGAAGAGCCGAGGATGTGCCGGTGGAGCCAAGGAGAACAAGGAGGTTTGGAGTGTTAAAATATGGGAATGTTTGAGGGGTTTTCAGGGATGTGAGCTGGTGAGACAGTGTGCCAGCACAAACAGCTTTGCTGGAGCATTAACATTTAATGTAAATTGCCTGTTTTACCCGAGGTTGTCTCAGGATAGAATTGTGTTATCCAAATAGAGCCTCTAAACCTGCCTTTCCAAGACCAGCTTGTTGCCTTTAAATCTGATGCCATTCTGTAATGGCTTTTTCCCCCCAGAAACCTTCTCTTAATAGTCTTAAAAATAAGCCAGCAAAACCCAAAGAGATCCCCTGCTGTTACAACAGGGGCAGTTGTGTCTCCTGGGGAAGTTTGGTCTGTGCCTGCCTTGCTCAGCAAACCTCCAACCGTAGCTTAATTTGTGGCAAAGCTTTTCCCAAGAGCCTTGACTAAGGAAGGAAGATGGATGAGTGTAGATTACAGGTAACTGGAGTTTCCCAAGAACTCTCATTCTTAATGCTTTAGCTTCTGAACTCACTTGAATGTACCTAAAGCTGTGATTTCAGGAGGGGCTGAGTGGAATAGGAAGAGGAGGAACCCCAATATTATGATCCTGGGGAAAAATCTTCAGAAATGTTTGACCAAATCCTGAACAGCACACTGCTCCTATGGGAGTGACAGTGAAAGCGATGCCAAAAGTGCTTAATCTGTCTGAAATTACCTTATTTGTAACAAAGTTGCAAAAGGAATTGTCCACATCCTTAGAAAAATAAATAAAATTGACGTGCAGAGTGTGCCATGGGCCTGTGGCAGCTCAAGTGGCTTTGAGGGGACAGAGTTGCAAAATAAAGTATCAGCTTACTTAAAAAAATAAATAAAATTGACATGTGCAATGTCCTTGGGGCCCATTGGCAGCTCAAGGGGCTTTGGTGGGACCGGGATCTCCTGGAAGGTGGATTTGGTGGGATGGGCGTCTCCTGGAAAGTCTGTTTGCTAATTTGCTTCTCTGATACCTATGAAAATTTGGCTGTATCTGTAACAAAGAGATCATGCCTTGGGCAGGATCTGTAAGAACTTATTTTTAAATGACCACTGCAGCTTGACATCCACGTTGATCCTCCCGTAGAGGACCAGTTGTTCCAGGAGACTGTCTGATGGTGAGTGTGTGGAACTGGACTTCCTGAAGAAAAGGTTTTATTTATTTTTTTTACAAAACAAGAATGAGGCACTTTTAAGGATGAGCTTGTGGCCATGGTAAAATGCTGGTATTTGGTGCCAGGGCAGGGGCAGCTCCCAGCAGAGGCTCCAGCTGGGGTCCCAACCAGCCCTGTTTGCTGGGCACAGACGTTGCCTGGGCTTTGGGCTGTTTTCCTGTTAAAAATTAGGGGGATTTGTAAATGGTAAGGACTGGAAAACCTCAGTACCCGCCTTCATCCTGTGACTGAAGCCCCTCTGTGCATCCCTGGGGATGGGCATTTGCTGAGCCTGTTGGAATCAGGGAGATAAAAATGGGTGGTCCTGGCAAAGCGTTCAGTATCAAGTTGTTTTTTCAGCCCGGATCTCACCTTCAGTGTCCCTGTCACAAGTCTCTGTAGCCTTTCTGACTGAGATCCCCCACCCTCCGAGGCGACAGGGACGGGAAGGACAAAGCGCTCCCCACATTTTTGTGGCAACTTGTGACAAACAATTTCAAAGCTGGCAGCTGCCACGAGATTGTTGTTGGCTGTACCCTGCCACCACTCTGGGGCTCAGGAATGTGTTTTTGTAGCAGATGGAGCTATTAGTTAGCTGTGCTATCTTGAAGAATTGCTTTCCCAGGTAATCAGCTCTGCTCATTTAGGATGTCGTTTCCCCACCTCGATATGTCAGCCGAGGAAGCAGGAATGATTAATCACTGCGGCTTGGACACTGCACAGGAATAACTGCGTGGAGGGAATCGTTCTGCGGAGCACCAATGCCACAGGGAGTTTAAAGTGCTCTGATGCAAAGCAAACAAGATGGAAAAGATGACCGTGATGCTTCCTGATGGCTGCGTGGCACCCGGAGAGTTTCTGTGGCAACCTGAGGATTTGCAATTCATGGGGAGCCTGGAGCGAGGCACAACTTTGAGGGCTGGGCTGTGGCTGCTGCAGGAGGGCCAGCGCTGGCCCCGTGGCCTCCTGCCCCGCCAGGGAACCCTGCCTGAGGTCTGGGTGCCTTCCACACTTCCCATGGACTCCCATTAAAGGAACTGAAAGGTCTCTGAAAGGTTTGTTAAGAGTCAGCTGTTGATCCTCGCTGTAGTCTCTGGCTAAAATGCTGGTTTAGGTGGACAGAGGAAGAAAAATACCATAGAAGCAGCACGTTTTTATCCTTCCTGGGTTAAAGGCTGAAAATGAGATTTTGTTTTTTCAATTACTGATATTCTTAAATTGCCAGCGAAGGTTAATCCTTTTTTTATGTTTTTCTCTGGGAGATCCCAGGCTTAAGCCTGCTGGTGGCTGCCTCTGTTTTCATTTCACCCCTTTGAAAATAATTTGGGATATTTTGCAAGACTTAGTGTTGCCATGTGCCCTATAAACATAAGGTGTAAAATAGGGCAGCCTGGGATTTGGGATAGGAAGGGGTATCAACTTTTTAGCTCTGAAGTATGACCAAGGAATTTAAACTTGTTAGGCAGTGTCATCTTATGAGGAACAGGCAGGATTTTCAGCCACATCCCTCCTTGTAGCAGCCTTTTGCAACTCTCCTTCCCTGTTGGGCTGAGCACTCCATGGCATTTGTGCTCCTTAGGCCTTTCCTCATGGCTGGGAATTCCCCAGGGCTTGGGAACTTGAAATGGAAAAATCAAAAGGACCTGTGGTGTCCCAGAGCTTAATGCCTCAGAAAATAGCTGTGGAAGGGTTTGGTGGCTGCTGGAGAGAATTAGAGCAAGTTCAGAGAGGTGGAAGGCAGCGAGCCGAAGCTGCGGTCCAGGGAATTCCTGGAAACTCGGCTTTGCAAAGCCAGTGCCTGGGAATACAGGTGTTGGAACCCCACCAGCAGCACTGCTGTTTGTATCCATTTGGGTTAATCCCGTTTCAGACTGGGCTGAATTTGGAGTATAAAAATTAAACCTTCCTCCATGAGTTTTGTGGAGGACGAGGGTCTGCAGGAATATATTGTGGAATCTGATGGGTGGCTTTTTATGTGGCCAGAACAGCTGGTGCCAGCACGGGGAGTGTGGGTGTGTCCATCAGGGTCCTCCTGCTGCACGATTGCTTTTGGGAAAAACTGTACTCCCAGAAGTGTGCCTTGGGATGCCTCCACAAGCCTGGCGTGTCCTGGGGCAGCTGGGCTGTCCCCAGCTGATGGTGTGTCCCTCTCTCCATGCTGCGGCTGGGATGACACACAGGTTTCCTTGGCGTTTCCTGCAGCCTCTGCACCTCATCCTGGGGGCTTCCAAAACCGTGGGTAGGGCCAGGCATCTTTTCCCAGGTCTGACATCCCCACGTTGTGGCCTCGGCCAGTAGCCAAGAGGGGCCAGCGGTTGTACAGTGAGGATATTTACCTCTGAGTGTCTTTGGGAACTCGTTCTCCCCACCCTGCTCAGTCCTGGCTGTTTCTGAAGACGTTTATTTTCAAAGCACCTCATGCCTGTAGCAGAATTTTGAAGTTAATTGCCTGGATGCATACGGCAGGGAAGGCGGAGTGTTACAAGGAGATAGCTGGAGATAGAGAGGCTGAGAAAATAACCTCGGGGCATCTGCCTGTGAGCAGGCATGTAAAAATACTAATTTTTGAACTTTTGACTTCAAATGGTTTGTGTAGAAATGTTTAAGTGTTTTTTTCCTCTCAGATTTGATCTTTTTGAGTCACAAGACCTTTTTGTGGTTGGCAGGGCTCCTGTAACATATTTCTTTTTAAATGATCTCTGAAGTTGTCGAGTACACGGGTATGAAAGTGCCTGATGGAAAGCTGTACAATTTGTTCAGGCAGGAGCATAGAATGAGTTTCTTTTCAGTGGAAACTGAGTTGGCTTTTTGAAGCTCCTCTCACTGTTTAAAGAGAGATTTGGTGTGTGAGGGCTCAACTGCTGCTCGCTCTCCCCAGCGAGCCTGTGAATGGCCCCGTGTGGAAGTAACCCGGGGGGTGTTCACTGTCAGGTACAATTTGGGGCAGCAGCCTGGTTTCTTGAAACTGGAAAGTCTCCTAAAATAGAAAACTAAGAGCTGCAGGGGTGTGGGCCTCGTTGGAGATGTTTCCATGTCAACTCCAGTGCTCTGTCTGTGCCCCCATCTGCTGCCATCGTGATGGGCGAGTTCCTTGGCTCCCGATTCCCTGCTTGTTTTGACTGAGTAGGAGCATCCTGCCACGCGGCATCGGCCCAGCCTGCAGCTGAGTCACAAATGCTCCAACTAGCTCGATGCTGTCACTTCCTACACGCGCTTGCAAATGGTCCCCAGAACCCCAGTGATGGGAATTCTGCTGGCAGGGGAGGAGCTCTGGAGACTTTTAGGCAAGTATGTAAATAAATAAGAGAACAGATCACCAGCCATGATGGCAGAGAGCTGGGATCCCCCGGCCCAAGCAGATGCTGCTTGGGGTGACCTTGTGAACCTCCTGTGGGTTGCAGAGCTTGTGTTTCCTGAGAGTTGAAGGTGATTTCGGTGGCCACGTTCTTCTGATGCAACTCTGCTGTTGTCTTGAGGCAGGGACTGGAACATCAGTGTGCTAACCAGCAGGCAGCACTGGCATCCTTCATCAGGATTCACCTTTTCAGTGTGAGTAACTCGGAGCTAAGTGTGTTTAATAAATCCAGAAGGATTGGACCACTTCCGTGGAATCCGCGCTTCAGTCTTGGGCATGTTGGGAAATAGTAACATACACTGAAAGATTTTTCACTGGTCCTGACTCTGGTTTTGACCCTAATACAGCAAAGGGACAAGAGAAAAGAGCAGCAGGGATGTGCCATTTGAAAAGAAGGTGGCTTGTTTGGGCATGCCTTGGCAGGCTCCCTTTTGCAACAAGTCTCCTCCTCCCTGTCCCTGCAGCTTTCCCTCCTCTCCCAGTTACAGTCAGAGCACATGGCAAAACATTTTGCTGAGTCTGGGACTTAATGAGGGGCCATGTTGGGAATAGAGTTGTGCTCCCAGACTGGAGTTCGTGGTGGAGTGTACCTTTAATGTGAAGTGACACTTGTCAAAACAAATGAGCGAGATTTTTATTGCATGTTCACTCGCTTGTAAAATTCGCTAGTCTGCAGTGGCTCTTAATCACCGCCACGAATTAGCCAGGTCCTCCTGCAGTTCAATTACTGGTGTGTCATGTTTAAATTCTTCCTTGATGAACTGATGGGGAGATTATACACGCGGTTTCATGATAGGTAACGGGCAAAATACAAACACAGGAGGGGAGCACAGATGGTGCAAAGTGCTTAATCTGAGGCTGGAGAGGGGGGTGTGGGGAGCTCTGGGTCACCACGGCCAGTCCTGCCTTGGATGAGGGCAGGGATCTGTCCTAGAGCAGGACATGGGAACTGCATGTTAATGTGACAAAAGGGGTGATGCTGGCCTTGCCATGCCCAGTGTTCCTTCAGGTCCCCTCCGTGTTCTGATGACATCCCTCGCTGGCGTTGGGCTCTTCTTTTTGTTGTTGTCTTGCTGGGCCATGTTGTTGTTTGATGATGTTCGTGGCCAGTTTCATATGAAATCATAGAATCCTAGAATAGTTTGGGTTGGAGGGGACCTTAAAGATCGTCCTGCCATGGGCAGGGACACCTTCCATTAGACCAGGCTGTTCCAAGCCCTGTCCAGCCTGGCCTTGAACACTTCCAGGGATGGGGCAGCCACAGGTTTTCTGGGCAAACTGTGCCAGGGCCTCCCCACCCTCACAGTAAAGACTTCCTTTATATATCTAACCTAAATGTCCCCTCTTTCAGTTACTCCTTGTCGTATCACTACAGTTCCTGGTTTAATTCCTTTGATAGGCAGGAATGCTTTGTGCTGTTCCCTATGCCTTTGTTCCCGGGGGATTAATGAGGAAATGGGCAGAGGATTGACCAAAGCTGCAGACTCTGGAAGGATGTTTTCTCTCTGTGCTATCGCTTACAGCTTTCCAATAACCCAGCGCTCCCAAGCTGTGCCGTTCCACGGAGATGCTCGTGCTAATTGTTCGAGGCGGCGCTCGGGCGATGGCTGAGCCACAGTGTTTAAACAGAGTGGCAGGTGGAGCAATAGATAACGTTAAACTGCAGCTCGCTGCGAGATGCACTCCCACAGACAGTCTGGGGCTCGGCGGTGCCTCCCCCCATGGCAGCCCCTGAGCTCGGCGGGGCCGTGGAGCTGCTCTGCTCTGGAAGTGCCGCTGGACGGGATCGCGGCAGCCGCGGGCTCACCCGTCTGGCGGCGGCGGTGGTGCCTCCCTTGCCTTGACCTCTTGCTCAAAATGAAATTCTTAATTACCAGGGAGCCGATGACTGAGTCATGCTGTGCGTCGTCAAGGAGACAAATAAAGCCCGTTGAACTCGCAGAGATTGTACTGGAGAGACTGGCGCGTTTCCTCCTCGTTCTAGAAGCACTCTGAGGCAGTGGAGGCTTCCAGATGTTATGTACAGCTGCTGCCTTTACAATATAGATTTCAAAATTACGTACAAAAGAGCAAGCTCGTTCCCTTGTCTCTTATCTGTGCTCTTAGGAAATTTTCTGCTTACTTTGGTAATGTGGTTTTCTCAGGAGCCACCTTGATAATGACCAGGTGAGATGAGGCAAGATGCAAGAGCTTGTAATTGGAGAGGAAATAACATTTAAAAAGTGGGAAATTGAAGATGCTTCCTGATGCTGAATGGATCTAACTGATCTCTGTAGTCTTTCCACACAAAATTGAAATTCAGGGCGTTAACTCCAGGGCCTTAAACTTCACACTAAGCCATTAGAGCAGGGTGAGTCTGAGGATGGAGTGGGTGCTGCCACATTTCTGAGCAAAGGACAGTCAGTACATGGAAAACTTGTCCCCTCTGCTGCAGTTTGATTACCCAGGAGACACCTTCCTAGGCCTGTACCTGACTCAGGGCTTGGGAGGATCCAGATGTGCGTGCCCGTCAGTGTGTCTGCTAAAATTAGAGGTAACAAATTATTGATAATTAGGGCTGTTTTTTGTTTTACCATTGCAAAAAAAAAAAAAAGGCGAATTTATAAAAACCAATTTATTTTTATCTCTGGCCTCGGGAACTCCAAAGCAGTTGTACTTATTCTTAATTGCTTGTTTTATGGGGGAAAATGAAGCTGGGATGTAAACGGCGGCGCAGGGGGGCTGGGATGGAGCCACTGCCGTGCTCGAACCACGAGGAGGAAAACTGGCACTGAGGATTGCCTAATACCTCGCAAATTCCAGTTTTTATTAAGTTTAACAATGCAACCATTTCCAGCCATCCTAGAACTAAATATAGTAATGAAATTTTATTTGGAGGTAGGAACATTATCCAGATATGACTTGATGTGTGTAAGATACTGCACATCACCGGAGTGGTACAGATTGTGTTAAATGGGCCTGAAATAATCTTCAGGAAAGAAAATCGTTTTCTATTCTCCTTGACACAAAGTGTTTGTCACAGATATGCGTTCTTATCCACGTCTTGTTAGTGAAGTCATTATACTTTTCATTACAACTTTTATGCAAATACGCCGGTTTTCCTTGATTAGGTTTACATGAATAAGCTGTAATTGTAGGCTGAGGTGATATTAATGTGCAACAATTAAATATGTAATTACTATGTGTAATTACAGCATGAGGAACGGGTGGCAGCAGCCTGGGCGCAGTGTTTGGGGTCTGGACCGTGATCCTGCTCGTGGTGCTGCTGTTTTGCTGCTCACGTGGAGATGGGCAGGAGGGCTGTGCTCCAGTGGAGCTTCCAGTGTTCCTGCTAGTGCTGGCCTTGGGATGAGCAGAGGACACCTCGTGCCTGGAGCCTCAGCTCTTGCCTTTCTGTCCTGCTCAGAGCCCCCCTGAGCCTTGTGAGGGAGGGTGGCTTCAGGCTGTGGAGGTGCCTGTTGTACCCTCCGAGGGCAGCTGGGGGTTGGCAGCTCACAGATACCCGGATATGAGGTCTGTTTTCCTCTTGGCACGTTTGTGTTCCGATGCTGTGAGGATAATTCTGCTTTAGCTCCTTCCCGTTGAAGTGTGGACCAGGAAACACGGGTGCCTGGGGACTCGCTGGGAGGAGGGAACCACTCCTTGTGGTTTTCCCCAAGCTAGAGAAGCAGCTCAGTAAGGATGCAGATCTGTCAGTTAGTGACCTGCTGTGGGGACACAGGCTGTAACATATCCGGTGTCCAAAATATCTGAAGGAAGTGCACGTGAGACCATGGGAATGTGCTTGCTGCATCCTCGTGTTGCCAAGTATAGAGAGCTGGATGATTTTCAGTTGTCCCATTTGCATTCTTCCTCTTGCCACCTAAACACATGGAGCCTTTGAAGTATTATATTTAAGGAAACTTTTTTTCCCAGGCATTTGCTTGTATCTGCTTTAATTCCTGTTAATCTCTCTGTGCACGTGGCTCATGACGTTGGAGCAGCGGGTGGTTTCCCTCTGTGTGACACTTTGCTGCGTTTGCAGTTGGTGCTATAGAGGAAATTAAAAAAAAAAAAAAATCAAAACAGAGACTCAAAAGGAGAAACACTGACCTCAGTGTACCTGCCAAAATCGTCCTCTTGGCAAGCGGTCAAACGTGCCTCTCTGACAGAGGTGGCTCTGGGCTGTTCCCGAGCTGGGGCTCTGGGAGTGTCTCCAAGGGCCTGTTACTGTTTGTGCAGTCCCTGTGGTGGGAGGAGGTTTCAGTGTCACCAGTCACAGGTCTGTGCTTTTAGAGGTGACTGTGAGCAGTGAAAAGATGTGTTGGCCGAGGCAGGTATTCAGATGTCTTTGCCTTTTTTTTATTTTTTTTTTTTTTTTTTTCAATCAGGAGTTCCCACAACTCTCATTCCTTTGTTTTTGGTTGTGAGTGGATTTTGCTGTTGGCTGATAAGGCAGCAAGGCTCCTCGGGTGGCCCGTTTGGGGGGTGCAGCCCCCCCTTTCCTGCCGAGCTGCATCCCAGTGCTCGCATCGTGCTGGGACTCGGCACAGCAGAGCACAGCTCGGTATCTGCAGCCTGAAGAATGAGTTATTGTGCCGCCCAGAATTGTTTGAAGAATTAAAATTGACCCATTTCCTTCAGGCACGGGGAAGTTAATACTCGGGAGTGTTAACATCGGAGGAGTGATTTGAGGAGTATTATTCGTCAAATCCCCGTGCTCGTATGTATGTAGGTATAAATAAAAGGGCCTCAAAGGTTGTTTCAGTATTTATTAACCTCTCCTCCTCTTCAGGGGCTCTGCTTGGCCAAGGCTTTAAGCGGTTGGGTGTTTTCTTCTCAATTTGTGGAACTGGAGGAGCAGCTGTAAACACCTCCCTGGATTGAAACTTGTCTTTGTCCAGCGTTTTGTAATCCAGGTTGCTACATTTGTGCTAATTTTTATGTTTTCCTGGCTTTTTTTAGGTAAGTGAACACGTTCAGAGGCGGGATTTGAACGCTGCTGTTCAGCAGGGGACAGGTACCACGCTCTGGCAGTGGATCAGGCAGTTGTCAGCTGGGAGATGCTTCGTTAGTAAGTCTAGAAATGATGGGCGGTGGCACGTAAAAAAATTATGATAAAAATGTTTCAACAGCTTTTGGAGGTTTTTCTGGGATTCTCCTGTTTGGGTGAGCAAAGGAGGACTCAGAACTTTTCCTTTCCCAACCCTGTAGCGAAAATGCAAACAGCCTTTCCCTTCTCGTGATTTCTGTTTGATTTTCCATAGTATATTTAGGAGTGTTACTCTTCAAGGAGTAATTTTTAAATGCAGCTTGATTCTTGGGCTTGGGAGTGTTCTCCAACCTCGTGTTGAAAAGGAGCGTGAGGAGGAGGTAGGAGGCAGCAGGGGTGGTTTGTTGTTTTTTTAAATAATGCTTAATCTAGAATTAAATTCAGAGGAGTGCCTGGAGAAAATGAGATCTCTCTGATCAGATTCGCCGAATAGTTTTTGTCTTCTCTAATAAGCAGGAAAAGCTAGTAGAGGGAATTACGTGCTGGAAGGGGAATTTTAATAGCAACAGATATGCAAAGAGGGAAGTATCTCAGGTGAATAAGGAGTGCAGGCTGGCGAGCATCAGATCATTTCAGGCTCCAAGAATGAGACTTTCTGTGGTGCAGACACAAACCTGGCCCTCCCCAGCAAAGCCAGAGGAGAAGAATCAGTTCCCTTTGGCTCTCTGGGCTGTGAGGACCCACAGTCCCTGCCTGTTGTGGGCAGAGGCTCCCACCAGGAATAAAGAGGATGAAGCAGCAATCCTCAAACGTGGCTGGAGCAGCCTGGCTCCTGACTGTGCAGGCTGCATCTGTGGCAATGAGTGTGAGACTCCTATTCAAAGTATCCCGCTCCTTTAGTTAAGGGGAGACATTTCACCTTGGTGACTATGGTGGAGGACACTTCCCTGGATTTAGCTCGTTGTTTGAGGGTGCTGCATTTTACCGGAGGCGCAGCCACCACCAGCCAGCTGAGTGTAGAGGTGAAGATCCTGCTTTTCCAAAGTCTTGGGCACGTTGCAGGAAAACAGAGGCATCTCATAGTGGGCACAGCTGCTCCCAGTGTGGTTTTGCCTGGGATTCTGGTTAAATAACACAGGATTTTGCTGCGGGTGCCATTTGAGGTCAATTATTTGGTGGCGCCGTAACTAATAGCGATTAAAGCAGAAAGCTTTTTCCATTTTTTTGAAAAAGGAAGCATTAAAAGCTTTAATTTACTGCAGTGAGCTGCGGCTCATGGCCTGAGCAGACTGGTCTGGACGTGCAGGAGATGTTTCTTGCTCCAGCAATGCCCTCCTGAGCTCGGGAACCCATTGCTGACAGCCAGGCTGCATCTTCCAGCCGCGGTGCTCCAGAGAGGAACAGAGAGGGTGGGCTTCAGGGGGTGTTGGGCACCTGCCCCTCTTGGGAGAATCTGGACCTGTGGAGAAGTCTGTGGAGGGGGGGGGAATAAAAATCAGGAGCCAGGAACAAGATAAATTACGTTCCAAATAGGACCTGCTTAGCCCCAAAAACTGTGTGTGATGTGTAAATCCCAGCTTGGAGCAGCAACACCCGCGTCGCTGTGTTCAAACACTGAGATAAACACATCCATCTAAATTCATGATTTTGGGGTTTTTCATAGAGTTGCTAATTATTGAATGTAACTGGCTTATTCATAATTTCTCTTCTGCTGCCTGATAGCCCTAATCCCATATTTGTGCGGCCGTCATTCCCATGGCAACAGACTGGTGTCTGAGGCAGAAGATGATTAAATACCGAACAGCACATTAAAATAATGGGCAGGTTCTGACTTAGAGACTTTCGCATGGGGGCAAACTTCAAAAAAAGAGAACACTTTCACAAAAAGCAATTTACTTTGCCAGTAATGTTCTCTATTCCCACAGCTATTACTGAAGAGAGCTGTTTGAGGAGCAGCTCCCTTGCAGCCCATCTCCTGCTCCTCCCGCTTTGCAGAGAAATCCTCAGCTTATGTTTATGTCATCAGTCTGTTGCCATGGAAACTTTGTCACAAATGTATCGTGACCTCACAATGGGATGGCAAAGGAGGAGAATGTGGGCTGGAAGACGATGTTAGGAATGATCAGCAGCTGGGGAAAAACAGCCCCAAGCCTTGAGAGATGGAACAAAACAAAGTGGAGAGAAGGAGCTGGAGCTCGTTTGACTGGTCACTGGTGCAGGCACCTGTCCCACCACGCTGCTGATAGTGGGGGAGGCATCTGTGTCTCGATCCTGGGCTGCAGGAGCTCTGCTCCAGAGCTATTTAAAGCTCTAACTTTGCTTTCCCCTGGATTCCCAGCAGCGTCAGGTATCCATGGTGCGGTGGCACAGCAGAGGAGGAGCAGACAGTTCCCTTCAGCTCATGGTTCAAGTAGCAGGCCTGGGAGCTGGGTGGCCACTTGACTTTTTTATAGTGTCAGGTATTTGTCTTTTTGGCTTCTGGGGTCTCTGCCCTGTGTCAGATGGGGATGAGGGAACAGCAGAGCCCTGGGGTTTGCTGAAGTGCTGCTGCTCTGTGAAGGTGTGCTCGCGGGGGTCTGGAGTGACAGGTGTCAAGGTGATGCCTTTTGATGCCTTTCCCAAATCAGACTTCCCTTAATGAAAGCTGCAGTGAAAATCTGAAAGAGGATTAAGTGAGGATTAATAAAGGAAAGGTAGGGAAGAGGTTTGATTATCTGTCACAGGGATCCTGGCTGGGTAATGTGTCATGGCAGTGAGATGGAACAGAAAATTCTGCACACCTGGGGTATTGATCAGTGGGTGTTGAAACTTATAGTTCTTTCTGCTCATTTGTGCTGACCCCAGACTGGTGCAATACACTTCCCAAACCGAGTGATTTGTCCTGGAAGGGCTGGTGCTCCTTCCTGTGCCTTGGAGCAGGTGAGAGACCGTCTGGGAGCTGCATCAGGACTCCTTGTTGCCAGGACAAGCCTGGATCTCCCTTCAGAGAAGAAAATGATGGTGTCTGGGGTTCTGGTTTGGACAAGCTGCTTGTCTCAGGGCTTGGGAGGGGATATTTGGAAGCATCTTCAGGCAGCAGGAGTTGACAGTGTCTGCTGCTGGGCTGTCTCCCCTTGCTCTGACCACCTCCACGAGGCAATACATCCCTGGATGTCAGGGGCACAGAAAGGGTCTTTGGAGTTTGACAGATGTTTTCTTGATCCTCTTCAGAGCTGTCAGTGAAGGCATGGTGTTGGGAATGTGGTCTTTGTCAAATAAGCAGGAAGGACAGACCCCCAGAGGGAGGTCCTCAGCCTCACCCAGGGCTGCTGGTGTGTTGGGGCTGGGGGGGCCTGGCTGGGGAGTGCTGGGGGAGCAGCAGGATCTGACTGATCTGCAGGGGTGGGGCCCGGAGCAGGTGCTGCTGTGACACCATCTCTGTGCTCAGCCAGCTCCTGAACATCGAGCCAAGATGATAAAAGCAGAGAAGCTCACACAGAGGGTCGGTGCTGCTCCGGAGTTATCTCCGTGTGCAGGTGCTCCAGGCAGCGGAGCCGCGTCGAGAAGGGCCGTTCCTGCGTGTTTCATGTATTTTTAATGCAATCCTGTAGAGTACTAATAAGATCTTTGTGCAGCTCGAGCTTCCATGAGGGCCACTGGTTGTGGCAAAACACCCAGGGATGTGTGTGTGGGCTGTGGGTGTCCCAAGTGCCAGCACACCTCTGGCACATGCTGGGGGAAGGTTGCAGCATGTTGGCTCAAGACCTCACCCCTCCCCGTGGCTCAAAGGGGAGGTGGGAAAGGGGGCAAGAGCCCCATTTGGAGCTGGTCAGCTGGACAGGGGCAGGGCAGACTTGTCTGCCTGGAAAAACCCTGTGGAGGGGATTTCTTGTGGTGTGCTGGGACAGTGCTCAGGGGAACAGCATCCCCTTGCTGTTTATCCCTTAGGTTTCCTGCAGGGAATAAAAGGAGAGGCTGGCCTGATTCGCAGAGCGTGTACTTCAGCACTCCCTTTCTCTCTCCAGCAATTTCCCTGTCCTCTTGCTTCTTAAGAGCTTAAGGATCATTTTCCTCTTGCAGTTGGTAATACGAGAGGAGATGAGTAAGTACAGATCTCTGCGACCCATAAACCGTAAAGTCCTGCCTGCAACTTAAACCTCTACAGCTTTATTTGCTTTGTCGTGGCTTCTCACATGTGTTGGGGTTTAACAAACACGAGTTTTTCCTCTGGAGATAGACTTAAAAAGGGGCTGTAAGGAACAGTATTGTTCTCAGAGCATCTTGTGCTGTGCTTTACCTTGAGACGTGTGTGACTTCAGAAGGGAACAGCAGCAGGTCTGCCCGGGCTCTTCTGCTCCTCCTGTGTTGGTTTGCAGCCCGTGCTGCTGAGTTTGTTTTTGGGTTCAGCTGGCAGTGACTCCCAGGCAGCTCTGTGCCTCCCAGGCAGCTCTGTGCCACAAGCTCTGCCTCGATAGTGCCATCACAGTGCCTGCAGAGGATGGGGATGTTGGTTCCCAGTGCTGGGAGGGTTTTCCTGCTGGTTGCAGGGGAGGGTGGCCGTGCAGAGAGGCCACAGCCGGTGCAGGCGAGGGGAAGGAGCAAGTTGGCAGGGAAGGATCTGTGAAAGTAGGGCATCCTGGTGCTGTTGTGTAACAGCAGCCTCCCTCTCCTCCCCAGCCAGCCCTCTGCCTCCTGGGGAATTTATGACTGAGTTCACTGCGATTCTATATTTGGCTGAAATATTGAAAAATGCATTTGCTGTCAATGGGTTCCTTTAATATAAAAGGAAGGAGATTTATGGGAAGAGCAGTGCTGGCATCACAAGTGCCCTTTGTCTTGTGCAGTCAGTTCCCTGTTACCCTGTACCTGTTTGAGCCAGGTGTGCTGTTTGGGAAGGTGAGGATGTGAAGCTGTAAGGGTACCTTGATTTTCCACCTCCTGGAAGATGCCTGAGGACACAGGGTGGCAGTCACAGAAGACTTTGGAGGTTGTTCCTTTTAGTGCTCTGCGCATTTTTATTCTTGAACTTTTCCAGTTGAATTTGCAGAGGTGAAACCTGGGACACAACAAATCTTACATTTAACTTGATCCATTCCTGTTTGTGTCCAATGTGTTGGTGCTTTAAAAGGACACAGGAACTACCTCTCAAGGATGCAATCCAAAGTTAGTGAGGTTCACAGCTACCACCCCTGAACAGAAAATGTTGTCAGCAGTCGGGTTAGATCTGCAGTGTGTGGGTGAGGTGTTGGGACAAACGGTCGCTGTACCCGAGGCACCAGGGGTATGGGATGGGATGGAAGGGTGTGGAATGGTATGGAAGGGTATGGAATGGAGCAGGCTGAGCACAGCCACCAAAATAATGTCGCAGCCGTGGGTGGAGCACCTCTTGGCAAACGATCCTCAGATTATCCTTCCTCCTTCCCCGAGCAGTTCAGTGGCCTTGCCAGTGTGCTGATGCCTCGGCTCCAGGAAAATCCAGGGAGCTCTGGAGCAAGGAAGGGCAAAATTAATTTGATTTCTGGAACCCAAAGAGTGGGAAGGCTGCAGTAGGGGCAGCCTGCTCCTGGAAAGGAACAGTAATTCAGTGGGAAACATCTCCATTTTTGTTCTTTTTGATGAATTCTCTGAATTGTGTGTCTAATTGTGCTCAGTTATTCCTGCCCTGCACGGGTGGGTTCCTGGTTTCCAGGCAGGGATGTACATTGATTTCTTTCACAGGCCTTGAGACAAAAGTAATTCATAAAGGACGAGGACTTTTGCTCTGCTGTCAGTGTGGGGGGGTTGTATTTCAATGTCTGTATTGTTGGCAGCCTTTACATTGATTCAGTCTGAAACCTGAATGAGAAATCAGTGTGTTCTTGTGTGGACATGTTTCAACTGAATTATTAAATGAAGTGACTGACTCTTCTCTCTGAATTAAACCAGAAGAAAAACTACAATTAACTATTTCATTGACTGGGGAGAAGCAGCAAAATTGATGTGAGACATTGACCTCATAGATTTTTCTTGCCTGTACTGTGGAAGTGGGGGTGAGCTTTTAGGGGGATGAGAGAGGAGAGTGCTGTGACAACTTTGTTCCCAGGAATACAAATGGTTTCAGTTCATTCTTGTACCTCTCTTGCTTTATTTTTCCTTCCCTTGGTGAGGACCTGCTTCAACCTTACTCTGCCAGGGCTTAGGAATCCCATCATGCTGCGACTCTACCTTATCCCTGCTCTCCTGGTGGTCCTCAGTGGCTTGTGTGGCAGGGAAGAGACACAGAACTGCTTCTGGTTGGGATGTTTGTCTTATGAAACCTGTGTTCATTTTGCATTTCAACATAACTGGCTTTTCCAGGAAGATTCCAGCAAGTCTCAGGCACCAGAGAAAGGTCATTTGGTGGCAGTCCCTGGGACGCTGGCAGGTGTCCTGCACCCCACGTGGGGCCAGCACCCAACAGCCTCTCTGCTGCCAGGTGTGTTAGAGGTGACAGAAGATTCTTCCTTGGCACAGCTGCCTGCCCCTGGTCAAGCTGGGAAGGGCCTTGTGTGAGGGTGGGAACTGGCAGGTGGGAAGCAGCGTGTGGGGAATGCTCGGTGAGGGTCCGTGGGGCAGCCGAGCAGGACCCAGCCCTGGCTCAGGGATGGAGACAGGGAGGGGGAGAGGTTTGTGGCAGAAGCCAGGCTTCCATTTGTTGTGTGTTCCAGCCTCGTATCTGTCCTTGAACAGATGGACAGCGACTCTGGGGGTGCTGTGAGCCGGGCAGAGTGACCTCGGCTGACCCCTCATCCTCCCCAGGGCCGTAATCTCTGAGCCTTGGGCACAGGGTGTGGCTGGGATTAAGCAGAGATTATGTAGAAAATCCCTGGGATCTGGAGTGCCGCCAGCTGTTTGCTCCAGAGGACGATGCCGTGCTCGGAAGAGCAGGTGGTTTTCTGTGCAGCACAAAATAATGTGCTTTTTGAGATCTGGGAACACGCTGCTCTGTACAGCTCTGCACACAGAACTGCAGGATTGCATTTCCTTCCTGGTGTGTGCTGCCACACTGCAGTGCTCTGAGCCCCTTGGAGAGGGGAAAACAGGCATTTTATGCAGAATACCCAAGTTAGTCTCCTAATACAAAATTTATTACCTACGTAAGAGTGCATTTCTCACACCATGTGGCATCAGTAATGGATTCTGTTGGCTCCAGTGTAATACTTTTTAAATGTCCCAGTTGTGCCTCTAAATATATAAATCATAGAGTCCTAGAATGGCTTGGGTTGGAAGGGACTTTAAAGCTCATCCCTTTCCACCCCCTGCCATGGGCAGGGACACCTTCCATTATCCCAGGCTGCTCCAAGCCCCATCCAGCCTGACCTTGGACACTTCCAGGGATGGGGCAGCCACAGCTTCTCTGGGCAACCTGTGCCAGGGCCTCCCGACCCTCCCAGTTATAACAGGATATATACAGGAGTAACAGTTATTACCTCTGCTGTAACTCCGTGCCTAAAGTTTCATTAGGAATCCCTTGGGACCTCATGGGGTACATGGTGTTTTGGTATGAGGCAGGGGTGGGAGGGACCTTGGTGTTTGCCTGATTTGAGGAGTGACCAGAGGAAGGTTTTTCCCTTTGGTTCAGTTTTTCCCCCTCTTGAGGCAGCCCAGCACAGCTGGGTGCTGGGGAGCTGCTGCAGGGCTCTGATGAACAGCACTGCCAGCACCGAGGGGGGCCCGAGGGAGAGATGCCTTCGGCTCTGCAGCCTCAAACTGGTGACAGTCTCGTGTGGCACTGGGGGTCTGTTAAGTGTGTTCACATATCTCTGTCTTACATGTGGCAGCTCCTTGAACCTTATCAATTTTTAATGGTACTCCACTGTAATAAGAATATATGATCACTCGCTGGGCAGGAGAGGCTCAAATCCCTGCAAATGCAGGTTTTCTGTGAGGTTTCTGAGAGCAATATAGCAGGAGGCATTTAAGGCATGCTGGTAGAAGAAGGTGAGCTATCCATCAACCACACAATCTTGGATTTGAGTCTTCTATTTAGATTAAACACGTTAAGAAAGATGGATGGTAAACGTATTTCAGCAGCATTGTCCCCAAACCAGAGCAGAATATAAAGAGTCTGGGAGAAGGATTCAATTACACTGGCAAATAGCTCGAGCAGGAGCTGGGTAGGAAGGAGCTTGTAGGGCAGTGGGATGTGGATTTATGGAGTTCTGCAATAAAAACACAGTTTTCATTAAACCCTCCCATTCCCATCACATTTGTACTCCATGGAGACACACCTGTAAGCAGGTCTAGATGGTGACTTGGTGCTACTGTACAGGTGTTGATATGTGTTTGATAGTTTATGTACACGAGTGGCATCCCAAATTCATGCTCCCACCAGCTTGGGAATTTGGTTTGACTGTGTTCTTGTTGGGAACTGCTTCTGTGCTGGTGCCTTTAGGTGACTGGTGACTGAGAGGTGATGTTGGCGTTCCCTGCCTTAAGTACACGGAATCTGGAGAGGGAGAGATCTGACCAAACCCTTTGATAATTTCAGTATTGGCTCACAGGGTGTATTCCTGAGGTGGTTTAGTGCTGCCAGGATGAGGAGGGTGGGTTTGCTGATTGTGCCCAGAAAGCATCAAAAGAAATAAATGGATTATTATCAGTGTGTAAGGGATGTGCTTGAAAAGGCCAAAGCAGGAAAGGTGGCTTTCTTGTGTGATTATTCAGTGCCCAAGACAAATATTAACAGCAAATGGTATATTCTGCCTCAATACAAGGTTCAGGGGAGTGGGAGTGGGGCTTGCCAGCACTGCCATTGTGAGCCTGTTTTCCTGCAGTGTTCCTTGAGGTGTGCAATTACCTGGTGCTGATGGCGAGGGGTTTTCTTATCTTGACGTAACTGCAGGAGCTGAAACTTTGTTCTTTTCCTCTCAGTCTGGCACCTGGCAATTAAGGAACCGTGTGATGCCTGTGCTTTGATCTTTACCTGCTTCTGCAGTCCCTGGTGTTGCTGTGATTCAGAGGAGGGGAAGGATTGGCCATTGCTGAGCCCGACAGCTCCTGTGGCACTTCACTGTCAGGGCAGAGTGTCACTGGGTTTGTGTGCTCATTGCATTCCTCGTGTGCCAAACCTGCAAAATAAACCCCAAAACCTGCTGGGGTGAACTCCCGTCCTCGAAACACTCGGTTCCCTGCTGATGCCCCTCTTGGGGGGTGTGACAGTGCAGGGAAGGGCTGGCATGATTTTGTTGTCAGTTGTGGTTCTTTTAATTGAAGATAAGTGATTTTTCTTTCCAGATTCTTGTTGCTATTCTGTGTTCAGTTGTTTAGTCCACATTTTGACAGATATGGAGAGCCAGGTAACAGCCCAAGATTGAATGCTGGGTGAGGTCAGGACTAAGTTAGGATGCAGGGAATGGGTAAGTAGCTGCTGTGGCTGTGATTCATCCCATGAGTTCCCTGTCCAGGGTTTTGTGCTCGAGACCTCCCTGCAGAGCAAACACCTCCTATCAGCTCACGGGCTGTAGGACAAGAGGCCCCAGTAGGTTGCTGACACTTGCAAGCACATTCTGCTTTCTCCGGGGCTTTTTCACTTGGCTGTTTAACAAAAAACAACACAGAAACTGAAAAACCCCAACCCACACACACATTCGCCTGGGATTTCTCTCCTTCTGGAATTTGTTTGGATGCACTGCCTCTGAAGGATACCTCAGCTCTGTGTCTTGCTCTCTTTCTGTGGTTTAGGCAGGGGTTGTGCCGAGGTTTTTTCCAAGAGGTTTGTGTTTAATTTCCTTATAGCTCTGAGTGACCTACGAGCTGAGTGCCTTGTGGAGCTGCCTCTGTGTGTGCTCCCAGACACCCTCCCTTGATTCTTTGGGTCGTGGGGATTTCCCAAGATGGCAATGTCAGGATAATCTCTCTTAAACACAATTTTAAATTAATCTGTGTGGATTTCCAGTATCATTTTTCCAACCTGTTTTTGGTCACTGGTTGCTGTGCAAGTCACATAGTCACCGAAGTGAGAGGGACCTCCCAGTGCAGCTCCACAGCTTGGGATAGAGTTGGAGCCTCAGGAGAAGGTGATTTGGATGATTTTGTAGCCATAGGAGCCAGCAAAATCCCTCCTGCGTTTTTTGTTGTGTCTGTGGCTTGTCAACCATTCAGAGCTTTCTTCTTCTTCCTCCGGGGTTGGTGTCCAGCCAACATTTAGGATATTTTTTCACTTCATTGCCCAAATCTTTTCATTTCACACCATTCCCCGTGTGATTTGGGTATGTGTGAGCATGTGCCACACTTGTGCTGTCAGGCCACGGTCACCACGCTGTGAAGCAGGTCCCAAGCCTTCCCTCCAGTTCCTGGAGGTGGTAGAGAAAGTTGTGTAGGTCAGCTTGGAATCATCATGCTTGCAAGGAAAAAAATTAAAACTGACTTCAAAGGACAACTCTGACACGGTCAATTAATAATTAAAACAGTTTTTTAATGAGCTATGCAATTACCTGTGTGTCCCTGGAGATGATAGTTTATGGTATTATTGCTCAGTGCCCTTTCTTTAGTCATGGCAGATGACATCTGTAATTTAAAGCAGGCGAGACATTAAAGTGACAGAACTTTCATTAACCTTGTCTAAAGTTTGTTAATGACAAATGTCTCGTAAAAAAAGCTATTGTCAAAACAGCAGCTTAGTGCCAGGAGGAGCCTCAGATCCCACGGCCTGGGGGGTTCTCGTTGGCCAAGGAGTGTGTGTGAACTCCTCCTGATGTCCCCAGGGTGTTGTGTGCCTGTGGTGTACAGGGACTGAGGGGGTACTTGCTTCCCTTCCCGTCTTGGAGTCCTTGAATCACGAGCAACTTTCTGGGAAGGGGATCGGGCACAGGGGAGGTGGGGAGAGGTGCCTTACCAAGGAGTTTGCTTTTGAAAAGGATAAGTCGGATCCACTTCCATCTGGAAATGGAATTTTTGCAGCGGTGTGTCAGTGAAGACACTGCAGGAAAAAAAAACACATTTTGTTTGGCATTCTCGTGGTCTCTTACACGGAACAGGTAGGAAGTGCCTTGTTAAGTTATTGATTACCTCCAGATGAACTTCCAGGAGTTTATAGCAGCACACTGTGCCCTCAGACTTTGTTAAACTGGATTAATTTTTGCTTCTGATCCTGTGAGACTCCCAGACCTATTAATATTGACTGCGGCGTTTCGGGAGCGTCCTTCTGGCAGAGCAGCTCGGCCGGGAGCGCCGCGGATCGGGAGACCTGGGCTGCCTCTGCCCGCCAGAAATGTGGTTTCCCTTCTCAAATGAACAATAAGGAATGTAAATGCCTGTGCGAGGGTAACACGGCATTTCATGCCTTTGTTTGTTGTGGCAAATTGGATTTAAAACACTCGCTCCTGTGAGAGGGTTTTATGTGCCCTGAAGAAAGGATTTGCTATAGTGGCTGGGGCCCTCCGCTGCTCCAATCACCATGGGTGTGCATACACACACACACACACACACATATCATCTTTGTGTATGTGGGGAAGGCATATGCAAGGTTTGCTTGTGTTCCAATGTCTCAACTTTGTCAGAATTTGGGATGCAGGTTGCTCGAGCAGGAGTCATCCCTAATCCCGGTGTCTCCTGCTGATTTCAGTGTAGAGTTCCAGTTGGTCCTTCATTAGCACCAGAATTAAATCTAATCTAATTTGGGAAGGAAACAAAACACGGTGATGTTAATAGCATAGTTATAGCTGAGGCAGGCTCTTCATTCCATGTTCTCTTCAATTTTACAGTGAATAATTGTCCAATAGAAAAAGTTCCTTGGATGAAGGGTGCTCCCTTAGGGGGATGTCACTGTGTGGCTTCTTACCAATGTCAGTGTTCTAATGCATCCAAGGCAATCCTGTGGTTTCCATTAGAAATTCCACTTGCTCCTGTAAGTCACCACTTCTTAATAAAGACAGGACAAAACACAGCAGACCCTGTGGATTACTGTCACTGAGATGCAGAGAGAAAGGGCAGTGGGGATGCCGCGGGCAGCATCATTATTAGTGGATTTTGAAGGCAACTTAGACTATTTACAGCCTTGTTCACGTGCCTGGTGATCCCAGAAATGCTGCTGGAGCCTCTCTACACCTCCAAGATGAAACACCAGGTCCTGCATGGCTGCTCTGACCGTCCTCCCTGTGCAGGTAGTGAACCTTGGAGGGATTAGTCAACTCAAGCAGTAACAGAGGTGCTGAAAAGAGATGGGGAATAGCTATTATGTCTGTTTATCTAAGTAAGACATAATGTGAATTCCCCAGATGAATGTATCGTGTTGCCAAATTTTTGTCTACAAATTGCTAAAACCGGTTATGCAGGCACGTTTGCAAATGCACACGGCTCTGGGGAACGCACTTTTGTGTGAAATAGCCCATTAATTTGAACAAAATGTTTTAAATAGTTTTAGATGATTCTTTCTGAAAGCTCTGTTGCTCCCACCTAGCGAGGAGCAGCCGAGCAGATGTGCCTGTGCTGCTCCTCACTGACAGGGATGGGCTCGAGAGGGGCCTCAGCTTTTGGCTCTCTGAGTCGCCTTGCTCTGGGCTGGGGTCGAGTGTGCCCGATCTGCTTCTGCAGACAGTCAGCAGCGGCCTTTAAACCAGCCGTGGCTGCCTCGAGCAGTCTGTTTTGGTGTTTAACTTCTCTGTAGCTGCATAAACATTCCATGCTGGGGTTTTACCTGTTGCAGCCTGCCGGGCCCGTGGCGTATGTGCAGAAGGATGTGTTTTCTCTCCTTCACAGCTGCCTCTCAGGTGTTTGAAGAGTGTTCTTTTCTCTGCTCAGCTTGGTTCTCTCAGTCTTTCAGCACAGGTTGTGTCTCAGAGAGCCCACACCTGCAGTGACCAGCCCGGGCACTGCTCCAGCTGGAGAACAGTGCCTGGTTGTGTCTGCTCTTGCCAGGTTGGTTCCCAGCCCACGGTGCCCCTTCACTACACAGGCCCACTGGTACTGGGACCCAGGAGAGATGGGTGACCATGTCTTTCACTCCTTCAGCTGATCCCCCAACCTGTGGTGAAGTCTGAATGGCTGTTCCAGCACCCCTTGGTTAACAAGGATAGCTTTGTGTGAGGGGTGAGGAGGTGGCTGGTTTGGCTTGGCTTGGCTTGGCAGGATGGTGGGATGCTCACCGGGTGCCTCCTTTTATTTCTGGCTGGTTCCAGCATGGTTTCATTGGCAGATGGCTCAGCTTTGCCAGTCTAGAGGAGGGCTAAAATAGGAACAAGTTTTTTTTTAAAGACAGCGAAATAACCGGTGCATGGCAAACTTGTGATTATTGTGGTGTTTCTTGGTGCTTTACAACACAAAAATATCAAATGCTGTATGGTTCAGGACTGAGGGTGCTGGGTGAAGCAAGGTTAAGCAGTATCTCACACCTTCCACTTCACATCTCATTATTCATTGCTAATAGAAGCCTGGACCATCTGTCTCTGCAGAGAACATTTGGATGTGACAGGCATAGGAGATGTTACAAAACTTTCTCTGGGAGCTGTTTGTTCTGCCGTGTTCTGCTCTTGGTGTCCCTCTGCCTCCCACAGTGGACAAGGAAACCTCGTGCTCGGCGGGGCTGCCGAGGTGTCACTGTGTGTTCCTGGGGCTATCAGGAGCTGTGGGCATTGCTTCCTTCCCTCTTAAACTCCGCTGACTCGCAGGCAGCCCCTGGAAAGGCTCTGAATTTTGGCCCTGTATGAGCAGCGGTGCAGGGTGTCTGTCTGAGGACGCAGGGCAGGAAGCAGAGTATCCAGTCAGGATTGTAGTAGTGTTGTGATCATTAACTTTCATTGAGGACTTGCTGCAGGTCCTGCCCCTGTTCCATCCCTCCCTTTCAGTCCATTGGGACAGTGCCATCTGGATGCCTGGATGGGCTGAACTGAGGGATGGAGGCACGGGGTGTTTCCCTCCATGTTGTAGCACACACAAAACCCCTGAGAATGTCACCTTTTTTTTCTTCCCTCCAGTTCTGCTGTAGGAATACTTAGAATATCAAATACCCACCTTCCCTGGGGGGAAAGAACTGCTGTGGGATTTTTTAATTCTTTAATGTTTTCTCTCAGCAGCACTGAGGAAAAATATCCGCTTGGTTCCATCAGTTAAATTGATGCTTGTGAAAGATTTAACAAATATCTTCTTTCCGTCTGCTTGTCAGGCTTGTGAATTTAAGCAGTAACCAGAAAACCAAACAGAAAGGGTCATGTTGAGCAAAAAGTCCCTTCTGTTCAGGTTTTCAGTGGTCTTGGTGGCTGAGGTGCATTCAGGGTGTGTTTCCTCTCCCAGGAAGGAAATCGGGGGAGCCAAGCTGGCCTTTTTGGGAGCTGTGTTCGTAACAGCAGCGTCCAGTTCTGGGCTCTGTGTTGGGAGCAAACCCACGGAGCCCCAGAGCTGCTGGCAGCACAGGGACACAGGAGTGGGGCTGGTTTTGTGCCCTGGTGGGTTCCAGTGTCCTGAGCCCAAACAGCCGCGAGCAGAGCGAGGCCAAAGCTGTGCCCGGAGCTGTGCCACGGCAGCCGCGTGTCAGCTGTGACAGAGGACAGGGATCCATTGAAATGCTGAATAATTGAAGGCAAGAGTGCAGCGGGCGAGACACTAAGGCTGGCTACTTAAGGAAGAGATGATGGATTCCTGCAGAATCCCTTTTTCTCACTTTTTGAAGGCATTTTAGGGAGAGATTCTTCCTAAGGGGATTGAGGTCATTGCTCTTTCCTGTTTAAGACCTGGTGAATTGCCTCTCGGACACTTTATCTCGTGAATGACACGGTGTTCAGTCAGGGGGTTCTGCTGACAGCGAGAACCACGAGCACAGCTCAGGCTGTGAACATCAGCAGAATCGGAGATGGAAGCACCTCTCTGGTGTTGGTGATTTAGTCATGGAATGTAAAGAATTTTCAACAGTAAATGCACCGGCTTTTGAAGTCTCTTTATCCTCTGCAGAGTTTTAACTTAGATGGCAATGGGATATCAGTATTCATTTTATAGAATTTTTTCCGGAAGATATTTTTCTTAGTTTTGCCAGCCTGACGTCGTTCGCATTCGGTTCTCCCGTTATCAATAACTGTGGGAGCAATCCGAGCAGAGTTTGCAGAAATTGCTTTGTCTGTGCTTTGCTCCTCCAGTATTTATTGGCTGACACTCTAATGTGATTATTTCTCTGTGTCCCTGTAAAAGACACAGCTACCCTAAGATGCCAAATCTGCACTTTTCTTCTCCGGATGAATTTCTAGGAGAGCAACTGTTTATTACAGGGACCTGATTTGAAAATTATTGCTTTGGAAGATGAAGATTATGCACCACTGAATTTATTTTATACTTATGAAAGATAGGTCTCAGCTATGTGATGGAACAGTAGGAATGTTGAAATCCTGGAATGATTTCATGTGGTTGCACTCACAGAGGATGGTGGGAGAGAGAAGTTTTTATAGGACAAGAAAAAAGTTGCTCAACTTGCCATCTGCAATGAATCTCGATTGGCAATACATGCCTTGGAGCAGAATATTTGGCCACTGAGCTGGAAAATTGTTATCAGTTGTGGCAAGGCTATTTTTGTTCAGTAACATCTGTGGAACACCGTTTCCTCAAACTTTCACTGTCTTTTGACAAGTCAACCAGATGTGACTCACTTGAGCATATTGGGTGGAGAGGAAAAAACAAAGTGTTGTGTTTACCAGAAATGCAAACATGACCTTTTTGGGATGAAGGCAGCCTTTATTCCTGGCCCATGGAAGAGGCAATAAGAAAAGATGGATTTTCATCATCAGTATTAAACCTCTTTACAGCACAGTATTTTGGTCTGATGCTCTTGCAGAAATCATGTTGAACAGAGTTCTGCAAAAATCCAATTTTCTCTCCTCGTTTCGGAGTGGAAAGGGAAGGGGACTGACGGCTGTGACCCAGTTCTCACCCTGCACATCACCTTCTGTCCTAGGCTCGGGTTTGGTGCTGCCTTGGGAAGCTGGAGATGGGGCTGATCTTTTCCATAGCATCTTGCCCTGGGAGTAGAGTGTTTCTGCCCAACTTGGAATTGCCAAGAACTCCTTTGGTTAAATTAGATGTAGAGTTTTCTCTCTGTGTCATTCATGCCAAGGAGGCTCCCCTCTCTTTGCAAGATCCCGAGCGAGGAAGCTGTTGAGCATTTTTGGCTTCTCATGGGTGATGAAAGCATCTCATCTTGGCTGTTTGGGTGTCTCAAGTGTGGAGGTTCTCTCGGTTTCGGAGCTGTTTTATCATCACTTGCCGGAGCTGGGGCTCGGGTTGGGAGCTGCAGCTCTTCAGCTCCGCGCCCTGCTCGGCACGGACGCCCGTGGTGCGTGGGAGGGCCCTGCTGTCACCACCCGAGCTCTGTGTGGGAGCAGGGCAGCTCCAGCACTGTGGTTTCCCGCCCGAGGTGCTGCCGTGTGGGAGCGGGAGCTTGACTGGAGGGCTCACACACAGGGCTGGCTTCAGATCCGCTGCTGACTGCTGTCATCACTAGCAGATTTGTTTAAGTAACTTCCAAAATTTGCCAGGATAAGTTAACTCACAGCAAATGTATTCATCGCCTCCTCCTGCCCTGGTGCGAGAGCACGAGGGGGAGAGCGGGCCCGGAGCGTGGGGCGGCACTTTGGGAAGGTTTGGGGCAGTTTTTGTAGCCCTGGTGTCGTGTTTGCTCCATTGCAGGTTGCAGTGGAATTGCTGTAGGAGACTCTGCAAACCCAACAGTGTATTTTGCTGCACGAGGAACTCAGGGAATTAAGGGCATCTCATCCTCTAACGTGGCTTAGTGAAAGCAAATAAGCCCCAAGGAAATATTACCTGCCAGGCTCCGGCTGGGGCATTAGAACAGGAGTCAGACCTTGACATTTGATGTCTCTGAAACAGGTTTTGGCTTAAATTCAGTTGTTTACTACTGCAGTCGGGAGCAGATTTGTTAGACAGGGCTAATTACATGTGCTTGTTCCAAAATCATTTGGAAACTGTAACATTTGTTGCTTTTCAAACGCTTTAAAATATGCAAATATTTCATGCAATGAAGAGAGATGATTTTGCAAGAAGCCACAAATGGCATTAAAGCCAAACGTGATTTTAGAGGTGGCCCAAAGCAAATCCACTGGGTCCCCTGAAAGGATGGGGAGGAGGAGGACGGGCAGGGTTCCCTGCTTGGTGCCAGTGCCTGATTGCAGGTGAGAACTGAGCAGGTGGAGCATTTGTTTGCTCTCCTTGGCTGGAATTTGTTGAACAAGTAGTGGGAAGATGACCAGGAAACATTTCCAGTTGCAGATGAAGTGGCACGCGGGGGTTTCTCGTGGGTGTGTTTCTCGTGATGTTGCTGTGCATCAGCTCTGAGGGGCTGGTGCCTCACGGAGCCAAGGCTGGCACTGCCTTCAGCAGCATTTCCCAGGCTCTGACCCCTCAGATTTGGGAATTCCTGGAATCACAATGTTTTAAATGTTTGTGGGTTTCTGCTTAGGAAGCATTTGGCTCGTGCTGTTGGAATGTTGTGTGTGCTGAGGGGACCCATCATTTCCTTCCCCAGAGAGCACGAGCACAACCTGACCCTCCCTGCTCTTGGCCTGTACAATTTTACACAAATCTGGTGGATTTGGGGGTTTTCAGTGTTTTGCAGAAGGTCTAACCTCTCCAAACCACACAGCTAGGCAAGACTGATGTATTGTGGGTGCAAGGATCTGGAAGCGTTTCCTTCAGTACAACCTCCCAAAGAGCTGTTGGAGCATCCAGAGTCGCTGATGCCTCCTGTATTTCAAGTCTGGATAATTTTATAAAAGCCCTCTTATTTTGTTTGTTTCTTTGCTGGAAACCATGTCTATCTGCCAACCCTTCGGAAATGTCATGATGTAATTATTTTAACAGGCAGTCTGTGCTCCTTTATTTGGGGGATATTAACCTTTCTAAACAAAAGAAATGTTAATATACATTGCAGACACAGCTAATGGGATTTCATTTTTCTTATTAGAACAGACTGGAGTTCTCTTTTTAAATTATTGTAAAAGAATTCAGCAAGTCAAGTAATTGCCTTCAGCTAATCCACGATGGCAAATTTGAATGTGAATATCCAGATCATTCTGTATGGATAGGAAAAAGTAATGTGATTTTCTTGTTTTTTATTTGCTTTGGCTAAACAGTGTTGAAGGATGATATAAATTCATTGAATTCGAAACAAAGAACATGCTAATTATTAATGCACCGAGTTCTGATGCACTGTGAATGCACTGTTTAATTTGCAAGGCCTGTGGTGGCCTGCTTTATATTTCATTGCATGTTGATTCAAAGTTTGTGTTTGTTTGAGGTTTGGTGCCTTGAAATTTCAGCTGGATTTATGTTGGATCTGGGCATGGCTGTGTGGGTCTGGGCACAAATGGATAATATTTTACAGAACTCAGCACAGGGTTGATTCAAAGTTTCTTGATGTGCAGTCTGCCTTTAAGGCTGCCTCCTGTACACCAAACAGCCCCTGGGTTCACCACAACCTTTCTGGGGCAGACACTGTTGCTCTGACCAGCTGATGCTCAGTTTAAAGTCATCCCTTCCCATGCCTGGCGGTCGGAATGCATTGGGATAAATATCCCAGACTCTGCAGGGTTTATCTTCCAATCTTGGTTTTAAAGGAATATTTCCAGGCGCTCTAATCACCTGGCTTTGTCTGCAGCCAACTGGTGTGTTTTGCAGCTTTCTGTAGCTGCCTCAGCACCTCTGCTGGGGCTCGGAAGGAGCAGTGCTGGCAGTTAACAGATACATAAGGGAATTCACAGTGACCCCTCGGTGCATGAAGGAGGATAAGTGGAAAGCCGAGTCGATTGCGTGTCTGGAAGAGTATTTGTGCCTGATTTATGTTCTAATTTTAGTGTTGGGCTTTCTTCGCGATAGTAAAATGTCACATTAGCATGGAACTTTTCATCTGATACACTGAGAACAAACACTGGCGCTGAGACCATCGTTTGGGCTTCCCTGAACAGTGGGATCCCGTGGCTTTGCCACAGCAGAGTCTTGGTTAAGTATTTCAATGTGCATTTTTGTAGGAATCCTTGTGTAGTAGTTGCTTTCCCTTTTCCTCAGAAATTCTCATGAGTGTCTGCTCAGGGAGATCTGCCCAGGAGAGTTAATCCCGCTCTTACAATGGCAGGATGCTCGTTAGAGGCTGGAATAAAATAGCCTCCAAAGCCTGATGACTCCCAAACACGTGGCAGTGCTGAAGTACACAGGTGGGGGAGTTCCTTCTTGGCACTTGGTGTTTGCATCAGATTTTTGCAATAAATCAAAGCATACAGTGAAAATCAGCATCGTGGACCCCTCGGTGCTGTGATGTGAGAGCCCGGGCTCACCATGTGTCAGCTCTGGTGACTCCCCCAAGAGCTGCTGGTGGGAAGCTCCCAAGATCCCGTCCTCTGCAGCGTTGGAGGCTGCTCCTCAACCAGTGATATGCGGGAATTGATAATTCATCTCATGTCTGTAGGAGGAAAATGAGTCTTAAATTTGATTAGTAAATGGCAGGTTTCAGCCTGGTAATTTGCAGCCTTTATTAACAAACTTGTAGAACTTATTGATAATGCTGGAGGCCTCTTTATTTGGGCACCTTTATTGCAGCTGGTGTCATTTTTCCCGGGAAAAGAAGTGCTTTTATTCTTGAGTCAAGCTCATTAAGGCTCCAGGCCTGTTTCACTTGTACATGGTGCCTCTCTCCAGTTATATGCCACGGATGAGTCACGAGCCTGTTTTGATTCCTGGTGGTTCTCCGCCTGCTTTGCCAAATCCCCCAAGATTTCTTTTTGAGATGATCCTCCATGGTTAACCACGACTTAGAGCCTGTCCACAGATTTTATGTGGGATTTTTGGGTTCCTCTCAGATGGTGGTATGAGACACGCTGTGGAGAAAATAGTAGCCATATGTAGTCTTCTCTTGTCGAAAGCTGGGAGAAGCTGTGGAGCAAAACTTTCCTGAGTCTTGTTGGAGTTTCCTTGGCTCCTCAGTGCTGATGTGCTGGAAGCACTGCAGTGAGCCAGTGACAGGGATTTGAATTTCCTGAAAGTCCCAGAACGGCTCGGGGAGCAGTTTTTTTTCTTGTTGGTGTTTATTTTAGTGCCTTTGCACCGTGCTGGGAGGTCACAAACCAAACCACCCTCAGAGGGTGAATTGATTTGGTTAAGCAGGCTTGTGTCGTAGGTGTCAGGGGGATTTCACTGGGGAAGAGCCTTGCTGGTGCTGCTTGGGAGGCACAGGGAGGCTGTGGACATCCTGGCAGAGCCTTGCTCCGAGCGGGTTTACTGTGCAGATTGGCAGTGGAACGTCTCGCTCGCTTGGGATGAGGCTCTTAAAAGTTGTGCTGCTTTTGTAGATAAACACGAAGACATCTGCTTTCAACTTCACATTCTTTAACCTTGTTTTATTCCTTGCCGAGTGCTGATACTTTCAAGGCAGATGAAAATCAGACTAAATTTAGCTGGGAGCGGAGCCCCCGTCTCTCCTTCCCCCCCACCCTTCCCATTGCAGGCGTAGCATCCGTATCCTTTTGATTAGTTTTGCCCTTGGTTTCTGCTTTAGATGTGAAGTTTTGCAAAGTGATGATGACGAGAAGCCTGTTTTTTTAATGAAGTGAGCCCTTGGCATGGAGTGTGTTTCCAGAAGTGAATCTGGTGACTGTTTCCCCTCCTCGGGCTGTGTCCTGCTCTCTGCCTGTCTTGTCACTTCTGCCTTGTTTGTGCTGTAGAGAGGTGGTTTTTCTGTACATCTCAGTGCAGGATGGAGCCACTGATCTGGGGAACTTCTGTAGCCGGTGCTCGTGAGCATCGGTGTTGACAGACTGTGTGCGTGCTGGTCCTCCCTGCTCCTCTGAGAACCCTTCTCAGACATTCCCCAACTCATTTTAGTCCCATAGTCTCATTTAGTCCCTGTTTGAGCAGAGATTAATTATTTTGCTGGGTTGTGATGGCTGTTCGAAGCTGAGCCCTCAGGGGAAGGAATTTTTTAAGGCAGTTGAGCCTAAAGATTTAATTTGAACTCTTGTCTCTGCATTTGGACAAGCAGATTAATTGACCCTTGATAGGTGTGGGCTCTGCTCCAAAAGAAGAGATCGCAGCTGCTTCCACTCGTCCCTGGGAATGGGCAGTTAAACGGGTGGGATACTGTGAGGTGGGACATCCAAACCACCCTTGTCCTGCTGAGAAGGGAAACAGTGTGTCTGGAGATGTGTGACTGGTCACCTCTTTCATGTGACAAGAGTGTTCACAGCTGGCTGCTCCATTCCAAAGAGACCCTGATGACCTGTTCCCTGTCTGACCAGGCTGCTCTGTCTGGCAAACCACTGGCACCACCCCTCAGCTCCTCCTGTCTCTGCTGCCTGGGTGTTCGTTGTTCTCCAGCCCTTCATCCGGCACCAGTTGGTGTGCATGTCTAATGAGGAGAAATTGGTGACATCTCAGGATTAACTCACCCCCATGCTTGTGGAATTAAGCCCTCTTGAGTGTTGAAATGCTTCTTTGATGGCAAGCGAGCACTTCTATTATCAGGCTTAAATATGCAGCTGAAGAACAGGACTGGGTGTCCCGTTATCTCCTCCTGTAGCCACTTGAACTTGCCCACATCTGTCTTGGAACCAAATGCACCTGTGTAAATACTGTGAGTGTTACACAGAGCTGAGCCAGGCCCAGCAGAGCTGAGCTGCCCACGGCAGGCACACGGCCCTTCTGGGATTTCCGGATACCAGCAGGTTCCTTGGGTGGGCAAAAATGCTCCCAGCAGTTTTCTTCTTAAATAACAGCAATTTGCATGTTCTGTTCCACGTTTTACTTACTAAAAACAACTACCTGTGCCCTTTGCTTTTGAAACCAAGGGATGTGTGTGCTGTTTTCCAGTTGGGATTGAAACTGGAGTTTCCCCTACCCAAATCTCATTTCCTCAGTGCTGTTTGGATGAAAGTTACGAGTTCTGTAAATTTTCTTACACAGTTGATGTGTTTTTTAGCTACACACTGATAACATTCGTGAGCCAAACATAGCAGTGGCTCTGCAGTGTGATAAATTGGCCCTGGTTTTTAGGTCCTCTACTACCTTTGTTCTGAGCAATCAAATTAAAGTAATCTCCTATTACAGCACAGAACTTGTGCATGCAGCTATTTTTTATGGTAGCTGCAGTTCTTAAGGTAAGTTAAAGTTATTTCAGTTGTTACTTATCTTTGGGATGACGGTCGTGACAAATGACCGGTGTAATTTCTTTCCTTAGTAGATGGATAGAAGGGAAGATATTACATGAGCTTCTCACTGAATTCATAAATTTTTAGATTGGGAACACTGAGTTGGATATTGAAACACTTAATATGACAAGAAGACAGAGAATTGTTTTCTGATCTTGTTGGTGCCATAACATGAAACTCAGTTGATGAACTTTGTCGGCAGCTTTTTGTTGCTGTGTCATTTAGATGGGAGGAGAAATAATCCATGAGATACAGATTGTTGGGGCTCATTTTGCCTTTCCTGCATGAGAAAGCAGGGATCCAACAGGTGGGTGGATCCCCCAGGATGGCCCTGAAGGGAGGACAGGCACTTGGAGCAGGGAGCGCGGCTGCCAGTCCGTCAGGAGTGCTCTGATCAGGGATGCTCCACCAGGGATGCTGCCTCCCGTCTGGGATGAGGCATCAGCTTTGTCTCGGGTGCTGTAGGGCGTTGGTAACACCCACAGAGCAGTTCTGGGGCAGGGCGTGTGCTGGCACGGATGCTGAGACCATCCCCAAGTCGGGCCTTGGGGATGCCTTGTTATATAAAGCAAATAGCAAACTGCTATTTGAGTCTCCTCTCCAGCAGTATCTTTTTTAGCTGCGTGTCTGCTGTTTCAAAAGGATAATGATGTTTGGTTTAAGGCTCAAGTCACACAGAGAAGGGCCTTCCTTAGCTGTTTCTTGGCTAACTGGTATGGACAGGAGCCACAGGAAGGACATCCAGAATCCGGAATGACTTGGCGCAAAGCTGTGGAGCTGCATCTTAAGGATTGCCAGTGGTGCTGATGGGAATGGGCTTCTTCCCTCAGTCCTGAGCTGTCTCCATGCTCTCCTGCCTGAGTCCTCTCCTTCTCTGCCAAGGTGCCAGTGGATGTGGTCAGCACAGAGCTCAGGGTGCTGATCCAGCTTCTCCCACGGTGTTCCTGCTTGTGTTCTGCCTTGATTGTGAGCCAGGCGATATCGGTGCGAGGTCCATGTGTTTGCTGATGTGCAGTTTTTTCTGCGTGAAAGGAAGTTTTATTTAGCATGATGTTAATTGGGTGTTGCCCTTCAAAATATGTCATGTGATCCTTTTGGTTTGCGAGCTGGATGAGAGAGGAGCAGCTCGGCTGAAGTGCAGAGCTGGCACTGGTGGCTCCCTGACTGCATCCACAGCACTTACACTTGCATTTGTTAGAGAGAAGGCAAATTTGGCTTTGGATTTTGCCAGCTCTAAAGAAAATATTTTGATACGAGCTCATGAGTCATCAGAGGTAGAAGGGAGGAAGCCTGAGCACTAGAGCTGCCTGTGGTTTCCCAAGCAGCCAAGTCTGAAATATGGAACTGTGGCCTGAGGAGCAGCTCAGTCACACAGTGACACCAGTGCCCCCAAAGCAGGGGAAATGTGGTACCTGTGGGTTTCCCTGTTCTCTTTCCAATGAGTGGCAGCATCAGCCACGGACTAGCCCTGTGCCCTCTGGATCAATGCTGAGCATCCCTCGGTCTGACCTGGTGCAGGCTCCTTCCCTGTGCAGAGAGACAGTAACCATGTGCTCTCCCTAAGGATGAGTGACCATCCTGTGGTCCCCTCCTGGTTTGTGCAGGTGTGGCCTTCAGAAAACACAGCCCGGGGGTTCTTTCATCGTGATTTGTCATCATGGGAACTGAATGGGAGTTGCCAGCAAAGGACATGGACTTGGATAATCCTGCTGGGTTTGTGCACCATTCAGCATCTGTGCTCCAGTGCTTGTGAGATGGAGAATTGTCAGGGAAAGGGCCTTGACCAGTAATTGCTTTTTTTGGTGCCAGCTAAGGCATAGTGACCTCTGAGAGAGCCTGGGCAAGGGCTCTGGGCAGGCACTGGAGAGCCCGGCCAGCATGAGAAGCCTCTCCCAATTGTCCTTCTTGATGTACCAGTGTTTAAATGATGCTAATTTTCTGTTCGCCTTTCGTTTGTTGGATGGCTGCTCAGAAAAGATAACTTTTTTTTTTTTCATTTTCCCTGGGCTTCTGGATGGTTAAAAAGAAGCTGCGTGTTGTGCGAGATGGTTGCGGGAAAAGTGGCTCTCGGAATAAATAAGCGGAATGCCTGTAAATCTGAGGCAGTTCAGTAGAGAAGGAGAAAAGGCAAGGCTATCGCTCGGGAACCAGGTGGTGGCATCTCTGACTGCCTCCCTTCGAGGTTCTATCTGACACGCACAGAAAAGCAAACGCACCCGCGCCCGTAACACCACTCGTTTCCCTCAGCACAGACTGCTGATTATTAATTTGAAACCGTATCAGTGTGCGAGTGATGTGGTGACGTGCAGACAAACAGAATACTTTGGTCTTCTAGGGACTGGCTGCTCGGTATAATTGCGGCTTTAAACAAATTCAGTGGCCGGAAAGCTGTAAAACATTTGCAGGCGAGAGCTCGCTTTGAATATTCATCTTCTGTGAGTGTCACGGAGTGACATCTAGGAGTAACTGGGCAGATATGGGTGCCAGGCAAAATAGAGAGCAGGGAGTCTTGCTCACTAATTTGTATTCTAGATGTAAATTGTAAATTAGTTTGAGATTTTAAGACGGATTTTTAAATGCCAGGCACATAAGAGGCGGAATTGATATTAATATTAATAGGCTTAAAAAGATATTTAATGAATTATTTGTATAATTTAATTTTCTCGTAATCAAGTCAGGAAAGTATTGACTGACCACAGGGCTCAGAGGCCGCCGTGGTGCCGTCCATCCGATGGGCCTCGGTGTGTGGAGCGTGGAGTCGGATACCTGGGTCTGCCCTGGGGTTTGGGCTGACCCACACTGCTGACCTGCCACCCCACGTGTCACTGATTCAGGGTAGGTGACAATCCGTGTGGAGGCACAGGCACCACGTCGGTCCCGGTGGCCTCGGGGCCGGAGTTCTCCCTGTGCCGGAACACGGAGGCAGTGCCAGGAAGGTGCAGTCTCTCAGCAGGGAGCCCTTCTCCAAGCAAACAAGAACTTGGGAGAAGTAAGAGTGGTATCCTGTGGATATAAATAAAACCAGGCCAGTTGCAGGAGGAGGAGGAGATGGGAGAGACTGAAATATTAATGAAGATATAAAGCACTGCACCTACACTGAGAGCAGTGTGATGTTCTCGCTCATCTATTCATGTTGAGCTGGCTGGAGCTTTAAATTTTAAAGCCTGGGTGGAGAAGAGGGGCAAGGTTAGGCAGCTCATTAGAGTGCTGTGGTGGTGCTCCCAGCCAGCTGAATGGCTCTGAGGGGAAGGAGCCCTCGGTCCCGGGGATTTGGCAGTGTCCCTGTGTTGGAGCCTACTCCGTTGTACCCGAGTGCTGATGATCTGGTGCAGCTGCAGGATGGGGCTGGTGGATGGGATGTCTTTGCTGACGAAAACCAGTCTGGACCAGGGGCCAGGGAGTGAGGGCAGGACACCCCTAAACAGACTGGACAGTGCTCATCGGGCCCTGAGAATATCAGGGAGGCAAAAGATGGGAGAGTGAGTAAATGGCATCTACCCAGGTGCCCGTGGGCTGGTGAGGTAAAAAAGCCATTCAGGGAGTTCTGCAGTGAGTGCTGTGGGGCAGCCACCTATTTAGGGCAGTTGGGGCTGTTGCACCATGTATGGGGCTGTGCAAGCCCCTTGTGCTGGGAGCTGGTTTTGGGGGGCAGGTGGCAGCAGTGTGAGGGTGCTCTGCTGCAGGAGCCATCACGCTCAGGAGAGATGCACGGACACTTCTGTGGCAGCTGCTGCAGGTACCTTTCAGCTCTGTTCCTGTCCGTCCGCTTTCAGTAAGGAGTTTGCCTCCACCTACAGGAAGCAGGAAGCAAGAAAACCCCCCATAATCACACAACACCCTCCACTAGCCCTCATCTTTCAGAGGAGCATCTCATCTGTCTCTGTCCAGCACGTGGCCGGGCTCCTGAGGGTGCCGTGGCAGCCTGAAGGTTTTGTATCTCTCAGACGGGTTTTAATTCCTTGTTCCTCAAAAAAACCCCGTTCCTCGTACCCAGGCCTCAGCAAGGAAACACATGAAAGCTGACAAACCAATAACTGAATTTTGGTTGGCATTAGTGAGGCTTCTGCTGAGGTTCATGTTGAAAGACAAAGCAGACCTTTGAGGAGAGCACAGTAATGGTGCAGGAGGGTTTGGGGAATCACAGCTTTGGGGAGAGTGGAGCGTTGAACAGGATCTGTCCCAGGTCATTGGCCAGCAAGCAGCACGGGAGAAGAGGACCAGGGTTGGTATCCACAGTGGCACACCAGGCAGGCTGGGCCTCAGGGGAGGGAAAGGGCTAGAACCTCCTGCTGGCATGGGTCCAAGCAGTGCAGGGGCACTGGCAGTGCCTGCAATGGGGCAGAGGCTGGATGACACCATCCCTGTTCCAGATTCACAGTTCTGTTTCCCTCTTCTCTGCATGTGAATGCAGAAGAGAAGAAAATAGAGCGGAGGTGACTCCTCCATGGCTTGTCCACAGGGAACCTTTGAAGTTCCCATTTCACTCCCCAAGTGACAGGCAGCTCTGTCACTTCCCCCTGGCACTGCCCTGCGGCTGTCGCTCCCGTTTGGGTGCACAGAGATTGTTCTTATTTGAATATTGGGATGGTTTTCCAGTATAACACACCTGTCTGGGACATCCCAGAGTGGAGGGCTTGCAGGATGGGGCACACTGAAGTGCTGGGCACTTTCTAATGTTGGTGGTGCTGTTACAGGCACATCCACAGGACAACAGCCAGCAGGACAGCCTGGGCAAAAGGATTTAGCAGGATATTGTTGATCCTTGGTCCTGGTGTTTCAGGTCTTTGGAGCAGTGTTCTCCAGGTGCTCGGGGCCAAAATGAGGAGGGGTCTGGGTGGTGAGGAGCAGTTGCCCACCCTGTGGCAGCACACTTGTTCCAAAGGAGTGTCCATTTGCTCTGGCTGTCAGTCCCACAGTCACACATCGATCTGGTGTCACACTGCTGGAATTATGTTTGTGTGTCAGGCGGATGGTGCCACATTTGAGTGATGTCTGGGTGAGAGAAATTCCAACCTCTGCATTTTCTGTACAGGGTACCTGACAGTAAAGCTGTGGGATGACCTTTATCTTTATGAGCTGGGAGAATTAAGGAGTTCTGTATTTTAGTTTAATTAAGCTATAAGGCATAACAGATGGTGCTTTTCTGGGTGATTATTGAATGTCTCTGCTTTGACTGAGAAGTGCAGTAACACCGTGGTCATAAATATATTGTGATTTGAAATATTTGAGCTCTTGGAGGACACGTGTTGGTAGCTGTGTGTCCGTCATCAGTCACACTGTCCACCGGGCACCCGCACCTTGGCTCTTGCTGCAGGGTGTCATGATGTGGGTGCCAATGTTTTCTGTTCTGTTTGACCAAGGTGCTTGGGTGACATTGGCCAAGCTGCCACTTTGTACAGCTTGGCTGTCTGGGTGTTAGAGCAGAGCTCCCCCTCACATCCCTCTGCAGTTTCCAAGTATGAGATTCTGCAGGGAAATATTCTTGTCGTATCAACTGCCCTGAGCAGAGGCGGGTCTGTGATACGTTCTTCTAATAAGATTGACAAACAAATTACCCTAGAATTTCCAAAATTACCCTAGAATTTCCAAAATTACATGGATTCAAAAAAAACCCCAAACCCCAGCATTCAGTCTTTAGAAACAACTCTCTGTAGGAATCACCTGCCTGGTGAGATGGCGTTGGCGGCAGCACAGCAAGGAGGGGCTGAGAAACACGATGGCCAGGAAACCCAAACCAGCAGCCATCTCCTGTCTCCACAGATCAGGTACACCCAGAGCACTGGAGATAGTGTTATTCCAATATTTGCATATACATGACCAGGTCAGGCGTTAAAAATGCATTGTAACATGGTTGGTGTGTAGGAGTCAGGAAGCCAAGAAGAGCTGAGGTCATGGCAGGTTGATTTGCTGTTTGATTTTTATTTTTTTTATCCCTCCATTACATGAGGACTTTACATGAATTTCTCTGTGCTAGGTGTTTCTCTGCATGCTGGCAGCTGCCACAGTTACTTCAGAAAACATTAGAAAGCAGCAGAAGCAAGGAAGAGCGTGGAATTAATTGAGCAAAGCTGGCCAGTCCGTGGCTCTTAAAGCAGGGTCCAGGCAGTGGATCACAGAATGGGTTGGATTGGAAGGGACTTCAAAGATCATCTCGTACCACCCCCCTGCCATGGACAGGGATGCCACCCGTTCTCCCAGGTTGCTCCAAGCCCTGTCCAACCTGGCCTTGGACACTCCCAGGGCTGGGGCAGCCACAACTTCTCTGGGCAACCTGTGCCAGGGCCTCACCACCCTCACAGGGAAAAATTTCTTCCCAAAATCCTATCTAACCCTGTCTCTGTCAGTTTAAAACACTCGAGTTGAGGTTTCTCCTACTGGCACATACCTTCCTCTTCTCCTGCCACTAACCTGCCAGAGATGGGAATTGTTCTCAGCCTCGCCCTGAACTTGTGGTTGCTCAGTATTTCAGATCACTGACTAATAAGCCTCAATTTTTCTCATTAATGGAGAATTTGGAATGATCAAAATGAAATAGATTCACTTTCTGGCTGTAAAGTTGTTACAAGGATGATCTATGAGGAGTTTTTAACAAAGCTTTAGTCTTTTTTGGAGAAAATCTCCCATTTGTCTTGATCTTAAGCTGTTATGAGGAGATCTAGGATCATCCTTTAAACAGTGAACTTTGAAAACCAACAGTTTTGCTGAAAAACTCCCAAGTTTGGGTTTTGAAGGGCCTTGTCCCTTCTTGACCTTTCCACTGGTTCCATGAGCCGGTTCCTTGTTTCCCGTGTCACAGGGTGGTTGCCTGCGGTGGGATGTGGTGTCCCATGCCCGGGCTCTGCCCACGGGGTGCCGTGCTGAGGCCTGGAGCACTCCCCCTGCCCCGAGCTGCCATCCCAGGCGCTCCATTTGGAACCGCACAGCACAGTGAGAACCCCGGGATGGAGATGAGTTGGCTCGGCGCCATTTTCGGAGACAATGTCCCGCTTAAATAGCCTGGATTGGGCTCAGAAGAATAATTGCTGCTGCGGAATAATTTCGCAATTACCGCTGTAATTAAGGGCAGTTTGTTGATGAGGGCGCTCGGTGAGCGATGGCTGCGGGGGCTCCGTCCCGCGGCCCCGTGCCCGGCGCTGGGCTGGCGGGGCCGCGCTGGCGCAGCTGTCGCGGCGCAGGACGGGTGTAAATCCCCGCCGCCGCCGGTGATGAAGTGCCGTCATTACCCTCCTGCCCCGCGGGATCTGGTCAGGCAAGGAAAAATAAACTTAAAATATGATGGCTCTCGCCGTGGCTCGCGGCCGCCCAGGGCCCCTTTCCCGGCCGCGTTAATGGGATATGCAGATGCCCTTACCCAGCTGATCCATCCTGTGGCTCTGAACCTCCGAAGCCATTTGTCAGGAATATGAACTTACTCGGGCTGTAGTTTTGTCGCTTTGCTTGTTTTTCCGCATCATGTTTCCTTTTAGAACACAAACCCCCACAGATTTTTCCTTTGTATTGGTTAAAAAAAAAATAATGCTGGGAAATGCTGCCCTGTTTGCACGTTTGAGTGTAGACAGAACATTGGCTGAAGAGCCTGGCACAGCGTGTATGTAGGGAAGCAGTCTTGGAAATATTTTGGTGTGTTCAGGGGTAGGAGTTAAACTAATGGAGCATTTTAAAGTGCTGGAGGAGGCAGCTGGTGATGGACATATTGTCCATGGGCTGAGGATCTGTGAGGGCTTCCTGAAGCCAATATCATAGAATCATATGGAATTGTTTAGGTTGGAAAAGACCTTTAGGATCATTGACTCCAACCATTTCCCCAGCACTGCCATGTCCACTGCTGGCCTGTGTAATGATGCCAGTGCTGGCATTCTCAGGGAAGTCACTCTCAGGAGCCCCCTGTGTTTTCTGTGACCCAAACCCTCAGCAGTTATGGCTCTTGCCTCTGTGTGGGGCTCACAGGCAGGTTTTCCAGCATGGGAGAAGGAGCAAGGTTGGAGCTCTCATTGTCCCTAAGAGAGGGGCAGCTTTCCCAAGAGCTCCAGGTGACAATCATCCTGCTGATGTTTGGTGCCGGGTAGGCACCAAGCAAGACAAATTCCCAGTGGTGCTGTTCCATGGACAGCTGCTGAAGGGCTTTACTCAGGAGCTCAGGGCCATCAGCTCATACCAGTGGGAGTGAGGTGAGGGAACTTGCGTGGAGATGGGAAGGGGGCAGATTTTAGATGTGCTGAAGAGCAGGGAGGCTGCTGGCAGGTCGAAGTGCCGTGTAGCACCCTGACTGCGTGCAGGGGACGTTTTGTCCATGGAGGAGGAGTGACGGGTGCTTGTCCCCATCCCTTTGCTCCACAGCCATGGGACAGGAGGGGGCTGCCACAGCAGCAGCCAGCCTTCTGCAGAGCAAGGAAAAGTTTTCATTGGTGCATCATGTTAGAGGTGGAGGAATGTTTCTGTGCCCAGCACGTTGCTGGGTAGCAGTGCCTCTTGTTTTAATTGGATTTGCAGCCCACTGAAGAGCCGTGATTTACAACGGCTGCTCAGATATGCACAGCGAGGTCTTGGGGACTGCTGAGGTGTTCATCTGACCATCAGTGGGAAATAATTCCAGCCCCGTGCATTCCGTTTGGTCAAACTGAGCTCCATGAAGTGTGCAGGAAGAGAAGGGAGAGGGCTCAGAGGGCTGTGTTCCCACTGCCGCCGTTCCCGGAGCCGCCGTGGATCCTGTCGCCTGTGCGGGAACGCCGGTGTGGATGCGAGGAAGCAGCCTGTCTGCCTCTACACGAGGCTTGTCAAAGGTTTTATAGATCTCCATAATGAAGATGGATCAGGTTCATTCTCGTTGCCAGTTGCTCTATCAAAATAGCACTAATTACCGCAGCCGCACGTGCCGCGCGCTGCCATCTTCTTCCTTGGAGCTTAAAGCTCGTCTTGTGCCGCTCACAATAGATAAAATGAGGCAACTTTTCCCCTTCTATTTTTGGAAAAGTAGTTAGTAAAGGAGAAGGAAATTGATTTTGGTGTCAGAAAGGACATTTCTGACAGGAGCATACTTTGAAATGATTCAAGGCATCTGTTTCTGTTGCAGACGCCCAACGCTGCTGAGAGCGGTACCTAAATTAAACTGTTTAAGATGTCAGCTCTGGGTACGAAGGCAATTTACATCCCGGTAGCACGGTTGGAATTTTTATCGTGTAATGAACTTTCTCACTCAGTTTACGAACAAAGCCTCTCCCACGGTGACTATTTCTGTACACACAGATCCTCAGGTGTAGGATTGATGCTCGTGGTGGGAACGGATGGGGCGGGGTGTGAAGGCACGGGCAGGCTTGTAGGAGCCTCGGGCAGGCTGTCTTCATGATGACTGGCTTTGGGACATCAGTTAGGTGGCCTTTTTCTTACAGTCTTGAGCATCATGCAGTTCAACACTGGGGAGAAGCATTCCTCCTTCCTGACAGTGGTCTCTGCGAGTCTGCAGAGAGCTCGCCTTTCAAGGTGAGTGTTAAATTAGTATGGAAGCCTTCTAGAGCTCTACAATTAAAAGGTCTTTTACTTTCCCCACTTCAGAACAGATCTGGCGGTTTATTGCCAGAGCCTTGGCTCCCAGCCTGGCTGACCTTGGATCTGTGCCTTTTAACTATCAGCAGGGTTTCTTGTGCACTGTTGTGGCCTTTTATGCAAAGAACAAGCCCCTGTTGTGGCCACCAGCTTTGCTAAAGCATTTGTGATGCTCAGAGGATGCTGGTGAAGGTGGGAGGTTTGATTTTCCCTTTCACATGCATCTTTGTCAGCTCTTACTGTGCCAGTGAGGTGGTTGGGAATGTGGAGACAATTTTCAGTGTAGATATTTACCTTTTTAAGCTCCTCCTACTGGCTTGGGACAGATGAGGAGCCTGAGGAAGTGCAGGCTGCATTTGCCTCTCACAGTCTGGGACTTTGGTGTCTGGTTGCTTCAGTGCCTTTCATACTCCCAGCTCTGACACACCTTTGGCAAATGGCCCTGCAATGGCAGCAAGGCTGATCTGATCCCCTCAGAATCAGCTGTGTGTCCCTGCTCTGTGTGCTTGAGTTCCGGCCTGGGATGCTCAAGCAAAGCATCCAGCTGGGAATAAAAATCCAGTATATAGTCCCAAAAAGTGGTGCTATGTGTGGTGTTGCTGTTTGGGGCGTATCAGCAGCTCTGAACTGACACAATTTAGGTGTTCCTCTGCCCAGACTTAATTTTCACTCAAATTGAATCATCTGCTTAAAGGAAACACCGAACTGCCAACAGGAGGAGCATGTTGGAGGGGTCGTGGGTGCCATGTCATTATCATTTGTATTAGTTTATATTGGCTGAAAGGATGAAAGGGGAAACAAGAATATTGACTTATGTTACTTCATATTGAATTAGTGTCCCTTTATGAAGGGCTTCTGGCTTAACTCGGAGCTGTGAATAGTTTCTGTTCAGCAGGGGCAGGAAAGTTTCACAGCAGGAGTGTGTCTGTCCCTTCCCGCTGCCTCTTCCTGCCTTTCGCTGGGTATCCTGAGCTCAGTGACCTCACGGAGCTGTAACTGAGTGCAGTTTGCTTAAGCTTTGACTTCAAACAGTGGATTACCTTTTATCACATTATGTAATGAATTATTGATCTGCTGATTGTGAATATTCTGGCGAAGGCACACGGACAGGGGCTGCTGCCTGCACATCCAGCCCTGCCCTCCCTCTGCCCTCAGGTGAGTCAAGTCTCTCCCTCACGGTGCCTGTCCCAGGTTCACCACACCATGGACCAAAGGGCACCATCTCTGGAATGTGGCTCCAAAGGCACAGATCCCCAGCCATCCTTCAGGCTGTCATGGCTCTTCTGAAATCAGCATCGCTGCTGTCGCTGGGGAGGGAGAGGTGAGATGTCAAACCCTGCAGCTGGCGAAGACATCTGTGGACAGGGTTTCAGTCTGGATGGGGAGATCTCTGTGCAGAATGGCACCCTAGGTCAGTCTTGGAGCTTCCTAGAGCCATTTCTTCTTGGAAATGCAGATTTTGTCTGTGTTCACTTATGCCAAAGGAACCGTGATTTGTTTATTGAGTTGCTGACATTGAGGTGGTACCTGTGCTGTTCTGAACCTCAGCATCAGTAGGTGGGTGTAGGTGAGCAGACCTCTTGAGGGACCAGTTCTAACATAGGACCTGTTCCTTGGGGGACTGAGGGAGCTGGCAGAGACTGGAGTGCGCATTTCCATTCCTCCCTGTATGGAGGACAGAGATAAAGCAAGCACACAGGTACTGCAGGCTGCCCGGACAAGGTGTCGAGGAGCTGTTTGCACAGGGTGAGTCGCACAGCGCGTGAAGGAGAGTCCTGGGGTCTGCTGGCTGTATGCCAATGCAGCCCATGGCATCGCTGGGAACAGAAAAAGGGGTTTCAGTCTGTGAGATGAGTTTCTGATTGTTTTGCTCCATGCATCCTCCACAGATCTTGCAGCACGACGGCGCGGGGCCGCTGCCGGTCTTTGGCATTCCGGCAGCACGGCTCCGGCTGCACCAATCGATCCCAGCCTGCCGTATTGACAGGCAGCTCCAATAGTTCTCATCTGAAGAAGTGCAGCATGGATAATTAAGCAATGCACTCTGCAAGTTGGTGATCAGCTTCTCGTGGAGGACCAGTAATGAATAAAAAGTACATTAAGTAAATTAAACTCCCGATGCCTGTAGGTCTGTAACTGCAGAGTTGCCTTTCTGAAATTCATTATAGTTTATAGGAGTTCTGTTAATCAAGAGACTCCTGCAGAAAACATTCTGGGAATTGAAGTTTATTTTATTTCTGTGTTGTTTAGGACAGAGATGAGCGTTGTTGCTGCTGCTCCCTCTGGATACTGAGCTGGGCCCACTGCATGTGGAAAAATCGAATTTAAGCAATTAAATGGTATTGCTCCCCACCCAAAGATACATATGTAACTATGTGTAATGGGACTTGATGCTGTTTGTCTTTGACCTCAGGTGCTGTTTGTGTCCATAGTGCAGATGAACAGACATTTAGACTGATGGTCCCGGGGTCTCTAAGCCAACACAGACATGTGATCACCTCGGTATCTCTCGGTGTGTGCTGCTGGGGTATACAGGCTCTGGTCAATGGCCACAATCTGTCCTGTGCTGGATGGACACGTCTGTTTGGTGGAGTGTTTAGATTTCCTCTTCTGGAGCTCTGAATCTTTGTTACATTCTGTAAACGAAGAGACTGCCCGGCTGAGCAGGTGTCCTTCTTGCTGTCCAGATGTAGAAACGTTCTCCAGTGATATGAACACGCTGCAGAACCAGTGTTTGCTCTCCCAACTTTTTTTTGAGAGCGGCTGCCAACTGCACACTTGGATGGGAGCCATTTATTTGTAGCACAGTCAATCTTCCCTTATAGAAAACCACCAGTGAATTAGCTTTTGCATAGTGTTTCAATCAAAGCATTTGATCCTTGTTTCTGCGAGATAATCCTAAGAACTTCTTATTTGGAGAATAGAAGACCGTGATGGATTTAATTCATAAAGGGAAGCAGCCGTAAGGAATGTAAATGTAAGAGGCTGATAAGGTAGGATTTCCTAGTTGCTATGACAACCCCTGGGTCATGAGCCTGAGAAAATATAAAGTAAGTCCTGGAGCTGTGAAGATGATTATAAAATTTAACTGTCATTCTTCATTTGGAGTTGATGGCAAACATTATTTACTTAAGTTTATCTCCAGGCAGGCGAGGATCCTTTCTTCCTCCCTTAAATCGGAGCCTCGGATCACAAATGAACGTGTTGTGCGCGGCCGACATTATGAGGCGAAGCCGCTGTTTATTATTCTAACCAGACAATTTGCACGGAATATCCCTGTAGATTCGGTCACTCTGCCGTAGAAGCGGAGCTTTTATCCGGCCTATCCCTGATGAAAGGCTCCCTGACGCCGCTTGGTGCGGGGGGATGTTCCCAGCGGGGGGTTGCCATGCTGAGGATGGTTCCCCCGCTCCAGGGATCCTCTGATCCCTGTTTTCTTACCCTGGAGCCCCGTGTAGAAGGATGCTCAAACCTGATTATTTGTTGAGCATGTGTGCCCTGTGTCACTGCCCAGTGGGCTCTTCCCTCCCTGTGGGAGGGAACAGGGAGCCACAACAGCCTCCACATTCCCCTGTTGGCATCTGCTCCCACCTCAGCCAGGGGAACTTGGCTTCATCTTTTATTCTTCGTTGTTGCTGTCCTCCGATTTCAGACCAGCAGGTAAATCCTTTTCCTTAAACACTTTGTGGTGTTGAGGGCTGCAAGAGCAGTCCCAGCTGGGATAGAGTGAAGCATAAAATATCCCTGTGCGAGCTGCTGACGCTCCCGGGATTAATGGCTCCAGGAACTGGGATCTGGGGGGTGGCAGAGCTGCAGCTGTCCCAGATACCCGGCTGCTGCAGAAGGGTGGATTAGTTCTCTAACAGCCTGACTTAAAGCTCTCCTCCAGATGGAAACCAGGGAGCTCCTGGCTTTCAACAGCACCTTCTGTACATACTGATGGGTTCTCTACACACTTATAATGGGTTTCAGCCATTCCTGGTGTCATATAATTTAAAAGAAATATGTGTGATGAGCTGTTAATGTGTACTCTGAGGGATGTCAGCTGTGCCCCTCCACAGTGGCCTTTGTGGGAGCGTGGGAGAAAAAACTCTGAAAATTACTTTAAGGATGTTCCAGCTCCAGTATTGAAACGTCTGATTTGAGCACTGAAAATCATCCAGCACCTCCCTCTGAACTTTATTTTACTGCCTTTGGAAGACTTTTCTCTTGCTGCTCGGTGTACTCGAGGTAATGAAAAGGGAAGGAAGTCACTGGATTCAAAGAGTCCACGTGCAGCAAATGCCTTTTGAGGCTCTTTGCTGGCTGCGGGAGGGAGCACGATGCTATTTTCGAGGCCACTCTCATGATTTCAGTTGGGAAACTCTTTCACCTTTGCAGCTTTCATCCCGAAATTATGCTGGTGCAGATGAGCTGGCGAATTGTGGGAAGGATCAGAGTTTGTAGCCGTTACTGAAGAGGAGTAACTCTTGTGCAAATGGAGCAGAGCGTTATTACCTTGTTACTGTTGTACTGAGAAAAGCAGAATCCATTACTTTTACCAGGATGGGAACTTTATGAAGGCATTTGCCCAAGTGGAAACTGCAGCAACCCCAAGTTGTGCTGGCAGTGCCTGCGTTACCCGTGATCTGCACGACCCCAGCACTGCTGTGGTCACCTTCCTCCTTGTGCACCATGAAGAGATGGACTTTTAAATATCTCTTGTGTTCATATATGCAGTGTTTGCTCAGTGCCGTGGTGGGATGTGGTGGCAGCTGTTGGTACCTCCAAGGCAGTGTTCCAGGGGCTGGTGCTCAGCTGAGCCGTGCCGGGGTGGGATGCTCCGTGTGTGTCCCTGGGTCCTGCTCCGGGAAGTGCCGCAGCTGGGAGTGGACTTTGAGTGTGAGGCATCCGTGTGCAGGAGCCCTCCTCCAAACGGGAGCTGACGTGGAGCCCAGTGGGGCCGTGTGTGAGCTGTGGAACCCACTCGGGTGGACACAAGTTGTGACAGCCCTGGAAAGTGGGAAACTTCATCCTGAGGGTTTTTCCCAGGTTTGTAACACAGGTGTCTCAGGTGGGTTTGAACCCTGCATGCTTTGCACATGCTTAAATGTGAAAGCACATTTTCCCTCTGCTTCTTTTAAAGTGTTACTAATTCCAGACAGGAGTCTGTTTCCATCTTCAGATGAGGTTCATCCTGGGAAGATTGTGGTGAGTGTGTCCCAGCGCTGGGCATCACATCCATCAGAAAGGCTGGTTCCCAAATCTTAGTGTTTTCCATTTTTATTTTTGGTAGCTAGAGCAAGCTGAGCCTCAGCAGCAGTAGCCAAGAGCAGTGTGTGGTAGATGTTCATCCTTGGACCTTCTCTGAACAGGTATTGGGGTGAGGTTGTGTTTCTTTGTGCAGTATTTAGTTGTTCAAGGCCACGTTTCGGGCAGGTACATCAAAATCTCTGGTCCAAAAGGCTTCCCTGGGATAGAGTGTTGTGCTGGAGCTCTAAAGCATGAGAGGATGAAACATCAGAGTGTAATGGGGCTGATGGACACAAAAGAGCATTTTTATTTGGTATCTCATCAGTTCTTCGTAAGTGTTGCGGTGTCTGTACATCGATTGGAGATTTAGCCCTACCGCCCTCATTATCCCTAGTTTAAGATGGAAAATACTTTTTTGCAAGTGTGAAGACGAAAGGCTTTTGAGTTAATTAAATCTATGAAGAAATGAGCCGTGAGCTGAGCATTGTAGTCAGCCCTTTGCAACCTGAGCCTGGACACCGCAGTGCTGGCCGCTTGCTGTCAGCGTGCCAGTACCTGCCAGCATTCAGGTAGCATCAGAGCCCTCTAAAATGGAGATTTCAAGCAGCTTGCAGGAGGCTGTACATGTAAACCCAAGCCAGAAATAGCTGCTCTGACAAAGACTGACAGGTACATGCCATTCTCTTCATCTGGCACATGCTGTCGGTGGTGCCGCTATGGGAGCTGGCAGCAGCCTTGCAGTGGTGGGTGGCAAACAAAGGCTGCTCTCAGAAATATTTTCCAGACAAAGTTAGGATTAAAAGCACAGAGCTGATATAAAATACAGGTGATAACGATATGGATGAAGGGAGTTGCTGGCAACACACAACTAAACCGAAATCTGTAAAATGAGGCTTTTTCTCTTGTTGTACTGAGTTTTCCAGCATTGCTTTCATGCAGGGTGGATTGTCTGTGATCTGCTCTGCCTCCTGCTATTGATACAGCAACTGAGATCGATAATTCGTGGACATACAGAACAACATTAGCTCTGGAGATTAGATCCCTCAATGACTTGGGGAAGATGCTGATGTTGCTGGTTGGTCTCAGCCCGAGCGTGGTCGTTGCGTGCTCACCTCTGCCCGCAGTCCTTGACTCATCTTTGAGTCACCTCCAGAAGACCGAGGGTGGAAAGAATTGCAGTTATCTGCCAGATCCCCTTTGAGAGCTCCCACAACTTAATGCAAATGTGGCTGTTCCCCTCCCACAGCCACTTACGTGCTGCCTTGGGCTGTAATCGCGTCGCTCGTCAACACTCCAATGGTGTTGGTCCTGATGGCTCAGCAGAACCCACTCACCGCCTTCCTCCGCCAGCAGAACCGAGGGAAGGCTGCTACTAGCTTCCCATTTTTGGTTATGGGAGGAATACGAGGTATTTTTACAGAATCTGCTTGTTGGCAGAACCTGTGGGGGACTGGCACGGTCTTCCCTTTGCTCTCTCTTACACATGTGAGATGAAGAGCTGGAGCTTTGCTTGGAATGCTCCCCTGCTGTCCAAACGGGGACAAAAAGCTTTCAGGGGAACAGGGACAATTCTCATGCCTTGGGAGCACATTTTGGTCATCTCCAGGCTGAGGGTTGGTTTCTAGGAAAGCGTGAGCCCTTTCTTAAGCCGGTCTGTCAGGCGGGAGGAATTGCCAGGCAGGCTGGAGATGAGGGGGCGTTTCTGGCCAAAATGAAGTTGGGCAGCGATGGGTGTGGGTGGAATCCCATGCTGACATTTCAGATACCTTCAGCTGAAATCAGAGATAATTGCAGAGCAGCCGTGGTAAATGTCGTGTGTTCTGCTCCTGTAAGAGCTGAAGCCTCGCAAGCGAGTGGGCAAAGAGCGCGCGAGCAGCGAAGATCCTTATGAGTAAGTAAAGGAGTTGAAGATCAACCTCCCTTTCTTATTGCCAACTTCTGTAGCTGCCAAAATGTAACGATTGTGTTAAATAACATGGCTTTCCAAGCAAATCCTGTTAAACCTCTTTGTGGGTGTACTGTGTTATAGGAGGTGATGCCTCTGTTCCTTTGCCTCCTTGGGTGAGAGCATAGGTCAGCACCCTCAGTCCTAATGTGGCTTTGTGTTTGACAGTCTGGAGTAGCTAAAAATGGACAAGGACTTATTTCCCCTGAGGGCTCCACAAGTAGCCCTGTCCTTCAGGTTGTATTTAGCTCCGATTCCACGTGTTTTCCTGCTTGATTCCGGTTTTGATTTGAATTTTTGGAGATGTTGAGAAACTAAAAGGTTTCGAGATGACAGGTCATGTTCTTGTCGTCAGGTTTCCTTGTTTTGTATTGTCTTCATATACACCAGGTACCATTAAAAATTCCCATTCTGAGAGGCCAGTGTCTTCCTGATGATGTGTTTGCAAAGTTGAGGATTGGATTGGCATCCAGCATTCCTGTGGTTACAGGCACCATTTTTCATTGAAGTTTTGCTTTCCCTGTTTGCCTGTTGCGTGGGCTCCACACCCTCAGCAGGGCCAAAACCAGAATGGCTTTAGCAGCTTTCGGGAACTGCTGGGAAAACCTGTTAGGATGGTACGGAGCCTGTGTCTAATTTATGCAAAATAAGGGAGGGTAAGGCATGAGAGACAGAAATCGGCTGTTCTCTTTGTAAGTGAAAGGTCACGTTACCGAGCACGGCAGGGTGGATTTGTGAAAAACGAGCTCCTGTTTGCGAGGAATTAGAATGAGTCGCTGATTTTTTATTTTTTTCCCACTTGTGACCTTTAAAGATGCTGCTCGTAGATTGATAAGCAGGCTGATGCTTTTAGCAACCCGATCCTCCATTTCCCTCTCGCAGAAGGACGATCTGTCAAACGCCAGGGTGTCACTCACAGAAAATGTTTCTCTCCATAACCCCCTCAGGGGGGAAGGAGGGATGTGATGGTGGGACCTGAGCTGACAAACAAGGAAAATTCAGCTTTGTCTCCGATGAGTAAAGGGGTGAATCTCCCGTGGTCTGGAGCCTCTGGCCCCCTTTGCCCTAGCAATTCTACTTTCTCCTTGTCCCCTGTCCTTGGCAGGGTTGCAGTGCTCCTGCCCAGTGGGGCAGTGGGGATGGCTCGGGGAGGTTGGCTTCACCCCCTGAGCCAGGAGAGCTCTTTTCCCTCCCATGCTACTCAGGAGGTGCATTTTGGGGCCAGAAAGCAGTGGCTTGGAGAGCCCGTGACTGTTGAAGGTGCCACGTGGTGTCTGTGACACATCGGCGTGTCTTATGTGGGCTGTGTTAGGTGACAGAAATAATGGCAGCAGAAGATGTGCTGAACTCAGAAAAATCTTTTTCTTAGTGGTGGACAGCAGTTCCATCTCTCCAGGTGTGCCAAAGCATCCTGGGGATGCAGCGGAAGCTCCTGGTGCTGCCTGGCTCCGTTGATGACACAGAGTGCTGGCTTTCTGAGCTTGGCAGTCTCACTGAGAGGCTTCACTGTGTTTATTTGCTGTTCCTAGAGTGCTTCTGGCACTGAAGCACTGCGGCTGTAGACACCCTAGCTATTGCAGTCCCTGTAGCAGCACTCCCCTGCGTTCTGCCAGAGAACATCACACAGCCCATGTTCGGTTGTCCTGGGCGGTCAGGCTGGAGTAGGATTCTTACAGGGTGACAACTTGCTGCAGGAAAGTCACTGCTTTTCTGGTGATGTCACCTCTCATTGCCCTTGGTCTTCCCTTCCAGTTCAGGCAGGAACTGGAAGGCATGGCTTTGGTCCAAATCATGCTCTAAGTACTCTAAGCCACGTGAGAAATGTTAACATGGATAATTCCACCGTGTCATTTGGTTGCCCATTACTGGGGGGTGTCAGTGCATGAGTAATTCTCTCGCTGCAGTTCTGAAGCCATTTTCTGACCTGTTTTTCTGTTCTGAGAAGGTTGTTGTTACTTGCCCCCGTGATGCCAAACAGCTCACGCATAATGTGGTTTTCCTCCCTGTAACATGTAGTTGGTCTCCTGTAATGAAGAGCTGATGGGCTGCCCCCATGGCCCTGACCCCCACGAGGGAGGAGCCATCCACGCTGCCCAAACTGGGCACATCTGGGCACTGCACTGGCAGTAGTGGCATTTTTTGGCCCTGTCCTGTTTTAAGATGCTGCTCCTGTGGACAGGAGGTTCCTTTGTGGTTTCACTTGGGCAAAACTTAAACGCGAGTGCTGAGTTTCTCCCTAGGCCAGTGTGGGGTGTGAAGGGTGCTGCTGAGAGCGCCTCTGGGGTGTGAAGGGTGCTGCCCAGGGCCGAGGGGAGCTGGCCCAGGGCAGCGGTGACAGTCGCTGTTCCACAGTGTCCCTTTGTGAGCGCCGCCCTTACATAAGCACAGAGCGGCAGCGCGATGGAAACCTCGGCAGGCCGGCCAAGTTCCCTGGTTCGGAGCCAGACATCTGGGATTGGGGTTTTCATGGCATTCTTCAGTAGCATGAGGAGCCTCATAAAGCAGCTTCTCTGGGGTATTGTGCCGGGAGCCGCATTCCCAAGCAATTACAGCCGGGGCTGCAGCAGTAATGAGCCCTCGCTTTGGGGAGGGATGGGAAGACAAAAGGGAAACATTCAATGGAAGCTGCGAAGCCTTTGAACGTGAATAGCTGTGGGCTCGTTAATTGGGATCACCATTGGGAACATTCCCTCCGGCTCTGGCTGTGACCAGGCTCTGGCCTGGACGGGGGAGCAGGGTGGCAGCAAGGGAAGAGGGCTGAGAAGCTGTGGTTCTTTGGGGTTTTGCCATTAATGATTTCTGGCAACGGGGTCAAGGCACGATTGGGTCTTTTTTAGACCAGAATAGTGCTGCAAGTGGTTTTCTCAGTTGAGTGAGTCTTATCATAGCAAAATGATCACCCACCACCACCATCCTCATTAGCTGTGGGTGGCAGGAGATGGAGGAGCTGCTCTGGCCAAGCTTGTTGTTCCTGAAGGTGCCTGCCCCAGTGGGTGTTTGGGAAGCAGCAGTGGGATGGCGGGTGCAGGCTGGGTGCTGGGGACAGGAGCCGTGTCACGTAGGCGGGTGGCCCGTCCTCGTGGCTGAGATCCCGTTCAGTGATGACCCAGCAGCAGCTCTGCACCCTGCCGGGGAGCACCGGGACACAGGGTGAATGTGGCTGGGCTTTGGGAGCTGCTGAGGGGTGGAGTCCAGTCCTGACACACCAAAACCTTGTTTTCAGTCAACTGAGACTGACTGGAAAATCTGCATCTCAGAGTAGTGCAGAGCTTTGCAGATGGGTGGGGTGGTGGTTCCTGGATTCAGAGTCCCAGTCACCAAGAATCCCAAGCACAAGTGCAGAGCTGATGTGAGCCTGTGGCCAGTGGGATAGCAGGAAAATTCCAGATAAGAAAACAGCTTGACATGTAGATTTCATAAACAACCCAACCCTGTTCTGTACACACACCAGGATTTATTTACAAACCTGGAATTTCTACTGGTGTATTTCAAAGCTTCCCTATTCTGAATGTTTCCTTTAGAGCTTGGTAGGTTCCAAACAAGAAGCAAAGTTTGAATAAGAATCCCTTTGGCTTCTGCAGTGAGTTATTGCCAGGTCTGCTCAGAGATGGGCCGTTCGTGTCTGTGCAGGTAACTTGCCTGTCAGAGAACATTTTGCTGATGTTTGCTTAGAAAACAAACCAGAACCCCTATGAACCAGTGTGAAATACTCATCCCTGGGCTTTTGAGTAAGACAACAGGTACAATGTGAATTGTGGCTCAGTCTGAGGCATGGCACCGATACAGTGCCCTTAAAGCTGTGCATCCTCAGGGCTCTGCAGGGCTCTGCCAGTTCGGAATAAATGAATACAAACACACAGCTTCCCAGGGAAAACGTCTGGTGCGAGGTTCAGGGGATCAGTGCTTCCTATCCTGCGTGCAGGTGATCCCAAACATCCCAGCTGCCAGTGCCAGGACAGATCCCTGGGCTCGCTGGCACCAGAGGCAGCCGCACGTGGTTCAGCTCTGTCGTGCGGTTCACAGCAGCCCCCGGCTGAGAGTGACAAGTTTAATTCCTTGTGTTGCATTTTGTGTGGAAAGGAAGAGCACAGCAGATGAATTTCCTTCTCTTCTGATTCCCTCCCCCCCCGTTTGATTGCACTATTGTTTCTTTGGGCACATTAAAGTAGAACTTGACTGGAGTCGTTATCCGCTGTCCCCGCGCTGCCTTCGTGTTAATCCGCTTGCAGAATCCTCTGCTTTGTGCAGCGACATTTGCTAATGAGCAGAATGTAATTCGTTTTTTTGGGGAAATTATACGAAACAGCATTCCCGTAAAACCTTTAGATTCATGATGGCTTGTTTTGTTCTCGTCACCAGCCCAAACTCCAAAGCCGTTCATCACCCTGCACGAGCTGTGTGCGACTGCCTCCTGCCTCGGGGCATCCAAAAGGAGGATTCAGCCCCAGTTGGAGAAGAGCCCTTCTCCACAATCCATCTTCATGCACGCTGCTTAGATCCCTGTGTTCAGGGGGTGAGGGCAGGACAAGCTCCTCCTGAATTAAGTGCAGGCAGTAGGAAAAGAAAATTTTGCTGGTTGAAGTCACCTGCCTTGTTGTGGGTGTTGAGCACACAGTGTCTGTGTCAAAGCATTTTTCCACAAAAACAGAGTGTTTTATCTCATCAGCTGGGCTTAATACATTCCATTCACAGGATGGTTATTCCAGGGTAATGATTCCAAGCTGCAGCCCGAGGTGAGCTGAGGGAGGAGTGCTGCCTGTAGGGAGGATGCTCCAGCTCAGGTCTGGGCCAGTTGTTTATGTAACTTCAGAGGCAGAACCCAGTGAGCACCTGACAAGGATCCAGTGATGGATGGCACCTGCACTCCAGTGTGGTTCCTCCAGCAAACAGCTGACCTGCCTGCCTGCAAACCCTTCAGTAACACAGCCCTGGCAAGTTTAGCTGAAAAAGCAATCCCGGACCCAAAAACACCTTCCACACGGGCTCTGCCCAAGTGGCTCCTCAGTAAAAGCCTTTTTAACATTTATAAACTGCTTTTAAAAGCCAGACTGAGCCAGGCTGTCATTTCAGTGACTTGCTAGAAAAATACCTGCAAGGAATTGTCCTTCATTTGTAGCTCCAAAACATGGTGTGTCATCCAGTGTGGTGAGAGAAGCGTTACTGGAAGGTTGGGGTTGCTGGGACTTAAGGGCTTGTTCTGGACAGACCACGCTCTGTATAGGTTTTATAAGGTGGTTTTAAATACAAATGTTTAAGGGGAGGATTTCTCTTGCTCTCGGGTGCACATGCAGCTCCCCATTAAAAGTCAACTGCTGAAAACTTAAATTTTCACAACTGCACTGCAGAGCTATTTATTGTGGAACATTTCCATTGAAAATGAGCCTTGTTTTAAATATCCTACCCTTGATGTGCTGAGTGCGAGGGGGCCAGGCTTACAGTTTGTGAAAACTTGGCAAAAACAAGCAGATCTCTTCAAACTGTTGGGGTTTGAGAAGAGAACTGTGAAGAATGTGTCTAATTGAAACTGTTCTTTCAAGAAATGCTAAGCAAATGTCTGGTAGATTTTCAGCTGCTGTTGGCAACATCTGTAAAAGGTCTCGAGTCTCCTGTGACATGGCAGCAGGAGGGTTGGAGCCTGCCTGGCTTTGATGATTGGAGTGTATTTTTATTTGAAATACACTTACTATATTTACAAATAGAAAGAAGGGAGGTTGTTTGTGTCCTCTGAACGGCTGCTACACCTGGTTCCCCCTGCAGCAATGCTCAGTGCCAGCTTAGTGCTGGGTGACTGAACACCTCGTTTTGGGGAGTCACCAACCCTGTGCTGCCCAGCTGCTCCCTCGTGGGCATGAGAAAGCAGTTGGGTACCTGTGTTGCCCAGGCTTGTGCCAGGGAGGACAGGGAAGAGCAGTGGTGAGGGGAGAGCAGGACGTGGGTTGGAAAGCCGGTGTTGGGATGTGAGTGGCAAGGGAGCAGTGACCCCCCAGCCCAGTGTCTCCCATGTGCCCACACTGGGGTCCTCAGAATATTCTGGAGAGCTGCTCTGCACTCTGTGGGCAGCACTGAGGGGGTGTTGGCAGCTTGGCGTGTCAAGCAACTTTGTCACCAGTCTTTGCCATCGTCTAATCCTGGCTAAAAGCTGCAAACCCGCCATGGAGCTGGGCAGGCGAGAGGCTGCAGGGGTTTGAGGGGGTTTGTAATCCTGGGCACATGGGGAAGGGGAGCCTTTATTTAATCCTAATAATGGCAGAGATAATGTTGGCTTTGTGATAGTCCTGGGCACAGCTGTTCCACAATATCCACGGCGGCACACGCTGTGAATGGTTAGCAAGGTATCGAGCCCCCAGGATGTTTTCCTTGCTTTTCAGTGCCTGGATGGATTGCATTGGTTTATTGGAAGAGTGCTGACTTTCTGCTTGCAGTAATTAATTCTCTTTTCCGGGCTGGGGGAAGGTTGGTTATAATTTCCTGCATTCTTTTATCATAAGGCCAAAGGAGAAGCTCAGAATAGAGAACAGAGAGGAGCGCTGCATACATGCATTTTAAATTTAGTTTCAAGCAGTTAAGAAGATGGATTTTTGGTGGAGTGGCCTCTCTGTATTTGCAGTTTTCAAACAAGGTGACCTGGAGGATGGGTGCTGGATGTAGTGTCCGATTCCAAAATCCCTGGCTGTGCTGCTCACTGGCTCACCTGTAAATCCCTACCCCCTTCTCCTTAAGGGCACTGCAGTGGGCTGGAGGGCAGGAGTTTCCCTGCTGATAGTTCTGACACTGCAGGTGGGCAGGAGCTGAGTTGTTGGGAGGAGTACAAGTGTGTATGGACCAAAATCCATTTGTGTCTGACCTTGGAAGCGTGGCAGGTGAGCAGCACAAAGCATGTCCTCCTGCTCTCCCCCTTGCCTGTGCAGAGCAGGACATCCCTGTGTGGATTACCAGTGAGGGCTTCCCATGGGTGTGTGAGAACAGAAGAGATGGAAAATACTTGCTTGAGAACCAGAAAAAGGCAAAAAAAAAAAGGGGAGGGGGAAGAATGAGTTGCTTGGGTGTTTTCACTGATTATGGGAGGTTTTCCCAAAAATGGCAAGCACTGCATGGCTCTGTGATGTCTTGATGCCACCTTTGCTTTGTGGCCCTTGCTGTCCCCAGCCTGTGTCCCATTGCAATGGTTGTCTGCAGACAGGCAGTGTGGGCAAACCTGTAAGCCAGGGGCTGGGGCAGGAGGTGCTCGAGTCCTGGCCCAGCCCTGACTGTAGCAGTGTGTGTGGTTTCCAGGGAGGGCTGAGGACAGTTTCCCGTGGCTGCTCCGAATGGTCACGGCTGCTCTCTGGGTCCCAGCAGCATTGTGGCAACCCCATGCTGGGAACAGCCTCAGACTGTTCCAGAAGGGTCCAGGTGTGGGTGTTTGGGGCGTTGCTGGGTGTCTGCAGCCCTTCCCTTCTCCCCTCTCTGGGTGCAACCACGGGCTCCCCAAAGCCCTGTGCTCCTGTTGCCTTGCCAACACGGAGGAAGGAGATGTCAGAGCAGAGAGCGGCTGCTGCTGCGGCAGAGCCGTGGCACTGGGGCTCAGGGTGCTGGGGAGAGCAGGAGGAGGAGAGCCACTCATCACCCAAAAACCCCTCTGCACCAAAAACCCCTCTGCACCGCGGCGGGGAGGGAGAACGAATAACACTTGCGGAGGCATTCAACGTTCGCTCCTTGCTGCTTCTGAGATTGTACAACAGCATAATTTTTTAATGATGGGTAATGATGAAACATCAATTTCGAATCTGTTTTTCTGCCTTGTGCCTGAAGCTGCAGCGTCAGGCACTCGGAGTGTTCACAGGCAACCGGGTGCCTGGATCCCTATTGATGGAGCCGGTGCCTGCTGGCGTTTACCGTGTGGATATCAAGGAGGAGCAGTAAATTGAAAATTGCTTCTAATGGGCTCAGTTTGACTGTTTTAATGCTTCTCGTGAGAAAACAAGAAATGTTGAGATTTTAAAGCAGCAGCAGTGCCTGGTGATGCGCGGGGCTGGTGTTTGTCTTTCTTTACAGTTCACGTCCCTTTGGCGGTAGCTCAGAGGCACCTCACCTGAAAGCAGGAATGAAGTGCTGTTTGTCAGCCTTCCCACCTGCACGAGCACTGTGGTACAGTGGCTGTGGGGATGGGTGTGAATCCACTGGGCAGCCCAGTCCCCGTGGGGCTGTGACAGGGACGCTGTCTGTGGGGAGGAGCAGGGGCACAGTCCTGCCCCCACCGTCACACCCCTTGGCCCCAGGCTTTGGTGTCACCTCGTGCTCTGTGTTGGCAGGTGGGGGTGTGGAGCTTGAGCGGATGCAAGGCAGAAGGTGCTGGAACAACCCAGGGTTCTCATGAGCAAAAGCAGGATGCATCGCTCCTGCCAACACTCCCTGAGCCCAGAGCATCCTCCTGCCTCTCTGTGTGCCAGCTGGGCAGGGGAGCACCCGGCACAAAGTGCCCGTGGGGCTGTAGGTGGGACCCCCACAGGGCTCTGCCTGAGGCTGCTCGTCCTGCCCCTGCCCTTGGGGCTCTCCAGGAGCCCCTTCCTGAGCATTGATGCACGATGGTCACACACCACCCATCCTGCCACAAACAGGGACGTGGCAAAAAATTAATGTTTCAGCCAGAAAGGTGAAAATATGGAATGGGAGGGCTATTCTTGCTGCAGTTCTGCCTCGGAGCAGCTGCTTCAAAGGCAGCAGTGGATGGAAGTCACTCGCAGGAGCTGTCTCGTTCTTTCTTGAGGCAGTGTTTTGATAAATGTTGATGAGTTTCACTGTAAAACTAAATGGCATTTATAGCACGATGTATGCTTTACCCACTGCTTAATTATACCTAATGGTGTTGGATGGAAAAGGCATTTACCATTTTACTTTTGTTTAAAGTGACAATCTAAACCTCAAGGCCTGTGGGGTTTTGTACAACGATGACGATTTAATTAAAAACTAAATACAATCTAATTTTAAAAGGCAATTGCAACTTTAAGAAATAAGTGATAAAATTTACAAAGAGCTTGCTGAGAGAAAAGTGCTGTGCTCGGTGTGCCTGCCTTGGGATGGGGTGGGCCTCTGGGGGGGGTTGGGTGCAGATTTGAGGAAGGCTGGGTGAGGACCACATCCAAAGTTGTTTTCTCTCTCATCATGACTGTGTTTTTTGGAAGTGTACCTCACGGTCATGTTGCTGCACCTGCAGAGGCAGTGAGGGGAATTGGGCTAACAGTTTATAAACCCAAGGGTTTATTTTCGTGTGCAGAACACGGTTTCTCTTCCCTTCCTCTCAGCTCTGCCTTTGTCCTGGCAGCCAGCAAAGAGAACAGAGTCTCTATTGAAAACAAGGCGTGAGGAGTGAGTGTGGATCAGGCAAGCTGCATCTTTAAAAATAAACACTGGAGCAGAGCTTTGTGCCTTCCACTCAGCTGGCAGAGCACTGACAGCAGGCAGGAATGTGTTCAGGAGCATCTGCCCTTTCTCTTCTTTTCATGGGTTTAGTCAAAGCAAATCCCATAGATGAAGGGGAAAAAAAACCTACCAAAATGAATTTTGTTTCCCCCAGCCTGGATGAGCCACCGGGTGGAGGCTGAAGGGGGACGTGCAGGATCTGCAGTGAGGAGATTAATGTTTAAAGACGTTAGTGCTGGTCCTACACTAACATTTATAAATCCGAGGGGTGGCAGATTGAGGGCTGATTCCACATTTTTTCTTCCTCCTCTGTAAAATAATAAATATGGTAAAATAGCTCTCAGAGCTGCCTTTATCGCGGGGATGAATCAGGACAGTTGGTGTTGCAAGAGACTTAAAACTTACAAATATGTTGCCCTTTAGGCGAGCATTCATCATCGTGTCTGATCTGGGATCTAGACTAAAGACTTCTGTTATACCTTTTTATCCTTCCTGGGAAGTAGAAATTGGAAGGAGTCCTGGCTTTGATTGTAATGCTGCTGCTGAGATTTTTTTTGCCCTGTTTTTGGGGGCAGCGTCTGTCGCTGATGGGGGTCTGTTGCTCTTTGACAAAAGATTTTGTCTCTGGTCTCTAAAACAAAAAGATGTGCCCATTTGTTATTAATTTTGTCATTTACTCCTTGCTTATTGCAGTGGTGAACTAAAGATTTCAGACTTAAATATGCAGGTGGTGAAGGGAGGCCCTTTCTGTAGGGAAGAGACTGGGCTGATGTTGATCAGAATTCATCGTGGGTGCTTTATGGAAATACAGATTTCTTGGGTTTAAAAAAGATTATTAAGCTGCACGTTGTGACAGATGCTACTGACAGTAAAAAATAAAAAGGATGTGAAAAAATCTGCAAGAAAAATGGGTTACAGGTATGGATATAAGATATATCTGCTCATTAGAGTACAACGAAACCCATCATCTGACTTGAAACAGGACTCCGTGTTGTTGGAAACCCTGTCGCTCTGGCTGATGGGAGTTCTGGGGGTGCACGTGGGACAGGTGCTGTCAGATCCATCGAGTGTGTCCCACAGCAGCTGTCAATGGCAGTGGCACCGTCCCAGAGCCCCTGGAGGGGGCAGAGGGCCCCTGGAGGTGACAGTGTTTGGGGGTGAGGGCATGGGCTGGGGGGGTCCCTGGGAGGGATGGTCTGTGGGTGATGCTGTGAGACAATCCCCTGCCCTGTCCCCAAGTGAACCTGCAGGAGTGTGGACCTGTCGGCTGAGGGGAAGGTGGACAGGGAGCAGATGGGGAGCTCCCTCCCCAGCTCCGTGTGCCAGCTCAGGGTGTGAGCAGTGCCGTGCTCAGTGCGAGGCAGGTGGCTGCTGCTGGCCACTGCAGGGCAAAACCAGAGGTGACAGTGATGGTGACAAACCTGCAAACGTGTAAATTCTCTCCTCCTGTGCTCAGGTTTTGGCAGGGGCTGCTGCAGCTTTACCCATGTGGCAGAGACAGAAAGGAGTGTGAGGCAGCAGGTGCTGTTAAACAGCATTGTTCTGGTCAGGGAAATGCATTGAACATGCTCACTGATGGTGAAAACCAAGTATTTCATCAGTGCTCCCTCCTTTACCTGCAGCCACCTGCTGTACATCAGGGTTCAGCTCCCCATGGAGCAGCTTATGACAGGGAGAGGAAATTCCACCTGTGTTTGAAACTCGGGATTAATCAAGGTCTCCTTCCCTGGATCTGGGCTGTGGGTGTCCTTGGTAGGAAGTTAGCTGGAAGATAAAATGCAGATAAGGAATTCTGTATTAGGGCACCATTAATAATAAATGTGTGTTGATCCTAACTGTGTTATTTAAACACACTGAATGGAAGCAGTGGCCTGCTGGGACCGTCTTGTGTTGTCAAACCTTCTCCCTTGCTGATGCTGCTTCTGAGCAGTGGTGGGGGCATGGCAGGGGGGGATTTTAGGTGGTGTCCTTGGCAGGTGATGGCTGGTAGTGATGGACGGGCAACAGGAGGAACATGAGGCGAAGGTCCCTGACTGTATTTCTTCTGAGGCCACGCACAGCTTTGCCCTTTCCTGCCTATTTGCTCTCTCCTCTGCACTCTTCTTGCTTCTGCTCCTGAATGTCCCCCAACAGCCCCCTCAGAGCCCACAGCATCCATCGGGTGCTTTCTCAGCAGCCTGCCCTTCTCAGATCCTCCCACAAAAACATCTTCTGTCTCCCTGCTGTGCAGCAGCCGAGGAGCTGCTCGTACCAGAGTCCTTGGGGGGACACCTGAGTAAACCTCTGACCTTCTGGGAGCAGGACAGTCTTTAGTACGTGACCTTTACTGTCTTGGCAATGGACCATCAACTTCCAGAAAGAAAGCAAGAGATCAGCTGCTTCTCTTTCTTAAAACTCTTCTTCTGGAAAGTTGCTGAAACTGAGCCTCCCTCTGTAGGTAGGTAGAGAGAGATTAACAAAATAAAGAGCTGCTGTAGCAACATCTTTTATTTAAGAACTGTCCAGTGGGTTAAGAAATGAGCTCTAAATGACCCACACAGTTTTCCACACTGGCCATTGTCAGCAAGATGTGTCGCTGTGCTTATAGACAACAGAAGCTCCGCTGTGGTGAGTGTGACTCGTAGGATTCTTCCTCCAAATGATTCAATCCCATTAGCTTGAAATACAGTTGTATCCTGAAAGACTGAATTTCTGGCAATTGCGGTAATTTGCTTTTCATCACAGGATTTATTAGAAATGTGGGATAAAAACCTGAGATGTGCAGAGCAACAGATTTCTGCTGCCATGCCAGATTCCTCCTCGCCGGGCTCCTGGTGCAGCGTTTGCCGTGTCCCCTCTGGTCGGTGACAGAGCAGATGGATATTGATCCTCGGTGTCCACCGACAGTAACCTTTGAAGGGACAGGCGATGTATGGCCGGGGAGTTTGATCTATCAATATCTGGGTAATAGAAAGACAAGGGTGACATCTAATCCCAGCACAGGTGACGGATCATAAATCTGCGCGGACGCGACGACAGGAGTGCGAGGGGGGTTGAAGAAACCAGTTCAGGCTGAAAACCCTTTGCCCAGAGGCGCAGAGGTTTTCATGGCAGAAAAAAGGATCTTATTCCTAAGGTCCAGAGAAATATTTTAATTCAGTCATAGCACAGGATTTCTGTCCCTGTACCGTTTTGGTTTCAAACCAGTGGAAAGAATTCCCCGATGCCATTGCATCACACAGATATTCACTATGTTTAAAGTCAGTGCAGTCTCCAGTGTAATTTCAGAGCTATTGTCATCCTTTATTCTTACTCTTTAAGCCAGAAAAGCCATAAAGGTGGCAGCGGCATTTCTTTTCTCCACAAATTTAATATCTGTGCACAACTCGCTTGAATTTGCAGTATATTTCTCTGAAGTGGCTGTTTCATAGCGTAAACTCGCTCCCCACAATAAGTAATTTTTAGCACCATCTTGCACATTCCCTCTGAATGCGGAGAGTAATTCAGGGGAAGTGTGACTGCGGCGGGTGCGAGCGGGGAGCGGAGCGGGCGCCGCGCAAAGGTGCCGAAAGCGTTCGCTCGCGAAAATATGTGCTGAGAAGGAGGGGAAAGAGGTCCCTGTGATTGCTGGGGCTGAGCACAGCCTGTGACAAGGAGATGAGATCCTGGCGCCGAGGATGCCGAGCAGCAGGAGCGGTTCTGTTCCTGCAAACAACGTCAGGGAGGCTCAACAAAACCAGGAGCCCTGTGGTAGCTGGTCCTGTGCGTGGATCAGTGGTGGGATCTGCCTGGGTCTCATGGTTGCTTGTCCTTAAACATGTACACGTTGTTTGCCCTGGGTTTGGTGGTGAAGCCTGTGGGAAAAGCCACCCAGCGTGGCAGCCACGTGTGGAACAGGTGCGAGTGAGTGGGAAGTGTCTTCCACCGCCCCTGCTTGTGGGCACACGTGGCAAGGCCAGTGTCTGTCTTGGCTCTGCTGACACTTCTGATACCTTGTAGGTCACCAGGGAGTCGTGCCTCTGCTGGCAGTGCACTGCCTTGGCCATCAGCCATCTGTGTTTACAGATCCACCATAGTAATGTTTTGGGAATAGGTTCTGTGAATGATAATTCCTCCCACCCCTCCCTTTCCCCCCCCTAAATAGGAACTGATGCTCTGAGCATCACCAGGTGATCCCAAACCTGGCAGCAGCAGAATCATCCAGCAGCAGTGCCCTTTCTCAAAGCAGTTCTTTTAAACCTGGTGCAGCAATAAAGAAATGATAACATGCATTAAATTTGAAAGTAAAAATCTGAATACCAGGTGAGTATTACCATTTCAATTTGCTGTAGTCGCTCCCAGAGAGAGATGTGGAGCTGCCGTATCCCTTCCCTTCATGTCACTGAGCAAGCTCTGCCTGGTTTGGCTCAGCTGCACCTTCCTGGATAGAACCTGTTGCTCTTGGTGTTCAGCAAAACTCCCCAGCCACGTGTTGCAGCTGACAGACTTGCATAGAACAAACTCAAAAATGAGATTTTTCTAGAAATCTTTTTGTTTGCCACTATTACTTTTTTTTTTAAGAGCTTTTTGCCTGGGAACTGGAGTTGCTGAGTCTGTTGCTGGCTATGGAGAGGATGCTGAAGAGAGAATAAGAGCTACTCGAATTCTGGGAAAATCTCAGAGAGGCTTGACTCGGGGTCACAAAGCTGGTAATTACATCTTATTAGAAGAGAAAGTTGCTGTTTCAAAAGGTTAGTTGTGGATCTTAAAGGAAAACAAAATTTTCCTCTGAGGGTGAGGGTCACACTGACAGAAGAATTGCTCAGAGGTGCCACGTCTGGCTCCAGGCTCCGTGGCCTTGGAGGGTTTCCCTTGGGGGCTGTGCATGGCTGGAAGGAGCAGGAGGCTGCCTCTTCTCCTGCCTCCCCTTCACCCCAGCCTTTCACAGTAACCTTCCTTGTGCGAGTGGATGAGAACAGCCCTGTCCTGGTGTGCCCCAAACACACATCAGGGAGTACAGGCTGGCTTTAGTGCGGGCTGGAAGCGTCGCTGCCCGCCCCGATCCGTGTGTGCCGGCACAGGACCCTCCAGCTGCAGCCCTGCCCGTGTGCACTGCAGGCCACGGCCACTGTTCGTGTGTTCTGTGGGCAGCCTGGTCCCAGATTGTTGCCATTCTCTCGCCTGTGAAAAGATGGCACGAAATTAACTCCATCAAAAGCAGTTGCCTTTTCTTGCCAGCACAATCAGTGTGGATTGTCCGCTCCTCTCCAAAGTTCAACTGTGACGACTGCAGCTTTGTAAAACAGTCTCTCAAGACTTGGAGCCTGGGTGGGTGGAGCTCCAGCAGCTTCTCCCAGCACTGCCTTGGCTGTTCTTCTCTCCCTCCTAGAAGCAAATTTGCAGAGTAATTAAATGGCAATTGAGTTTCCTCCTTTTTCCTGTATCTGATCATGACCAAGATTCTCTTTGGTTTCTGTGCTCTTCCCAAAACGCCAGTTGTGATGATTGTGTTAAAGAGAGGAGATGAAGCTCTCTGTGATGGATGAGAGAGCAGAGAATCTGGTCAGCCAAGAGAAAAAACATGAAGGAGACAAAGCTTCTGGGGGAAGTGGATGCTCAGTGTTTGTAAACCCGCTTGTGTCAGCTCTGGCTGGTTCTTTAACCACCACATTCCTTTTAGGTCCCTGAAACTGATAGATGAGTGTTGGCATTCAAATTGTGTTAATTCTGGGCGTGGAACATCATGCTGCTTTTTTCCTCGAGTGTGTGAATAGACAGTTTGTGTATCTGTGTGAGTTGTTTCTTCTGACTCAATTTATTAAGAGGAATTTTGTTTAGGTTTACCAGCTTACATAGTTCAGGTGTAATGAAAACTCCCCTTCCTTGGAAAGCGTTTGTGTCGGGATCCCACAGACTGAGCCAGCAGTGCCACTGCTCACACTGGGATACCTGTGGCTCGGGCTTGCTTAGAAATTCCATAGAAATTGAAGAATCATGCTCCCCAGCACGTATTTTTAATCTTTGCCTCTCCTCTCCCTGGCGCTTCCCCCTAGCCCGGTGTGCTACAAGCAGAGAGAGAATTGATTTTAAATGTGACCGCTGCATGTGAGCCAAGGTCCCTGGGCTGTGTCCAGCTGAGGGGGACTTTTGAAACACAATTTACTTGGCTGTGTCTGTGTGCAGCCTTAAGAGCAGAGACTGCAGTGGTCTAAGGCAGGAAGACAAGTGCAGAAATTAATTGTGCAGGTTGCAGCCAAAGCGTCCCTCAAGCGTTGTGTTCCCCTGCCTCACTCCCCCTTCCAGTAAGTATAAAACACGATGTCATTTTTCACCTTGCACAGGGAGATTCGGTGAATGAAGCCAGAGAGTTGCTTTGGGTAATGAAGGAAGCACACAGGGCGTTTTCCCTCCCCCTTGCCCTGCACACACCCAATTCCGGCTGCGGAATTCCGTGAGATGTGCTGGAGTCAGTCTGTCCATCCTGGAGTCAGTCTGTCCATCCTGGAGTCAGTCTGTCCAGCGCATCACACGCTGGGGTGAGGATTTGTCCTTCGTGCTGGAGTGCCAGTAGGGAGTTTTGGTCTGATACATGGACATTGCACAGGGGCTTTCACGTGTTACAGATGAAAATCTGACCCGTGCAATTCCCTTGGGGTTTTTCCTGTTGTATCTGCTCGTGCTTTGCCCCCTCAAAGCCTTGCCAGAGGATTTAAAGTTGATTCTCAACAGTAGCTTTCCTTTGCTTCTCTCAGCTCTGAGATTCCACGTTGGGTCCATAAACTTCCATCTCCCCTCCCCAGTCTGTCCTTTTCTGTTCCAAAATATTGTCATGCTCTAGATGTGTCTACTTTAATGCTCCTCAAAATACTTATATACTGACAGTAAATATTTACAGAGAAACTTCCCGGGGTGTTGACGTGAGGATGGGTCTAAAGAGTTCTCACTTTGCATTGCATTTTTATTTAATTTGGAGTTTGTAATTGACGCTGCTCGTGGAAATAACTTTGCTGTCTTGGTAAGCAGGAGCAGATGGGAGCACAGACACCCCAAATCTGGAGGGGTATGTGCTGGTGCCACGTTTGGGTCAGCGGAGCAGACAGCGGTGGATTAGACACCCTTTGATTCAGAATAAATGGCAAAGCCCAGCAGGCTGTGACTGCTCCAGGCTGAGGGGGGGCTCAGCGTGTCCTTACATGCACCCTGCCTGTCATTAACCCAGATAAATGCCTTGTTCAGAGGGAGCTGATGCCAGCCCAGACCGAGGTGCTGGACTCTGCAGCCATCCATCGGCAGGTTTAATGCAGCATCCTGGCCTGAAAAGCTTCAGTGGCTTGAACTTCAAATAATTTATTTCTAAATTACTTCTACTGTAATTCTTATTAATTCAGATAGTCTTCTAAGCTGATGTAAAATTCAGTAAACGCAAGGAACAGTTTAATGAATTGAAAATAGGATTGAGTCTTTTAAAGTAAATGTAAAAAAATATGCTGGCAATAATTGCTTAGATGGAAATCGAATCTTAATAGCTTTGTTAATGATTTGTAGGGAATATTGCGTTTATGAGAATATATCAAGCTGATCCTTGTGCAAGAACCTTGTTTTGAATGGGTTTGATAAAATTATTCCCCAGAAGTAGTTAGTAATGTTTAATATTTTTGCATGAACCACTTTTGAGATGTTGGATTTCGTTGATGCCACGGCCTGGCTGTGGGGATATGGGATGTGGCACAGGCAGTGGTAGAGCTCTGCTGTGATGGCCCTTGGGATTTGGGAACCTGTCCCCACAGGCAGAATAGAATCATTTAGGTTGGAAAAGCTCTCTAAGATCAAGTCCAACCATAAACCCAGGACTGCCAAGACCACTACTAACCCTTGTCCTCAGGGTTCAAGAGGGCTGTGTTAAGGGTGTTGTCAGTGTGATGGGGTGGCTGGATGCTCATCTGCTCTGAGGGCATGGAGCTGGACCAGCTTCATCCTGATGCAGAGAACATGGAGCAGGAGCCAGGCAGATGTGCAGGACAGGCTCTTTGCCCCTGTTGCAGGGGGGGGGTCTGTGCTCCAATGTAGGTGGAGCAACTTTTCTTGTTGCACTTCAATCTGGAGAAACAAAATTTGTGCTGGGAAGGCAGAAGAATGTGCCCAGACTTCAACTCGGTGTCCATTGGATGTGGAGAGGTGTCTGAGGGTTTATCAGTCTCTCCAAACGTTGCATCTTTTTGTCAAACATTAGTTTACAAGGGATATCAAATAATGAATTCAAGTTGGAAAGAAAGGAAAAAAATAATGGAGAAGAGTGCAGGATGAGAGAAAACCTGGGGTATAAATACCATCGCTGGATTTGCTGTGCACAAACTTTATCCAAATCCTGGCTTTCTCATGGCTAAGGTGGAAGTTGGGCTGTCTCCCTGCCACTCCCTGTGCACAGGCAGCTGTGGAGCAGGAGAGGATGCTCCTGACCGTCAGCCCGTGGCCAGGTGCCCATTAGTGTACCTGCACTTCTTTTGGCAAATTGGCAATCAAAGTCTCAAAATTTCTCCCACTTTGATTCCCAATAGCTACGGAAAAATTGAAATGCAAAGTGCTTTTCCCCTCCTCTCCCCTGTGTTCTGTGGTGTTGGAGGCGAACGTCTCAGCGTGCAGGTGATGCACTGATTCGGTTCATTAGGAGGAGAGTTTTCGGGGTGATGACCTGTAAATGATTACAAGGCTCCCACAGCATAATTGCATGGGATCCTTTTTTTTTCCTGCCTCTGGACATTAATAGCACCTCCTGATTACACAGAGTGAGTAACGACTGATTCCGTGAAGTCTGTCTGCTCCAGTCAGAGGATAAGTGCTTCTTACAGCGAGTTGTTCTTTCAAGGTAATTTAACAAAATTCATCTGTTGAGAGGGGAAGCGAATTTTTGGTGTTTTTATGCGTGGCAGTAGTCCTTGTTCCACTATTCCCATGGCAGAGTCCCCTTCCTATTGCTCCTCTGTAATTTAGTGGTGGCTAGCTGGCTGGCCACCAGAGCTGAGGGCTCGCCGGCCAGTGTTCCTCTGTCGGTGTCAGTGGAGGTTTTCATTCCCCAATGAGACTCACTGGTGTCATTTCTGACCTTGAGTTCTGCCTTTGCTCTGTCCTGCAGGTGATGGTCAGAACTTGGTGACGGAGGACGTGACAGTGGTGGAGGGGGACGTTGCCACCATCAGCTGCCGCGTCAAGAACAGCGACGACTCGGTGATCCAGCTCCTGAACCCCAACAGGCAGACCATCTATTTCAGAGACTTCAGGCGTAAGTTTGTTGTTCCTCATTCGATTACGACTTCTGCACCTCACTCGCACTCAGGAGACGGCGTTTGCAGAGGTGTCTCCTGTTAAGGTAATGCTGGGCACTTACAGTTCAGTTGGTTCTGTGGAGGTAGGTGAGACAGAGAATCATAATCTCTCTCCTTAATGGAAACCTTCACGGTCCCCTCTAAAAGTCAGAGCGTCTTACTTTGCAATAGGAATTGATTGTCGTAATTCAGGGTGAATTGCAATTGAGTGCCAAATATTTAGCTGACACAAACAAATTGAATAGGGCGACACCGAGACAGCGCAATGTTCTCAGAGGTAATCTCTCCGTTCCAAAGACTGAGAATTTCAGGACAACCTGTGCTGTTTTATACCCAAACCGAACTCTCACGTCACTTGCCCGTCCAGTGAATGAGCCTGGCTTTCTGTCTAGTGGTGGCAATGCCACAATGGCTGCAGTGAGACAGTTTAGATGGTCTGTGTTAATGTCCCTGTGGGTCTGGGACACAGCTGTACCCTGTGCCCAGCACTGTGGAGAGGCACAACAAACCCTGTGCCCTTCTGATGTGGGTGTGGTCCACCCACAAAGACAGGCTGGGCCTGGCTCGTTCCTGTTTGCTGTTGTTTCAGGCTCTCATGTTTGGCTGGTGACATTTTAAAAGCTCAGTTTCCAAATTCTTAAAAGAATTTGGGAGGCCATTACTGGACAGTAATTTTAAACTCTACTTCTCCCAATTCCTTTCTCGTTCATGATCTCTCTGAGTGCATTAGGCAGTGATGGGGCTGTGTAAATACCATCAGCATTTTACCAACACATCCCTAAGCCCTCTGATAATAAAACCATGTCCAAAGATTTGATGCTGTGCCCTGTGATTTGCTTGTGTTGATTATTTGAAATTATCTGGGACCAGAAAGGTTTTATAGGTCTGACTTCAAGGTAAGAAGTGGGATGGGAGCTGGTCAGGAACCCAGGGGTGCCTCGATGTGCTGCTGTTCTGTAGGGACCTCTGGGATTGTGGTGTGGTGGGAAGGGGATGCTGCATCTCTCCTCGCAGTCACCGAGGCTGTGCTTGCCCCACAGCCCTGAAGGACAGCAGGTTCCAGCTGGTGAACTTCTCCAACAGCGAGCTCCGAGTGTCCCTGACAAACGTCTCCATCTCTGATGAAGGGAGGTACTTCTGCCAGCTCTACACCGACCCCCCCCAGGAAATATACACCACGATTACGGTGCTCGGTAAGGACCCGGCCGGGGCTCGCGGGAGCCTTGTGGTGCCTGGACACGCAGGGTCAGTGGGATGGGGCTCTCTGCGGTGCTGGGAGAGCTGCAGCCACCCGGAGAGGGATTTCAAGCAAGGATTTGGACCCTGAGAGCTGAGGCCGGGCACGTGCAGTGACAGCAGCTCCACTGTTAGAGCAGTTCCTGCCGATTATCAGTGGCTGTTAAGGCTCCATTAATGGGAGAACCTGAATCAGGGAGGGTGACTTAATGTAAGATCTCCCTTGCTGATTAGTTTAAATCTTCCTTCTTTTGCTTAATGAGATTTGGGTCTTAGGTTTTTATACGTTGCTAAGTAATGTTTATAAGCAGTTTTACTCCAGCTATTATGGTTATCAACACCTTCAAAGTTTCTGTGCGCTTTCCAGCGCTCACAGGCACGGGAAGCTCTTCCAGCTCCTCTCTTTAATCGTACACAGGGAAAAACAGTTTGTTGGATTTCGTTTCACTGCTGGCAACCTAGGAAAGTGTTTGAAATCAGAGTACTCGCTTCATTCACCTGTAAGCCAGCACTGCGTGTCTTTCAAGTGGGAGACATAATGCAGGTTTTTTTAGTTTGGTTTTTTTTGAACATGAATCATGCTTCAGAGTTGAGGGAAAAGTCTGTTTTCTTGCCTTGTACTTCAGTTGTTTTTGAGAAGGCTTTGTGGCGTGGCCAGTGTGTGCTGCCTTTCTCCCACACCACTAAAGCAGGTGATTTTTTGTCACCTTCATTGCATACTCAGGTCAAACCTCAGCTCAGGAAGCAGGCAAGGATGAGGAAGGTCTATTATTAGAAGGTGAACAAGGGAACAGTTTGCCTTAGCACTTGTATGGAGAGACTGGGCACCGTGACACCAAGGATAGCACATCTTCCCTGTCTTTCCTATTACTGACTCCCTAATTAGGGAAGGAAGTGAGCCAGGGCAGAGGAGTGGTTTTCTGTGTTAGCTGGTCCTCACAGGAACATGTTCCCTGCCAGAGATCTCGTGCTCATCGCCCAGACTTTGGTTGCCCAGATCTGAGGCTCTTTCAGAGCGATTTTGCTCATCTGCCTCTGCTGCTGCTGGCTTGGGAGAGCAGAGTGAGGTGTCGAGGCATCCCCTTGGCAGTCGGCGCTCGGAGGGAGCCGCGCGTTTGCTTCAGCACTTTCATGTCTTCTGTGACACGAAATGTAGATTTATTCTTGCCTAATTGGAACATGTGAAAGTCTCAAATATGTAGCCCGTTCTGTTCTTTTTAGAGAAAAGCCACAAGTGACTAATTAGTCCACTTGATCATCTGGATGGTATTTATACATATTTGTTCTTCATTAGCTTGAAGACCTGTGAGTCACATCTGAACTATGCAGTTGCTTAATCACATTGATCTGAGCAAAGTTTAGTTTCCTTTGGAAGTTCTGGGATTTTCCGAAGCCATGACTCTGCCGTACAAAGTCTCGCTGTTCACTTTTTCCTGGGTTTTGCCTTGCTGCTGGTGCTTTCATGGGGAAGAGGTTCCTCATTCCAGTGTTGTAATTTTTGAGCTCATTTGTTCCATTTCTGGGCTATGCTGCAGTGGTTGTTACCCCCTGAAGTTACAGCCTGTTTCTTGATATTTCTGGATGATTTTTCATCGAGTACACTGTTGCAGCTTTGTGTTTTGGGGCAGTCTTGAGCTAGGGCAGATGGGAGAGCAGCAGATCTTCATCCCAAAGGACTTGTCATCAGACGTGGTGCCTGTGGCTGGGTGCAGAGCTGGCTCCCTCCTCATGCTGGGGCGGTTTTGGGGTGGTTTGTGGGATGTGGTGGGAGGCAGTGGTGTTCCCAAGGTGGTTGCATTCCACTCTGTGCTTGTGCTCAGTGGCTTTTTGAGCATCCGAAATGAAGTTGATGTTTGCTGGCCTGCTTCCATGCTCACGGCTGAGCCTTGGAGCTGAACAGCAGGAGAGAAAAATTGCTATGGAGGTTAGAGGCTTGGTAAGTAATGCACTGCCAAGTGTCAGCTTTTGTGTTTCCTGTCCTTGTCAGAGAAGTCAGGAAATGTGCACGGAGTCAAGCTGGATTTTTAAATAGCAGCACACACCCGAGGAGCACAGGAGGCTGCGGCTCTCCCTGGAACGGTGCCTGCCTGGGAGGGGGAACAGAAAGTTAAAACCCTGATAAGTAATAATTTGTGAGACTGCGGTGATTATTTGGTGGAGAGTGAAAGTGCTCACTCCAATTACTGTGAAGCCACCTATCAAAGGGTTTGATTGATTGAAAGATCAAATAAATGCTGTTTGCTCATTTCCTTCAGTAGATTTTACAGGTTTTCCTCGAGGTTTTCTCTTGTGTTAGTGATCAAAAGATGTTTATTTCATCTGGTATGTGTTGTGTTGTTTTCCATTCTAGTCCCACCACGCAATTTGGTAATTGATATCCAGAAAGAAACCGCCGTGGAGGGAGAAGAGATCGAGCTGAACTGCACTGCCATGGCCAGCAGACCAGCCACCACCATCAGATGGTTCAAAGGCAACAAGGAGCTAACTGGTAGATGTGTCCTCTCAGTCACTTGCTTTGTTCAGAGAGCTGAAGTGATTTATGTAACGCTGGGTGTTTGTTCTCTGCTGCCAGTTTAAGGGGAAAAAAAGAAAAAAGTGGAGCGAGCTGCTTTGAGCACCAGCTGAGGAACAAAGCACTGTGTGGGCAGACAGATTATTCCCTAACGCAGGGGGCTGAACTCCATTTGGTCCTCTGCCTACCTGCCAGCCTCGAGTGCCGGGTTCTGGAGTCCTGCTGTAACTGCAGGTGACCTTGAGGAGCCCAGAGCTGTGCACTGAATTCATTTCTGTGTGGCTTGTGTAGCTTTGTGCCCTGTTTTAGGTCTGAGAGGGATGGTCTGCGCTTTGGGCTGTAAGGATTTGCGATTCACCTTCACGTCTAGCTCCCTTGTTTATAGAGCGTTTTCCCTGTGTTCAGTTGAATATTCATCCAAGATGGGTTTCTCCGACTCCCTGAAGTCTGGTTGCTCCTGGTACTTGCACATTCAAGTCACTGACTCTGATTGCATGTGACATGCTGTTAGTTTAAGTCTGCATGTAGATGTGAGCTTGGTTGACAACACCTTTGTGCTTTACCCAGTCTGAGACACTGATGGGCTCTCCAGAGAAGTCCAGACTCATTACTTCAAACCCACCCCCCTGCAAGGGCAGGATAGAATCCTCTCTTTAGGCCCAACACTTCTGAGCATCCAAGCAGGCCACCACACAGCAAACCTGCTGCCACACAAAGTGGTGCCCTGCTGAGTCCCCTCACTGTGGTGTGCAGGGTGTTAATGATCCCATTCTGGTTCCCTTCCCCATCCTGGGGGACGGCAGGGCAAAGTGTTTGTCCCTTTGTGCCTGGCCTGTCCAGCTTCTTGATTGAGTTTTCTCATGTTGGCTGTTGAATCCCAGCTTTCTGTTCTCTGGGAAGAGTGCTGAGCTTCGTGCAATCCCAGCTCACCCTGCTGAGTCTTCAGATATTTTTTTTTTTAGCAGAATTAGGGAGACTGAGACACTTGGCTGTGGGTTACGAATCACAGGAACTGTGGCTTTGCCCATGGGAAAGCCTTTCCTCCAAATATCAGGGTGTGTCTGTCTGTCCCCTGTTTCACTCTCATATATTATACAGAAATATTTGGTGTCTGGAAGAGCTCTGCTACAGAAGTAACTCTTAGTGTTTTGCCTGTGAATTCTTAAATAAAAAGGCACAGATCAGAGCATTGAAACTGGAGCAGAGCTGTGCTGTCAGTGGCTGCTTGCTGAGTTCCTGGAAAAATCCCTTTTCTCCTGTCTTGTCTCGTGCTGTCATCCTGCTCGTTTCTGTGCTGGCATCCCTCGGGCAGCCGGTCCGGAGCTGGGCTGCCCTCCCACTGCACTGCCTTTCCCTCCCTCAGACAGAGCACTGCAAAGCTCCTGCCTAGCAATACTACTTTTAATTAATTTAATCTGTTCAGTCACTTTGGTAGCTAATTGTTGGAGTGGGGGGGATTTGTAGCTCATTGGTTTAAGAGTGTGGGGATTTTGGGACGGTGTAAGGGGATTGTTAATCATTGCAGTAACATCCTGTGGACTTTAATTGGCCAGAACCTGACGGAGAGGAGGATGGGATGGGTGTCCAAAGGGAACATGGACAGGAGGGAGTTGGCCTGACTGCAGCAGGTGCTCCATCCTGTCATCACTCCAGCTCTCTCTGTCCCCTCCTTCAGGCAAGTCGGAGGTGGAGCAGTGGTCTGACATGTACACGGTGACCAGCCAGCTCCTGCTGAAGGTGGGGCGGGAGGACGACGGGGTCCCTGTCATCTGCCTGGTGGATCACCCTGCAGTCAAAGACTTGCAGACACAGCGCTACCTGGAAGTCATGTGTGAGTAGCAGAACCTTTAATTCTCTTAATGTACAAAATTGCTCACTTGGGATTTCAGGAATCGTTCACTACGTGATAAAATTCCGGCGTCCGTGAGGATTATATCGTGTTATTTAGAAGAGAAACCAAACTGTTGGGTACCACTTCATGGGCAAAGCCGTGACTTTCCCAGCTCTCTGTGATACCATGAATACTTACCTTCGTTCTCTGAAGAAATAACTCTCTGTACGTAGAATTTGCATCAAAGGTTCCTGGCTGTGCTTTATAATTGTCAGAACAGATTAAATCTGAGTATTTTTCTTCTAGCAACCTACTTATCTCTTTGAAAAGTGTTTCTCTGCTCCCACTTCAAAGCGACTGGCCACCGTGGTGAGTTTACTGGCAAAAACTGGGTACTGTGCAAAAGAAACTCAGTGTTGTGCACTGTGAACATCCGGCACCGACGGGTTTTGTACAGCAGAGCGACTGGAATTCTGTGGAATCTGCAGTAGCAGCACTGATTGAGGCCAACTTGTGCTGCTTCCTGCATGTTCAGTGTTAATAATGCATCTCACTTCCCTTAGGAGCTGCTCCACTGTACGTGACAGTAACAGGGTTTCTGAGCAGGTACCTGGAAATACCTGTGGTCCCAAATATAGCTGTGCTGGACTTCCAGTTAGTGGAAATGTTGCAGCTGTGTACACGTGCCCCTCTGCTCCAAAACAGCTCCCAAAAGCAAAGTGGGACAGTCCCTGCAGCAGGACCAGGTGCTTGGAACACAGGGGGCTGAGATGATTCAAAGTTCTTGTTTTTGTAGGTTCCCTTCAACTACCTCACGTTGAAAGGAGAAGAGGAAGTTTTGTATTAATTTATTTCATCTGCTTCATTATGTAGTTTCATTATGAACATCTTGGTTACAATTCTCATATCTCCAAAACTAGCGGGAAGTAATGTTCCTGTAATGAGGAAAACAGGAATGATCAGATACTGCCTAAATTGGCAGATACGAGATTTCTTGTGACTGTGCTAATGTGTAATTCATTTATGCAAACTTAATGTCCATTAACATTTCTTGTAGAGCTCCATTAGCTTTAATAATACATTAGCACCTTTGTGAGGCTTGATCAAATACTTAACGGGGAAGAGCAAAAAATCCCATCTGCCCTGTTCTGCGGAGGGACTGGAACCTCTCCGGGTTGAAAGGGCATCAGACAACCTTGAGGCTTCCTTTCAGAAGCAAGGAAGGATTTCCTCTGAAATCATGATGGTTTGGTGGCATAGAAGAGGGCAGCTGTTTTTTAAAAAAAAAAAAAAAAAAAAAAGTATTTTTTCTCTTCTTCCTCAGATAAATCCCTCCTTGGCCACTTTGGTTTGCAGCCTTAGGGGCTTCCCTGTGCAATGCAGGCAAAGCACCCCTAAAGCACAGTTCTTTGGGTGTCTTACAGACACCTGCAGCCTTCAGCTCCCACACTGGAGGTCCTGCTGCATCCCCTGCACAGGTTTCTGCCTTTAGTGCCGATTTTTATCATCCCCTTGGGCTGTTCCAGAGCTGTCTGGGGAAATGAGGCAATGGAGCCTCCTCAGAAGGGAACAGAGACGAGCAGGGTATTCAGACGGGTTTGGTTTTATGTTCTGAATGACACTCTGAGCCTGTTCAAAGCAATTATGTTCAGATACTGGGAGCTGACCCCGTTAGCCCGGCCCGTTCCTGCCGTGGCAGCAGCAGCTGCTGGAACAGCCCCAGCCCAGGAAGGTGTCACAGTCGTGACCTCGCGGCTCCCGGCAGGTAACGGCTCTGGGACTCATCGTGCTGGAGCACAGCCAGACACCTGCATCTCATACCTGCTGAGGGGCCTCAACTTGAAGAAAAGGCAGTTTCAGCGCAAACTCTTACCCTTGAGCTTTTCCTGGCTCAAGATGATGATGCACAGGCCAGGGGGAGAGTGTGGCTGGAGGAGGAGCATCTCCATCAGTGTTCCCATGGAGGTGGGCTCAGCCCCTGGGAGAACTGGGGCTCCTACAACCAGGCCTGACTTATCCATTCTCAGCTGCTTTTTAGATGTGGGATGTGCAGTCCAAGCAGAGGATGCTCCTCCAGCTGCTGTCCATGCCCTTCCACTGAGCAGGACGTTACCTTGCAGGCACCCAGCTGCCAGGTCTCTGCAGCAGTGGCAGCTGGAATTCCTTGCTCATCCTGTGTGGATGTTGCTGCCTTTCTTGCAGCTGGAGTGGCATCGCTCAGGTCAGTTAGCTGGGCTGTGTGTTCAGCTCTCTGCTCTGACATCCCCTCCCCACAAATCCTGCCTGCCCCCCCACAGGCACAGCAGATCCACCCCTTCAGAACATCAGCAGGGCACAGGAAAATGCTTTTCTCGGTAGACGTCGTATTTCTCTACACTTAATGTATCCAAGTGGAGCATGAAATGTGTTGGGGAAGAACAGGAGGATGATGGATGGAGCCTGCTCAGATAATGAGGTATTTTTTGTCTGACTAAATTTCAGAGTAGGGAGAGATTTTTTTTAAGGTGCAACTCAAAAGTTGTGGGGTTTATTTTCCAAGAAAAAAAACAGAAAACAGCAGTGCTGGGTATTAACTCACCCTACTCATTGACTAAGCCATTTCTTGCCTATCTCCCATGCCACAGCCTGGCCTGTGGTGAAGTTAAGGATAAGTGTTTCCACATGGATGTAGGGTGTGTTATTGTTAAGAAGGCTCTGCAAACATGCACCATAATGTGCATGAAACCCTCCTGGTAACGCTCCTCAAAAGAGAACAGGGTGTGACCAAGGGTGGTGTGTATTTGCAGTGGCCATAACACTTCCATGCCTGAAGAACAGCCACAGCCCTGTGGCACTGGTGTGGAAACATCCCCAGTTCTGGCTGCAGTCACTCTCTTTTTGTGGCTCAGATCCGTCAGTGAGCGATGGGAGACCAGTGTGTTGGGTGTAATTTTAGAAAGGAAATGAAGCAACAAAATGCATTAAAATATCATTAAGGAATTGAATGGAACCAGATATTCTGGGAGAGTTGAGCCCTTGCAGTGCGTTTCCTTCTCTCATTACGTGGTGCTGGAAGTGAGTGTCAAAGCCTTGATTTGGCCTTTTCTCTGGGTTGGCTTTTTGTGCTTTTTTGAAGTTATAATTAATCATGCATTCATTTTTATAATATTTACACACATACTTTTAAAGTCTGCCCTGATGGAGTCTGTTACAGCCTCTGCTGTTGCAATGGAAGAACTTTTTGTGCCCAATTATGTTTAAAATCGGCCGCATACATTTGCTGCCTCATCTCCAATAATCCTTACATTTCCATCCAGAGCAAATATTAATTGCATAGTATGCAGTGAAGTGATTAACATCAATGTAATTTATCATCTGGAGATCGCTAAAAGTGAATAAATGAGTTGTTTTGTTCGGTGAGGTGTTGACCCCTTCAGAAAACTTTGATTTAAAGCTACTTTTTTTTTTTCTCTTAGTGAATATGAAAAGCACCACAATCAGCCGAGTGTTCAGTTATTTGATTTTCTGGGGCATTAGCCACTCTTGTTTGTGACATTTCCCAGTTGGGTGCTCGTTTGCGAGCTCATTAATAAGGTTTTCTCGGAGGAATGTTGTTGGGAGCGTGTGGGGCGGACAGGGCTCTGCCATTCGCAGGCATTAAGCAGCAGCATGTGCTTAAATATTTAAAAGAGAAGTGTTTATCCCCAAAATGCCTGTCGGGCTCTGGCATTCCTTTTCCCGCGACAAGCAAAGCGATTAAATTGCTTTTGTTGAGGGTGAATTCTGCAGAGTCGTGTTTGGGGCTGACAGGCTCTTCCAGACAAGTTGTGACCTGCCAGTCCTGCGCTCGTTCCTTATTTTAAACACGGGATCTATTTATTGAATAGATTTCTGTATTTTGGCTGAAAATCAGCAGTGCAGCCTCTCGTCCTTGTCAGAGGTGAGGAGCAGGCAGGGGATTGCCGGGCTGGGCTGGCTCTGACGCAGGGCGCATTCCTGATGAGCATCCCCGCTGGAATTTGGAATAGAGGTGGCCGTCGTGTTTACACCTGCAGATCAGTCTTAACTTTGCTGATTTCTTTTAGCATTGAAGACCACATTCCTCCTGCTCTGCCCCGGGTGAGGTCAGAGACTTACAGAAGTCAGGTTTTTGAGTAGCTCCCTTGAGCACAGAACAGAGCAGGGATGAGGAGCTGGACAAAGCAGTGCCCACCTGAAGGGAGATGTGTAAAGCATTATCTGGGAAATGCTGGGGCTGGAATTACCTCCAGTGGGCAGGAACATGGCTTGGCCCGCGGATGGTGCTCCCAGGGATGCCATCTGGCACCGGGTTTGCCAAGAGGCGCGTCAGCAATTCGTACATGGGTCAGAAAACAGATTTTAAAGTTGGACCCAGCACCTCATCTCTCAGTGCAGGCCAGAGCCTGTTCCTCTGAATCCCTGACAGAGTCCTTGTTGCAGGTTTCTCTGTTGGCCAGGGTCTGGCACTGCTGAAGACACCATGTGCTGGTTTCCCAAAGCAGCACTTGGGAAGAAGCCTTTTTTTGGCTGTGTTCAACCTCAGCAGGGAGCATATTGTCTGGTGGTCAGCGAGGGTCCCGTGGCTGTGCCAGCCGGAGCACCGTGGTACCCCAGGCACACGAGGAGCCAGCTTTGCCAGATCCTCCTGCTGCCAGGCTTGGGGGCGGTGAGCTCACCTACCTACAAGATCGTGGGTTGGCCTGATGAAAGGAAACGGGTGGAAATAATAGGCTTAGGCTTTTGTAAGGGCCCAAACTCAGTGTAACGTTTTATCTCGGCTGATTAATGACATCTAAGCATTATCGATGAAGCACATGTTTAAATGGATTAAGAAATCACTAACTGGCAGATCTCAAAGGATAGTCATTAGGGAGTAATCAGCAGTACTGGTATTTTTAGAGGGAACTCAGGGGCCTGGGTGCTTGGCCTGATGCTGTTCAGTTGAAGTATTTGAAGTTCTTAAAAAGTCGCTGTTAATAATCTTTGCTGATGGTGCAGAAATGGGGTGAGCAGCTAAAAATGGAAGAACTGGGACAAATGCAGAATAACTGGAGTGGTTTGGTAAATTCCCGGCCACGGAGCTTGAAAGCTGTGAAAGGCAGTGGGTGCAGCCTGGGGTGGCCAGTGGCATCCTGAGGGGAGAAGGAGGATTTTGGGGTGCATGGTCCCTCTGGGGGGGTGTTGCATTCCCCAGTGGTCCCCGATGCTCAGGCACACGCATCTCCTGTTGTGCAAGAAATCTCATCAAGTGCAGAAAGGCTTTGTAATAAGTTTTTCAAATTGGTTGCTGCTACAGCATAACCTTTAGATGACTGGTATTTAACCTTGTATATCACTCTGAGCTTTTGAATGAATTTAGCTTAATAAAGGTGCCTTATTAAATTACGAGGCTGTTTTTTTTTAAGCCGCTAGAATGAGGCGTAGTAGGAAATAGCTGTGAGTTGTTGGGTCTAATTGGCTGCCGTGGAGCACACAGGGGCTTGGGTGCATAGATGCAAGTGTTTATTTTTATGTAGTAATCCAGCGGTGTGGTGTGATGAAGTTCCAAGTTGAAGATTTCGGGCTGCTGGAATGCACTTGGTGGTAAAAACTGCCACTTCTTGCCTTGCATCCTGTGTCACAACCCGAGACAGTCGCCGCCCCACGTTATGCAGCCACAGATGTTGCTGCTGGAACGGGGCCCTTTTAACAGAGCGGTGGCAAACGGCTGGTCCAGGCTTTGGAACCATCAGGGCTCTGCCCGTGTGCGCTGTAAATGTCACAGCCCCGCGCAGGAGCCGGGCTGGGGGTCCCACAGCGCTCGGCATTTCACAGAGCTGCTCTCCGAGTCCATAATCCGAGGGAAATACACTCGCTTCGTGCGAGGAGGGTGTGAGCAGTGGAAGTAGAATTTAAGATTGTCGAAAGGCACGTCCTTAAACAAAGGGAAGAAAGACACCACCACCCCTCCAGATTGGGGGGTGAAATTTCTTTTTTTTTGCATGCAATGAGCCTAATGCCAGCTGGTCCTCCAGAGTGCCCACCCATCCCTCTGAGTCCTTCAGGCTTGGGAAACGTTTTCCTAAGTGCCTGCTGTAATTCCTGCTGTGCTGGCAAGTCCCTGCTTGGGAGAGATGTTTGCTGTGATAACTGTTGGGAAGCTCTTGGCTTCACCAGTGTGGGTATATGTGCTGACAGACCCAGATTTCTGTTACAAGTGACACCTTGATGTTGCCCAGATCCAGATAGGACAGGTCCACATCGCTGCCACTGTTGGTTTAATGAAGCCTCTGGGGCTGGAAAGTGGCAGTGGAAGGGCTCACCTGGCTTGGTGGGAGCTCACAGAGTTGGTGGTTCCTTCTTCATACAGCAAGGAGTACAGTGTATTCCTCCTGATTTCCATAAGTAATTGTCAGTGGTAAACAACTCATTAGAAATACTAAAACTTAGCTAATGGAAAGGGGATGGGAGCAGCAGGAGAGGCAAACGGCAAAGGCAAGCACAGAGCTTCCTCAGCTGCATTCCCTATGTGCTGGGTAAACTGGGAGGTTTCCTGCTCCTTCCACAGCATGAATATAACAGTATCCGTGCTCCTGGCATGGGCTCGTGGTGCTACCGCAAAGCACATCGTGAGAGGGGAGCAGATGGCGGGGGTGGGAATTGTGGCCGGGAGTGGCTGAGCCCGAGCGCAGCGCTGGGTGATTTACCGGCTGCGTAAGGCTGGGCTGGACTCGTCCTCCCGTGCTCCTTGTGCAGTGCTGCTGCCACATCCCTGCCAGGGCTGGAGCACACTTTCCAGCATGCCAAGGCTGCCCCGTTTCCAGTGGGATTGGGACTTGGCCTCGGGGCTGGTGACACCCCCCAGCCCGCAGGGACACCCCAGTTCCAGAGCTGCGAGGAGCATCTGTAACGGGGATTAGCTGATGAAATGTTGTGGTGGAGTCATCTCGGGAGAGGATTTACTCGTGTAGCTTATTCCATTACTGAAAATTATGAGAGTTTAAATTGGTTAAATCCTGACACGCAGGGTTTTTTTCCTAATCTCTATTATTCCATAGGAGGCATGTTAATGAGTTAAACACAGTTAATAAAATGCAGCCAGCCAATATTTTGGGTAGCAGTTACTCTCAAAGGAAATAGAAACATTTAAATGGTTTCAACCTTTATGCATACTGATTTTTTGCCTTCCTTTGTTCCTTACAGTTGAGTAAATTCCTGAAAAATATCTATGGCTTAATGGCACTTGTAGCCTTGAATTGATTTCCTGCACTGATAACGTTTTAGCTACAGCTCAGATTGCGTTTTTAATCTCTGTTTCAGTTGTGGGAGGTAATGAATTTTTTAATTGTGGACTCTAGGTTTGCGGTTTGACTCTTTTTTTTTTTCCTGCAGGGTCTTACTAAAGTGTTTTTGAATTGGCTCCCTAACTATCCATGCTTTAATTCTCTGTTTGTTGTAGGATTTAGAGGAGCTTCGTCTGGACAAAATACAACATCCTGTTGTTTACGCAAAGGCAGCAGTGGCTGTGGCTCTGTTTGTGTATCTAACAAGCATCTCTTGTCCAGCCCAGCGTGTTCACACCCGTGGGCTCCGGGTGCTGTGGTACCAGAACCGCCGATACACCACAAAACCTGTCAGTTCTGGGCACCGCGGGTCTCTCCGGCTTCACCTCAGCGTGAAGGCAAACGAGTTCCTTTTAGCTTGAGCGAGTTCACAGATAAAGTGTGCAGCAAAATGTCTTTCCTGGGAAGTGCCGTGGTGGGATCCGAGGCACCGCCAGCTTCACCTTCTCCTGCTGCCGGCACAGAGCGGGCGAGGGGGAGCGGCGGCGGCCCCGGCGTGACTGAGGGCTCACAGAGCGATGTTTTGTGTCCTGCAGATAAGCCTCAAGTGCGGGTTTCTCAGAATTACCCCTTGCAAGGCCTGACGAGAGAAGGGGAGCCGCTGGAGCTGACATGCACAGCCTTTGGAAAGCCACAGTAAGTTGGACCCTTCCCCGGGATGGTGCGGGGTGGCCGGCGATGGCGGGGCGTCCTCATCCCCACTGTTGCCATTCTCTGCTGCAAAGACAATGTCCCAGAGTGAAGGAGAGACACTTCCTGCACCTGAGCATCTGCTGTGCGCTAAAGACATCTGGGTTTATTTGCATTTATTCCTGTGTACCTAATGGCCAAGGGATTCCCAATGGAAGAGCTCCTAGGAGAGCTCTTCCCGGCCACTGCGCAGCAGCCCTCGAGTGCAGAAGGGAGAGGCTCCCAACTGGACACCTCTTCCCCCAGGGAGTGGCTTGGGTGGCATTAATCTGCAGTTAATCTTGGGTTCAGTTAATCTGCAAAAGCGAGGTCAGAGGCTGCTGCTGAGGCCCATGGAGGTCACCACAGCACTGAGCCCTTGGGGAAGTGGGATGGATCCTCAGGTAAGGCAGTCCGTCCTTCTGCTTGTACTGACTGTGTGATGGTTTTCCTCCCTTTTGGTGCCCTGTGTGGTTTTTATGGAACTCAAGTTTTGTTCTCTCTCCTCTTCTTGCCAAGCCCTTGAGGCTTTCTTAGGCAGTTGAAGAAATTCATGCATCAGAAAAATCCTGGCAAGGGAGGGTAGATTTTCTCCCACACTTTCATTGCTGTTCTAATTTAAGTTTTGTCAGCTTTATTTTTTTTAAAATACTTTCTCTTCCACTTGGATTTATGGTTGTCAATTATTTACTATCCTTCTTTATTTTCATCATGTCCATAAGATTTCTGCAAACATCCCTGGGATCTGTCAGTGCCTCCTTGGTAGCGTGCCCAGAGCTGGGGCATCACGATGGGCATAGGGAGCTGGACCCCACCCAGCTCAGCCACACAGGCAGGGTGAGCGCCCAGCACCGAGGAGGCTCAGGCTGCCCTCATCCTCCTTGGTAGCCTACCTCCCCTCCCACAGTATTTTCTTGATTCCCACAGTATTTTCTTGATTCCCACTTCCCAGTTTCTTCTGTTTGGCACAAGGCCACTTTCTTCCCTGTCCATCAGAGGCTGGCACGTCCCTGCTGAATTCCATTTAATAGCTATTCCCTGCTCAGAGCCTGCCAAGCCCCTTTGCATTCCTGCTCCCGTGGGTACCTGCAGTGCCTCCCATTTGCTATCAACTGGGAATCTCATGAACAGGCTTCTCTACACTTTTTTCTTCCAGGCTACGAGTAAGACATTCCCATGTTAAATAGGACAGACACATCTCCCCGGCAGCCTCCACGGCACGTTACGTGATGCTGGTGATGTGCTGGGAATTGGCTTCTCTAGGTCACTTCATCTGGGTCTCCCAAAGCTAAGAAAATATACAGTAAAATAATGGACTGGGTTTAGCTTCATGTTTTTAAGACAAAGAGATTTAATGAAATCTTTTACAGAGGTTTCAGAGGAAGGGGGAGGTTTCTCCAGTTAAATAAAATAACTTCTCTGCAAAATTTGGCAACGTAAATGTTGGCGGAGGGAAGCTCAGGAAAAAAAGACCAGAGAGGAGAAATTTCTATTTGGCATCAATACAGGTATTTTGTTAGATTAGACACAACCCCCCAAGACTATGACAAAAGGGGGAGGATGCTGAAATGGTCACTTGTGGGGCATCCAGGGAAACACAGCTCTGAGCAGGGGCTGCTGCATCGTGTACCAGCTGGGAAACCTGGGGACTCTGCAGTGCAAAGAGCCTTTTGAAATCCACAACCAGGAGCATCCAAACCCTTCCCACCCATACTGAGGTTAAACTGCATTTGGGCTCTCTCGGGAGCCTCTGCTGCCCACACCGTGGCTCGTGTGCCGATGGTGCAGCAGCAAAGAAATTAGAGTCACAGAATATTCTGAGTTGGAAAGAACCCACAAGGATCATGCAGTCCAGCTTTTAAGTGAATGGCCTGAGGATGCAGGAAGGGGCTGCCAGGGGGGTTGGGGGAGAGGAGGAGGGCTGGGACTCCCCCACTGGTGTTACCAGGTCCATCACAGCGCTCGTGGAAGGGTTCAAATGTGACAAAATGGTACTTGTTCTGCTGTCCAGCTCTGCCCTCAGAGCACCCCGTGGATGCACACAGTCTGTAGCCTCAGAGCTTTCAGGTTTGCTGAGTAAGCGAATGATTAACCACTAATGAACTTTCTTCCTGCTTGCATTAGTGTTTTCAGAAAATTTAAGGTCTGGATACAGTTTCCTGTTGGGTTAAAATAAATTTAAATTGAGGAAGCCCGACAGCATCTGGGCTTGAGTAGTGCAAAAAAGTATGTGTTGTTTCTTTACAGTTTTTCTTGGTTTGGGCTTTCTGTCTGTGGATGAACTATTGAAGATGCCATCTTGACCATAGGAAAATAGTAATGTGACTGTTTCTTTTTCTCCCTCCTCTGTAGGCCTACGGACATGAGGTGGTTAAGAGTAGATGATGAGATGCCTCAACACGTTGTAGTGTCTGGTTCAAACCTTCTCATTAGTAACCTAAACAAAACAGATAATGGTACATACCGCTGTGAGGCTTCCAACGCGGTGGGGAAATCACATGCGGATTACATGCTGTTTGTATACGGTACGTGAGAAAAACCACCGTTCTTCTAGACTCGTTTACACGTGATTGCAACATGCCCTGCTCGGAAAGCTGTGACAGAACTTAACGTTTGCTTGATGCCAGGTTTGCAGGCAGCTCCTGACGCCCCGACGCTGTGCCGGGCTGGGGCAGGGCTGGGAACCCCCCGGGGGTGCTGTGGGGGCTCAGAGCCTGTCCCGGCTCCGGGACCTCCCTCCTCTGGAGCCGCCCTCGGGGCTGGCCCTGGCACACCTCTGCTGTCAGGGAGAAGGAAAAGCCAGAGCAGGGGCATGGCAAGAGCTGTGCAGTTCTAGGACTTCTCCAATAATTCCTTGTCCTTTTGGTAATGCTTCCAGTGGCTTGAGCAATGGTCCAGAGGGTTCTGAGCCTTCCATTAGCAATTTAAATTACCGAGGAATCAGCCAGCGTTCCCAGACAATTACAAACCAGTAAATAAACTGGAAGAATGAGGTGCCTTAAGCCTGTCTGTGCAGCTGGGCAGCCACTAAAACATGCCTCAGCATCTTTTAAAGTGCTATTAAGTACCTGCTTTAATTCTTCGGTTCCTCTGCGTTACTTTGGCATTGCTGTAAACCTCGTGCTCCTGCCACGAGGCACTGCATGGAATGGAGATTCAGGAGGCACTCGCAGAGCAATTCCCTACTTTAATGATGAGCTGTTCCCTAGGCTACATATTTAAACTTTCTCTGTTAAGAGTGGTTGTGTGTGGCTGGGCTGAGCTCGTGGTGGGTGTTGGACTTCATGATCTTAAAGGTCTTTTCCAACCTGAACAATGCTACAGTTCCACTCAGATGGGACAGTAACTTTGAAGTTTGTTCTAAGCAGCAGCCGCCTGAAGCTCTGCAGTCCAGGCTCTCTAGTAGTTGCTCTGATCAAGTCAAACAGTAGAGAACCTCCCACACCTCTCCAAATGCCAGTTTTAAGCCCAGTCTTAAAAACTTGCCCAAAGACTTGAGATAATACCAAAGCGACAGCTTTCAGCTGACATAAAACTCACGTGCCCCATCATATGGGTAGTTTTTCTAGTGTCTCGCACTCCACAGGACTCCAATTTACAAAATTAAGTCAGATATGCATTTATGATTGATAATTTGCACGCTCACAATATATAAAAAAACCCCTTGTTTACATCAGTGTTTAAAGAAACAAGCAGTGTTGTAGAGAGGAAAGCAGTTGGAATAGGGCACAGGCACTCCCCCGTCCCCTGTGAGATGAAAGCCATGAAAGCTGCAGCCATAAAGCAGCTGTGGGGCAGGAGGTTTCCCTCCTTATGTAGTTTTACATACCTGTCCTAGGCCAAGGGAGGGCTGGATGAACCTCCCCAGGTTACTGACCTGGAGTTTAGAGCTTGTGGTAACTCTTGCATGTGGTAATTACTCTGCACTTTGGATGGGGGCAAGAATACACAGCACAGGACTTCCTCAGGGCTGCTCCCTCTTGGGATTAAATCCACGGGAGGAGACCCAAGACAGCATTACTTTGAAGGAGATGCAAGTTCCCAGGGGATGGAGACCTATGGGCTGTAGCTCAGGCTTCTGGCAGACGTGTTGGCTGCATAGGAGAGGGCTGCTCGTGGGCAGAGAAGGGTTTAGCTCTCCATCACCTCCGGTTCCTGCATGTCTGGGAGCATCCCGGTAGGATCTGGCACTCTGGACAGCATAAGGAATCCTTTTAACCCTTAATTTAAAAGGAAGAAATCCAAAGTGGGAGAGGGAGTGGTTGGGCTGTGGTCATCAGCTGAAGCCTCCTGGCACAGAGCCCAGCTCGAGCTGCTGCTGAGGGGAAGTTCAGCGTGCTGGTCTCACCCCACCCAGTGATGGAGCACCTATGCCTCCAGCCCTTGGCTCCCTTCCCCACCTCCAGCAGCAAATTCCACAGAAGCACTGGGCTCTGTGTCTGTGCAGCCACGTCTCTGTGGGTGCTGTGTGAGTGTCAGGGGGAGGATGTGCCTCACCAGGGCCAGCTCTGGCCGCTCGTCCGTGCGGAGCTCCCCAAGTCACCTCAGGGTGGAGTTACAGACACTCCACGCCCAGGGTGTCACAGAACAGGGTCTGGCACAGCTCCAGGAGGGTCAGGGTTCAGGTAGTCCTATTCCAAAGGGACACCTCTGCAGGTCAGTGATTTGAAATGCAAGCGGCTTCCAGCAGCCACTGCTGAGCTGTGCCCAACGCCTTCGCAGCTGCCCACGTGGGGTGGGGATGTCTAAACACATCACACATGCTGAAGGCGTGTTTATGTCTAAAATTCATGCTTTTCTCCTTGTGGGCAGACACATTTGATAGAAACTTTCAGCACCATTAGCACACCAGCTTGTTATTTTGCTTTTATGGAGGAAGAGCCCACGGCACAGCCTGTCCCGTGCCGGTGGGTGTGTGTCCAGGGGCTCTTCCCTCAGTCCCACTGTGCCTTAGCTGTGAGGGTCCCCACCACTCCCGAGCTGCTATATGGATCAGGAGCGAGTGAGAAGCGCCCTGCCATAAGCACAGGGGCTGGGGTCCTTGGGATGTAGGGAAGGACAGTGACAGCTCATAACACAGCAAGCTCCGAGGTGACGTTCCTTAACTTTCGGGAAGCTGGGTGAAATATAATAAAGAAGTAGCATATAATTAAAGTTCAGATATCTTAATTAGGGGATCTGAGAGAGCTCACTCAGAGATAAAAGAGTAGCAGATGTATTAGTGAGGAATAGTTGACATGCTACGGAGGAAACCTAAAATCAAAAGCCCATGAAAGGTTTCATGCTCTATTATTGCCGAATGAATCCATAGTTCAAAGTCTTCCTGACTACTTAGCACATTCAGTTTGATCATCTAGGCATTGATACATATTTTTTCTTTTACATCTTCTCACATCTACCTTCTCCTGCCCGATAGTTTTGATGAGGATGTGCCCCTGTATGTAACATCAATACCATAAAGAGCAGCAGGGTTTGAATCTCAACAGGTCCGGTCCGTCTGAGAAATGGTCACAGAGAGAAACATCTCATTAACGATGCCCTAGTAGCAAAAACAAGAGTGTGCAACTGATATTGTCAGAAAAATATTGACTTTTTTTTAATTAAAAGACCTTGGTGGAATTCCTCATACCTGGACATAGATATTCAGTGATGATGTTGTCATTTCTCTGCATTCGTTCCCATCTTTGAAGTAGTTTTTAACATCCTGCTGCCACGTGTTCATAGAGGAAGAGCAGTGGGGTTCACGGCCCTGGGAAGACAGTGAGATCTGTTCATGTGCTGTTAATGTTTAGGCTGTGAAGCACAGCAGGGCCCCTCACACAACCCTCCCACCTGAATTTGCAAATGTATCCGTAGACAACCACCAAAGCACCACCGTGTCTCTCCTTGTATGTGCAAACTGTTCTTTTTGTTGTGGAAAGCGTGCAGTTTATTTTCCTTATGCCTCTCCCATTCCATTTCTCTCTCTCATTGACTAATTTATGCTGGGTTTTATTTATTTTTTTTAGCACTGTAGAAGGCAGAAAGGGGGAGAGGTTGGGGCCAGGTTCTCCAGGGGAGCAGGCGTGGGCACAGCTCCCAAGCGCAGCGGTGGAGAATCTGCCCCCACTGTCCCTGCAGGTGGAGAATCTGACCCCCCTGTCCCCTGCAGCTGCCGGGCTCTCCCCCTGGGATTTAGCCAAGGAAAGGCCCCCAACCCCCGCCCTGCTTCTTAGCGTCCTTGTTTTCCTCTGATCACGATTGACCACTGTTGTGTTCTGCTTGTTTTTTTTCTTAATTTGCTTTTTTATTATTTTCCTTTTTATATTTTATCCAGATCCCCCCACAACTATCCCTCCTCCCACAACAACCACCACCACTACCACCACCATCCCTACCACCATCACAGGTACGGTACCTTCATAACCATTGGAAATGTCCTGAATGTTTATTGTCTTTTATGTATATAAGCAGAGCATGAAGCCTGGGGAAAAACAACAAACCATTGCAGTATTTTTTCCCCCTCAAACACGCCCATGGCACAGGCCCTGGTCTGGCAGCTCCACGTGTCAGACGGTCCTTGCCGTGGGTGTTTCTGAAATGCGGGAATTGTCATGGCAGGAAGAGCAATTAATTCAGTTACCAGTATTAATTCAGTGGGTACTTCACATGCAGGATGCAAACAGCCTTAGAGCTCACTTAACACGGGCAGTCGTTTCAGCCTCCACCCCATCAGTATCAATTTCTGAGCAATTTATAGCAGAAAGTTTGATCTTCAGCAGTTTAATTCGCCTGATGTGACTTGAGATGATTTTTCTCATGCCAGGGTGTTGGTCTCTCTCTGTGATAAGCCTCTCCCTCACTCTCCCAGAAAAAGGAATTCCACCAGTTGTTTTTATTGAGTGAGCGCCGTCCATTGGCCCCTTTTTGAGGAGCTGCCTTTCAGCTTGTGAGATTTTTCCCTGTCTTGCGAGAAAAGATGAATAAAAACAACCAGCAAGATCATGACACCTCTCTCTGACACATCCTCATACCTCCTCACCAGACCCGACTCCTCACTCATCAGGAAAACCTTTCTGATTTATTTGTAACCATTCACATTGTCATTTCTCTGACCTTTCCTATTCCAACCGCTGCTTTTGCTTTTTCTTGCTGCTTCTTGTGGGTTGTTTTGGTTTGGTTTTTTTTTTTTGAGGCAGAGGTGACAAACGGCAGGTGAGGATGGACCATTGAATAGCTAATGGCACAACGTTTACTGTTGCTGTAAACCATCCCCTGTGTAAATGCCTTCACGTTTTATTTGCTTTTATGACACCTGCTCAGCTGACTCTCACCGTCCTGCCCAGGGCGTTTCGTGGCTTCTTTCCTTTCGAGGTTTTTTGCACCCAAGGCGGGCCCCGCAGGCGAAGCCTCTCTCCCAACGTGCCTTAACACGCGCCGGCATCAACCATCGCTCTGCCAGACCTCGCCACGCTCTGCTTCCTCCCTGCAGGTGCTTACCCAGCTCCAGGCACCCCACTTTGGATGCTTGGGACGCTCTGCCGTGAACCACCCTCCTGTTTTCCATGGTTTTAATTTCTAGACTTTAACCAGCTTTCGTTTCAGAGGAGGTTGGAGCTTTCTCAGAGCCTCCCTAAGAGCCCTTTGCAGAGAAGCTCGGCCCGTGTGTCTCCACACGCTGCTCGTGGATGTGTACACAAGTTTCTTTGGTCTGACGGTAATTGCTCGTGCTTTCAGTGAATTTTGGAAGGCTGAAAGGAACGGTGTGTCTTGATGCTTGGATAACCCCTTAAGTTAATCTCTGTGCCTGCAAAAGTTAACGACTGTCCTTTTCCTGGGAACTGGGTTGTTGTCAGCCTGTGGTTTTAGGGATTGTTCCAGCACTGCCTTCCCAAGCCCACACTGTCCTCACCTGCCCTCACCTGCTGTGTCAGGCTTCCAAGTCACGGTTGGTTTTCACAACGAGTAGTGGTTTGGTGATTTGCTCTCGTGCTGCAAGTGCTACAGCTGGTCTGTGGATGTTCAGTAGGGCTCTCCTCTGCGGTAGTTTTCCAGGTCTTTCTTATTGCAAATGAGAAGGGGGGGTGGTGGCGGTTCTTGCAGTTGGAAGTGGCTGTGTCATCAGCCTGACAGAGGTCCCCCGGGGTCAGGAGCGCGGGGCTGTCCGACGTCATTCTCTCACCTTTGTTTGCAGTGGTGGAGGATCTCAGACTCTGTTGGCAGAACCCAGTGTGTCTCCATCGCCTCCTTGATGCCTTTCTGTGTTGGCTCTGAACTGCTGAGGAGGCTGGAAATGTAATGAAAATGTGATATTGCTCCCTGATTCCAGCAGTTCCTGCTTGCGATATGCCGGAAGAAGATTAATGCTGATAAGAGAAGTTTTTTTTTTCTTCCCTGTCACTGAATCTTCTTGATGTGTGTCTTCCCATCCTCTGCCTGTGAGTTCGGTATGCTTTTCCCACACAGAGCAGCCAACACTTCACCTCCCTCCATCATGCAGAGATGTGTATGTGTGTCTTCTCCAGCCAGCACCCAGGCAGAGCGGAGTGGCACCGACTTCTGCCCTTCAGTAGTTAAGAGACTTTGTAGCTGGAAAAAATGAGGTCAAATTAACATAATCTCTAGAATTACATAGCAGAGTAGTGTCAGAACACTTTTTAAAGCCTCAGGAGACAGCTGATACCTTAATTCCCATCCTCACCCAAACACTGCACTGTTCTTCCTGTGTGACAGAGGAGCAGCGGGAGCCAACAGGATGTTCCCTGAACCACTGGCAATCCAGGCATATGGGACCAGCCTGGTGGAATCTGATCCTTAGGATAAGGGGGCTTGAAATCTATTTTATTTTGCCTTTTTCCCCCTAGTTCTAGTAAAATCCTGGCCCAGTTCATGTCCCCTGAAGCCATGGAGTAGTTCCGAAAAGCAGCAGTCTTGCTTTAATTTAGTAAAACAGGGAGAGACTGCACTGAAGCAGTTTCTAGCAAGTGCCCATAGAAAATTCTGCCCTTGGAAGTTGTCCTTTTGATTTATTGGTGCAGGGAGGTTCTGGGGGAGCTCTTGGAAAGCTGACCTGATGCTTTCTTCAGCGAAGGACAAGCTGAGCAGTGGTGAAGTTTCCAAACACTGCGACCTTTAGAGCTTTCCCTCTGTCACTTCAGTGTAGGTGCTTGAAAAGATTTTCTGCATGACAGCTTGATCTTTTCCATGTATCCTCCAGTGCCATTGATATTCCGGCCATCCTTTGGTGTTTCAGCCGTTATCACTGCTGAGCCCTTTTTTATCAGTTCAAATTGTCCTTGTGGCTTTCTTCATTAAGATGTACAATACGATACAGCAGAGCAAACGGCATCATTTGAATTACCCTGGAGTCGCTCCTTGAAATGCTGGGCTTGGACAGCTGTTGTTTCCTGGGAGATAAAGGTCCTTAATCACAGCCCAGTCCTCATCTCGGAGCACGGCACGGAGCGTTTGCCTGCCTTTCCCAGCCCCCTCGCTGCCTCCTGGCCCACCTGGCACATCCACCTCCCGGGATCCACGGCACCATTTGCAGGTGCAGATTTGCATTTCCCGTGCTTTCTCTGCAGGTGGATCACACAGGTGTCTTGGCAGCACTTTTGGTGGAGACCTGGGGGTGTGACACGTGTGCAGGTTGCCGGTGTTTCCAGCCGTGCAGCGGGTGCTGCTGACCCTGCAAAGCCCCTGCTCTCCATCCTTTGCAGCAGCATTAGCAACAAGCTGGGGGCTCCCAGTGTCCTCCCTGGAATGTCAGGTTAGAGTGTATCTTAAACCCCACTGATCCCTTGGAGTAGTGTGTGTTTATGTCTTTCAGGGGGCCGTAACATTGTGGGCAGTGGTTTTAGCTTGAGAATTCCCAGAGATGCTCCAGTCTCTCCAGTGAACACATCTGGAAAGCACCGAGCCTGTGCTGTGTAAACACTCTGAGTTCCTTCCTGAGGCTGAGCATTTGTACAAGCAGCAGCAAGCTCTGTCTGGTTTGGAGGTGTGCAGGAGCCAGCGAGCTGGGAATTGATGCTGAGTTGGGATATCAGCTCTTAAGCTTGGTCCTTGTGAGAGTGCTGCAGGTGGGGACATGGAATTTAATTGTAAAAGAGAAACACATTTGCTCCCCAGTCAGATCAGAGATGGATGATGGTGGTCAGCTTCAGCCTGGTGGTCTGGACTCTTCCATAGCCTCCCACTTTTCCGGGGGTCTGCAGTGCCCACCCTGCAAACAGGGAGATGAGCACATGGGCAGGAGCTGCCGGGGCTCCCAGTTTGCTGTCAGCTTTCCTGGTCTGCTGTCGGGTTGTGACATGTTCAGGTGCTTGATACCACCGTGCAGGGACGCAGCCCAGGGATTTGTTCCCCCAAATTATTTATTATTTAACTTTCACTTTACGTTGAAGCTTCTGCCTGTCCCTGGTAAAATGTCAAGTTCATTTAAAGATGATTCTCTGCTCTTCTGACATTTTCATCCAGAATGTGCCCGCATTAAAGGGGCTAAAGGCAGAGCTGACAGGTCTGGGACAGGAAATAAAAGGAAATAAAATTCAGTCTTTTGGGGCCCACATCCAGCCAGTAGTAGACAGGTACTGTCATACCTGGCCTTACCCGCAGTGACACAGCATAAGCAGTGCCCAAACCATCATCTTGCTTGGCAGAAGCGTGAGACTGAGGCTTGTGCAAGCCTGGGATTGAAATCAAACCAAAATCTTCCCAAATCTGTATGGAGAAACATGCAGAAGCGTGGCCGGAGCCACAGCGCTCATTTCAGACTGCTTTTGTTGTGATCACACACCGTCCGTGCAGATCGTGATGATTTCTGTGGAACATCTGCTCTGCAAATCAAGCTGTCTCCAGGGCACGTTGCAGCCCCGAGCTGGGGGGGCTTTGGAATGCAAAGGTTGTCCCCGTCCGTCCTTCTGAGGAGCACGTGGTGAGGGAGAGGGTGGACGTGGTGTGGGATGTGATGTCTCCGCTGGTGTCCCGCAGAAGTGAGTTCCATGGGAACTCCAGGAAGGGGTTTGTAGGGCTTTTCACTCTCCTCGAGGACCTGAACCAAAGCAGGAACCCATTTGCAGCACTGCAGGCTGGTCCCTCAGGCTGCTGCAAAGACAGCAACGTGCAGGAATTCAAACTCACCCTGGTCAGCACGTGTGAAGTAGTCTGGAAAATCGGGAAGAATAAGAGTTCCACGCGTCAGGGATCAGATTGGCTTTTGGTTTCAGTTCAGAAAGCAATTTAAAAAGCAATATATTGAGTAGATATCTACACTTGCTAAAGCCTTTTTAAATTTAAAAGGCAGCAGCGTGTTTTTGCTGTTATTTTGTGGATGTGCTGCTGTAATTCTCAGTGTGCTCCTCAGCACCAAATGCCTCCGCAAGGTTGCAGCACTGCAGCTCCAGCATTCAACTGGGGGAATTTAATTTTGCTGCTGGGCTTTTAATATTCCTCCATCGTGCTGTTTCTGTTTGAGGCTGTGGACTAATTATGGCTGAGTTTAAAGGGCCCGGTCTGTCACGCTCTGCAAACAGTTTGAAGTTGGAGAGAATCCATTTGAGAAAACGAGGAGGCTCAGCGATGGAGCTTGTAACTGAGGGAAATATTGCCCAGATTGCCTCCACACAGTGATTTTATAAGTATGTGTGTGTGCTTGTGTAGCTGCCTGATGAGGTGGTGAGTGCCTGGAGCGTGGGTGTCGTCCGAGTTGTCTTTGCTGGTCATGTCTCAGGACAATGTGTGTTGGTGTCTTCATTCATCGTGGGCAGTGCTAAACAGAAATCCCAATAAAGTGAAATTTGCAGCTTTGTAGGGGCCGGTGGTTCTTCCCTTGGGTACCCTCTGTAGCTGTAAAGTAGGCCTCTGGGGAGCTTGTGTACACGGAGATTTTGGAAGGCCATGGCATTGTTTGGCTTCTCCCCAAACAGCACATTTTGTTCTCTTCTTGATTGGTGTCAGGAAGAGAAGGTTTGCTCTTAAGATAGAATGTCTCCTGTAGAGCTGAGTCTCTTTAGTTATGTGCTTTCTACGTCCTGGCTTTGCCACACCTGGTAAACCAGCCCATTCTTCATCACCGAGTTTCCATATTAAATTACAGACATTAGCCTGGGGTGATCGTGTGGCTGCTCTGCACACTGATGGCAAGGGACTAGAACTGTGCTTTTTGGTGATGGCAAAGCCTTTCCTTGGCTTTATTCAACATTGGTTAGGTCAGGAATGTCTGAAAGACTTCTTGTTGGTCAGTATTTGAGGAGAACAGATGTTTTTTGTTATAGGACATGGGGCAGAGGGCTGGTCCCTGGGGTGCTGTCTGCCTGCTCTGGCATGGAAGAGTGGCTGTTCTTGAAAGCAAAGCAGAAGCTGATGGCTCATACCTGGGATTCAGGAAAGCACGTTCAAAGTTAGCCAGTCCAGTTTAAAGTTAGGGGTTGTCTGAGCAGCAGCACTGTAGGGCCAGAATGTTCCTTCCTGGGTGAGGAGGGACAGCAGTGGGGCTGGGACACACATGGATTTACAGGAGTGCACTGGTTTGGTACCAAAGCACCAGTGACAGTTTTCCTCTCCTTTGCCACACCACTGCAGTAGTGTGCCTGTGTTGGGGTGTTCCTCTCTTTAATACAAGATTATTCCCCTTCGGGGAACACTGGTGTGTGCAGTCCTTCCGCTCAAAGAAGACTCTGGGATTGAACAGGACTCCCTGAAAGCTCACTCTAAACTTTAACCGGTCTGTGTTTCCTATTGCAACCATCCAAACCATTTGCTAATCATAACTTTGTCATTCCAGCTGCAGCCAACATGTTGTTTGACTTGGATATTTGTTCGCACTTACAACCGCTTGAGAACTTTATTTTGTGCAACCTGTTGGTCTCTGTCCCCGGACAGGGAAGCGAGATGCACTGTCCAGTTTGCACTGTTTCTTGACTAATATCTCTTCCAGCACGTCAATACAAGTTGGCTTCCAGCAGATTCTCTATTTAATGTAAAAGCTGATGTAACTTTTTTTTGTTTCAGGAAGACAGTAAATTGAGACTATTTATAGATGCCATCTCAGGAATTAATACTCAGTTTTACCCCTTCTGAACAACAACTTCCCCCCCACCTCCACCACCATTTCCCCCTCCACCATTTGCTTGGTTAAAATGAGGCATCATTTGGGGATTCTGCCCAAAACCAAAGCAAAGCCCTGCTCTTGTCTCCTCATGGCTTTGGAAGGGTTCCCTTGCAGCCCCCAGAGCTCCTGCAGGAGAACAAGGGCCAGTCTCTTAGAGGGTGCCTCAGATTTGGTTGCCAAGATGAGAACAGTCTCTGTTGGCAGTGAAAACAGGCTAATGATGGCTTGATAATCTCTTATGCAAATCTCGGTGCAGTTTGTTAAACTGTGCAGGGTTTATTTGTTTTGCTTCCATAATTAAAGCATGTAGACCTTGTATCTGTAAGTATTGTGTATTCCTTGTATGATTCCTGTCTTTGCTGCTGCTTCAGAAATTCAGCCCTGAGCTGTCCTCAGCTAAATTGCCAAGGAACAGGTCCTCCTTTTTCCACTGCTGCCTCTGCCCGTGCAGGGAGCCCGTCCCCGGGTTCTCTGCCAGCATGTCACTGAGGGGAAACGCCGCTGTGAATTGTCTGTCGTTGCTACAAAACCCAAGCTCTGGGCTGCTGTGCAGGGGTGCTCAGTGGAGCCTTCTCTGTGCTCACTCACACGGTTTTACTCACTCAAACATTGCACCGAACCCGGGCAGGGTTGGGCCGAGCCTGGCCTGTGCCGTTGGCTCCAGGGATGTCCGTGACACGGTCTGAGGAGCCAGCCCACTCCAGCCAATGACCCCAGCTCCAACAACTAAATAAGCCAGTGAATTTTGGTAACATGGATAAATATAATTTAGACCTATTGGTGTGGAGGAAATAACTGTCAGGAAAAGACTGCAGACTCGAGTCAGTCTTAAAAGCTGCCTGTTGCAAACACCTGGAAGAGACAAAGCATCTCTCCATCAGCAAGGCAGCAGCCCTCAAGAAATTCCCAGTGGGATTTAGCCTGAATGGAATAGAGTCAGCTTCAGACTAATGGCCAAAAAAACTTCAGGATATTTTAATTAGCTGTAGCTGTTAACCAGGTACCTGCTGCAGCAGGGGGACTGGTAACCTTTGTCTGCAATTGCCAGTTCTAGAACATTTTTTGTTGGAAGAATGGTGCATCATGCAGGTGGTGGCTGGGAAGGAGGAGGAGAGGGGGGAGCAGACCATTCCCCAGCCACAGGCCCTCTGGTGTGGGCAGTGTTTGAGTGAGTAACAGCAACGTGTCGAGCCTCAGCTCCTCGTCCTGCTCTGGAGCTTCTGTTTTGTCCCCGCCAACTAAAGCGTTGGTGTCGGTGTTCTCCCCTGTCTCCTGTTCCCCTGACTTTGCAACCACCAGTAATTGTTCTGGCAAGATCCTGGAAAAAGAGAAAAATTTACTGTTTTCCTCAGGCTCATAGCTTTTGAACTGGAGGCATGTCTTCTAAACAGTGCAACTCACTTCAAATGCTTTTTGCCTTTCATTTTATTATTGCTTGTCACGCAATGTTCTTTGAAAGCTTGCTCATATATTATCTGTTCCATTTTTTCCATTTTCCCTTTTTTTGCATGCTGTTCCTCCTGTTTCTTCCCTTCCTCCAATCCTCTGTTCCCGTGTGTAGACACAACGGCGACGACAGAACCGGCAGTTCACGGTTGGTATCACATTCCTGTTTATCTTATTTCTCAGCGCTGCTGAGTGGCAAGACAAGCCTGGGAAGGGGGAGCCAAAAAGGGAACTGGAGTCTTCAAGGGAAAACCGTGTTTCAGGTGGACTCATCTCATAAATGCAACATGGGTTTTAAGGCTGGAAAGTCTTGTCTGCTCTTGTCATTTCTGCTGTGAGCTTCGCAGCCGGTCATCCTGTGCCAGGCAGGCCCCAAGCCCCATGGAAGTGAATCCAGGTCTGAGCAGTGCCAGGTGATTCTCCACCCATCGGCTGGGAGAATCACTTCACACATGGGAGGTAAATCTGGCTTTTCAACATAGGAATTCAATTTTAGTTTTTTTTTATTTTAAGTTTTTGAGCATTTTTCTTGCATTCTGAGTTAGTTTTTAAGACAGGGCCTCCACTGGGTCTGCCGGTGTGGGGCAGCTTGGGGGGTTCTGGGATGCTCCACAGAGGAGCGCTCGCCTGGGAGGTCGGCAGTGAAGTTTGTGTTATTACACTGCAGAAGGAGATGGGGAAAACAAATAGCAACACTTTCCTCTCAGCATAGCAGTCTAGCAAAGTAACCCTTCTCGTCTGCTCGAGGCAGTCTAGCTAACAGCTTGACAGCTTCCCGAGCTTCCTCCATTCCCCAGCGAGCCTACGTACGCGCTGCAGGCTGGAAGTTGAGCATCTCGTTTTTTGGCACGAGCTCACTTTTCAGCTAAAGAACCAAAACCTCTGACAATTTTTAATTACAGCTAATCCATGTTGGACCTTGCTATTTTAGTTTCTTTTAACTCTGATAAATTAACTGGTTTTTTTTTACTGACAGAAATCCAGGGTGCAGAGTACCCAGTTTTCCTGCCTGCTCCCCTCAAGGTGTCACTTGGATGAGGGCAGAGGTGGACTGAGTGAAGCAATGGTTCAGTAGTGATGCCCCATGTCAAGAGAGGGGGGGTTTGTCCTTCATGTCTCAAGTAACTTACCTACTTGGATGCGTTTTCCCACTTAGGGTAAAGATGGGAAGCCTTCAGGCACACGTGTGTTTTCTCTGCGTGACGACCTCCCTGTGTGTGTTAAATGTCCAGAGCCAATGTTGGTAGGTTTGTGATTGATCCCTAAATTTGGGAAGGATCAGGCAGCCCCAGTGCCAGTATGATCTGACATCCTTTCTGGGTGTCTCAGCATCAGGAAAGGCTCAGTGTAGCCGTGCATTAGTCTCTGTGGTGAGGACAAGCCAGGCAGGCTCACTGGTGGCATGGGAGGCAGATCCCTTGCCTGTTTCTTTAAAGCAGTTCCCAATGACTTTCCTCCTTTTTCCTTGTCCTGGGGAAGCCATAAAAAGCCTGTTTTTAACTTGAGGATGACCTCTGAACCTCCCCTTTCTGTGAGGGGGATCACTGCTAAGGAGGTGGTCAGCTGAAATGACAACCCATCCCAGTCAAACGAGCTGCTACAAACTTTCCTGCCTTAAAACCAGCCCGTTTGCCCTGAATTTTCCCACGCTTGCCCTCGTGGGGTGCTTTTCCGGTGAAGACTCTGGATTTCTTTCCAAGCTTGTGTTGCTGGAGTGTGTATGGAGTATACCAGGTGTTTCTGTATGTTGGCCATTTGTTCTTTCCGATGTCCAATGGGAGTGAGCATGTCTGTGAATGACTAGAAATGCATGGGCATGAATACAGCCAAATGGATTTTCTCCAAAAACAATTTTAAATGAATTGGGGGAAGAAAAAAAAGAAAACAAAATAAAACAAAAAAGGCAAAACCAAAAACCAACCAAAAAAGAGATTGCTAGCAAAGAAAACAGAATGTAAGGCCAGTGTGGAGCCAGCACAATGTTTCAATTGGGGAAAGGGGGTTTGAGCCATTTAAAGTTTTGGAGTGTATCCTAGAGGACTGGGGGGAAGGAGTCCTGTATGTGTGTGCATGTCCCAGTGGTAGCCAAGGCCCTGCCATTCCCGTTTCCTCCCGGAATGGAGTTGACGGCAGCGATGCATGAGTGACCTAACGCACGAACATTGTTAACTCTTTTGTTGAAAAATGAGAGCTTAACTGTGAATTTTCTGATGCACTTTCTCCTTTCTCTGCACTGTTCATTGCCAGAGCTCCAATAACAGCATGGTCATGGCCAGCAGGAAGGCTTGTGCACCCCACGAAGCCGGGGTTTCCCAGCTTCAGCCCTCCTCCCTCTCAGTGTGCCCCTGTGGGGTCAGGGTGCCAGCGAGGCTGAAATCACAGGTCCCACTGTTTGAGCTGGAAAATGGGCAGAGCTTGGTGGAGCCGGGAGCATCTGCACCTCTCAGCTGGGGGAGAAAGCGCTTTTTCTGCCATGCCCTTTTGCTTCTCCTCCCCTGCCCCTCTCCCCACCAAAATAAACAGGCCAGTTTTTAATGTCCTGGCCGCTGGCTGTCCCTCGGTGGGCGGGAGAGTTCAGACATGGTGAGGTGCTGCCCTTTGTGGAGCCTCTCAGGTGAGACACCCAGCTCACGTTTTGCCCCCTACACAAGCAGGATGTCTCCAAGCAGCCATGACCTTGGACACACTGAACATTTGCCCACTTTTTCCCAAATTTTCCCCTTGTCCTGTTGTAAGCAGAGAGCTTTAAGAGCTCGGAGTGATCTCCCAGGATGCAGGCACTGCCAGCCCAGGGTATTGCACTTGCAGCCCTGTCCGTCTGTCCGACCATGGGGGGCTCAGAGCTGCTCCCCTCTCCCCCACCAAGGCAGGAACCAGGCGCTGCTGCCTCAGCACAGGCAGAATTTTTGCTCATCCTCGTGGAAAGGTAGGGTGAAAAAAACCTTCTCTGAAGCTGGCAAAGCAGGAAGCCTGGAGTGAAGGTTAAAATAATGAAAACACCCCCGTTGCGAATGAAGAGCGACGAGAAAATACCTTGCCCATAATGCAGCAGGTAAATTATTTTACAGGCTGGAAATTCTTACCCGAAGGCCCATGTGGGATTTTAATTGTGGCCTTAACAGGGTTTGGTACAAGAACAGGTAACACTACTGTGTTATGCTCTTTTTGGGTTTTTTGATAGCTCAGTCACTGAAAATGAGTTTTGCTTGGCTGCAGCCTGAGCCCGGCCGTGCCCCAGTGCCGGCTGCTCGCACACCTTGACAGGTGCTACGGGAAAAGCCTCAGAGCTTTCTGCATTGCCATTATGTTCTGCCTGTCCAGCCGCCTCGTTCCCTCTTGGAAATGCCCTACTTAAAAGTACAGCTAATAGTAAATACGTTCCTCAATATATTTTACAGATCCCGTCCTCGGGGCGGTTGAATAAAACATCACAGCACTGTCTGCGCCCGCTGCGGGTCTGCGCGGCACCACAGAGCGCCGCATGAAACGGAATCCCTAATTGCTTATTTAGAGCCTGAGACGGGAGAGAAATTGGCTTTTCCTTAAAAAACAGAGGTAGTGTGGGAGCCCATAGAATCTAAATAGAGCCGGGGTGCCAGTGTCCTCGTGCGGGTGCCCGGTCGGGCTGAGGACGCGCTCGCTGTGCCAACTGCGCCCACCAAGGATTTATCATTTCCAGGGAAATGGAGCCTAGTGAAAAGTTCCCTTTTCTTTATCTAGCAGGAGTAGTGGCAGACTTTCAATTCATCCCCTCAGAAGTGAAAAGGAGGGGCTTTAGTAGCCGATATGAAAGTTTAATGAGAAAAATCAAGAAGTAATTTGCCACCTATTTAAATGCCTCACAACAGGTTTTAACACCAGTCGGTGGCATTTGTGAGTGTCCCAGGTGCAGAGAGAAACTGAATTGTGGAATTGTTGCACATTTTCTTTTGAAAAGGTTTTTTCTTTTTTTTTTTTTTTTTTTTTGCTTCATAAAAAATGCAACGTTGCCCTTTTTCATTAGTGAGAAAATGTAGTTCCTTTAAAAGGGAAGGGAAGGCTCTACAGAAGCAATTTTGGAGAGAGAAAAGTTGAAGGGCTCCTCTGCTGAGTGCAGCTTTGCATGGCCCATGCTTCTGTGAGTCAACTGTCATATTTATAGATTGTTCATAGAAAAAAGGCTCCTGAAAATCTGGAAAGGGCTCCCTGAAACCCAAGAATGGCACACAAACAAATTTCCTGCTATTAATCTAAATGGCTTCCCACTTCAGAAGGTAATTCTAATGTAGATTTCAGGTGACGTATTTAAAAACCAGTCACTGAAAATTAGTTTTATTTTTAAGGAGCAATACATATATATGTATTGCTGCTCAGCAGTGGGGCCAGTCTGCACATTGACCATACTGCACTCACAGCTTTCCTGCTTCACACAAGCACTGGTAGCAGTCTGTGAGCTGACAATTCCAGGCTCCCCAGTGCCCAGGGATGGGGGATCTCTTCATGGGAGTTTTTTTTCTTCACTTATGCATTTGCTTTAGCAGCCAGCAGCAAGAGTGAGCCCACAGGGTAATGCTGCCCCACCCCTCCTTTGAGTAGGTCTGGGTGGTCTCCAGGCTCTGGTTTGCCCTGTGACCAGTGCTGAGATGTCCACCCAAGGGACTGCTCTGCCTGCAGACCCTGGCACTTCCTCAAACTCCCAAACAAACAGCACTAACACCCTCACAGACAGCGCTGGCTGCCTGTGGTGGCCATGACTGCCTGCATGCCTCCCTGACTGTTCTGTGAGCTTGGAGCACAGATGCTTTGCCCATAAACCCATCACATTTGGGCAAATGAACAAAAGCTGGTTTTGCCTGATGGTTTGGCAGAGGACACAGCCCACAGCCTGCAGAGGTGCCCTGCGGCCATGAAACAAGGGGCTCAATATTCATCTTCACTCACTGATAAACGGCCGGGCTTGTCACCACCACCAAAACCAATTGGATGGGGTGCAAAATTGGAAGAAAGTTTTCCATGGCTCTGTGTATGGCAGGACCGAAATCGGCCTGGACTAAATTGGGAAGTTGCCCAAGCCAGAGTTTGGGGGCTCTGCATGCTGTTATGAGTGAGTGGTCTCGATGCCATGTCTCGTGTGCCAACAGTGTAGAGCGAGGAGCGTTTCTGTCTGTAATAAAGGCCACGATTGCACTCGTGTCACACGACGGCTCTGCCCGCACCAGCAGACGGTGGCGAGTGACTGATGCATTCTCTTTTTCCCCCCAAGAAATTCATCCTCAGTTCTTAAGTGTGTTGTTTTTTGTCGCTTGAGAAACGCAGAGAAAAACGAGTTTGTTTTTACTTGTAAGGCTTTACTCAGTTGCCCAATTCGGCCGAGGAGCTGGACTATGGGGATCTCTCAGGTAAGGGCTAGTCCGTAGGTAACCCGCTGCTCTCCTTCGCTAGACACTGGTTCCACTCTGATTTCTGCATCTTGGCCGTGTTGCATTGTGCAGTCGCTGTGGCGCAGCCATTCTCCCCACGCTCTCACAGCTTGGATGTGCTCTCCTTTCTGTTGGGGTTTTCCTTCCTTTTTTTTGGTTTTGGCACCCATTTCTGTGTGGCACCCTCGGGGCGGGAGGTGCAGGGCGCCGAGGCCAACCACTGCAGTTCCCTCCCAGCTGGGATTTTTTGAGCACTGATTGGGAGACCGGTTGAGTTGAATCTTTGCTTGTAAAACACTCAACTCTGCCATATTCTGTGAAACCACCCTAGAAACGGGCGGCCGGCATTAACCCTCGGCTGCTCGGAGATTCCTTGGTGTACGAGCATCAGGTTGGGGGTAAACCAGAGGTGATTGTTTTATCAGCGAGGCAAAACCAAGTAAATGGTTCAACCTTTTTTTTTTGTCCACACTGGACTGGAAGGGGCATAAAAGCATCCCCGTGGCTGGTCCTTGCCAATCAGTGGTGATCCAGATTGAAGCACAACAGCATCTTCAGTGGATGCATCTGGTATATTCAGAACAGGGCCTGTACCAGGGGTACAAACCTGAAATCCCTGTTCTTCATGCTTTCCTATAGAAATCCACCCGATTTTTTTGCTCCCACTTGCAGAGCATCCCTGCAGACTCATCGTACCTGCCAGGCTCTGAGGCTGCATGTGGTCACTCCAAGACAGGGTGCAGAATCTCGGCCACAAGGCAGGAGCAGCCCTTTGTCCCTCCGGGAAGAGTCTGCCCAGGGGGGTTGGGGCTCATTGCTGTTCCCTTCAGGGGTTCCAGCATGGAGGAAAAAATAACCCCAAAAAAAGCAGACACCTAAGTCCTCATTCTGTCAAATAGGTGCTTCCCTTTCACCCAGTCAAATCAGGAGCATCCCATCCTGTCAGCCACTACTAGTGTGCTTTGGTCAAGAGGTCAGAAAGGATGGATTTGTTCCTGGTGTGTTTTAACCCTGAGCTATGCTAACAATTATTGCTGTGGGCCCAGTCCAGATCCCGTAGGTAAGACACAGCAGGGCTCCTGAACATCCCTGAGGGGATGGGGAATAATTGTTTTGCTCTGATAAGCTTTTTTACTTTGCAAAATTGTATTTTTTAAGGAAAAATACACCATTTGGTGAATGAAGACCACAAAGGAATTGCCCAGAATTGGTGTCTGCTCTGCAACCTGCCCTTCCCACCAGTGCCAGTCTCTGCAGCCTGTGCTGAGGCTGCAGAGTGCTTGCACTGCCCAGAGGGGCTCACACCTTTCCCAGAGCACACAGCTCAGTGTTGTCCTTGTTCTGAATCTGGAATGGAAGCCAAAATTTCCCCCAGCTTATAGGAATGCAGCACAGACAGAGCCACTGCCCACAGTGAGTGCCCTTTGTGCGCTGCTGAACGTCCATTTTGGAGCATCCAGTTTGGCTACTGATTGAATTTTTTTTTTCCTAAGAATTTCAGAATTTTGCTTGTTGCTCTCGGTCACTCCTGTCTGCCCAAAGGGCAATCATTCCTGGTCAGGTGTGGCCAGGATCATACCTCATCAGGTATTGGGGGGCACTAGAGAGAGAGCCCTGGGCCGTTCTCTGCTACAAACTGAGCAGTCTCCATCCTGTAGCCCCTGCTCAGAGTGCTGGGAAACTGAAACCAGGTCCCATTTTTGGCCCCAGGTCAGCACATTTGTGCTCTCAGACGGGTGGTCCAGGTGAGTGCTGGAGCTGAGCTTTCCATCGGGAATGCTGCCCTCTGCTCCAGCGGGAGCGGGCAGTGGGAGCCCTGGGGACTGTCCTGTGGGATGCAGGGCATGTGCCCACCCCATGGGAGACCGTGGTGTGGCGGGCACAGAGCTGCTGCCGTGTTTGCTCAGTGTGCTGTTCCTTCCAGGTACTCCTGTCCCGCTAACAGCTTCAACGGAGGCTCTGCCGACCGTGCAATTAAGTAATGCATCCCTTGCCTTCCAGCCAGGTAGCCTGAGTCCAGAGCCGTCCTGCTCTTCCTGGCCGAGCTCTGTGTGTCCGTGCCTCTTGCAATCCTCCTCTTGTTCCTCACATCCCGAGCCCTCAGGGTGCAGAGAGGGCTGGCCTCGCACCCCAGTTCCTTATTGCAGCCCAGTGCAGTCCGACAGGCAGGATTCCTGCAGCGCTGAACCGTGAGGGCAAACCACTGAGAGCGTGTGTGTGTGTGTGTGTGTGTGTGTGTGTGTGTGTGTGTGTACCTGCACACGCACACACGTACAGACTGTCTGTGTGTGTGTGTGTGTGTGTGTGTGTACCTGCACATGCACACGGATGTATGGGTGTGTACCTGCACACGCACACACGTACAGACTGTCTGTGTGTGTGTGTGTGTGTGTGTGTGTGCCAGCTCTCCCGCTCTCCTCCAGAGCGTTGGTACCTCCTGTAAAACAGGGAACGGTCACGACAGCCCCACGTAGCCTCCACATCAGGCTGGATTACCTGATCCAAACCTGATCAGCACCTTGCAGAGGGGGTGCTGGGGGATCCATTGCTGCCAACTGCGAGCGAGGCTCCCTTTCCCAGCAGAGGATCCCCGGGAGCAGCACTGGGCACTGCCAGGGTAAGCACAGCCCTTCAAACAAAGCACGTTATTTTTCATGAAGCGATCCTGAAATGGGTCGCTGAAGGGGGAGCTTATTGATTGAAGAAGGATGAACTCAAATTTCTCTGGCTTAAATTAGACCAAATTCAATTAAGATACGACAGGCAGGTTAACGCTGCTCTTTAACAGCCCCTCAATAAATTAAAGGAGGGGTTGTCCTCTCCACGCCACACTGTGGGAAAGAATAACATTATTGCTCATCCTGTCACACACAGGCAGTGATTTCTGTCCTCCCACATCGTGGCTAAGTGTTCATGGAATAACAACAGCCTGTTCTTCCACCAAGCCCTACCTTTAGTGCTGCTCCATCATTTCAAAAACTTCATTCCACAAAGGAATTGACCCCAAGTGCAGTGGGGAGATGTCAGTGCAATCCTCACGTTTCCTACCTTGAGGAAAAAGGGATAGTTGGCTAACCAGGTTTTCAGAAGTGCCCAAGTGACTTAGGGCCATTAGCATCCACATGATGACCTGTGGGAGCTTCAGTCAGGTTGGTGTGATAATCATTTAATAAACTAAGTAATAACCAGAGTTAGAAGAGATGGCTAAGTTAGGAATTCTTCAAAGCCATTGGCATAGGTTTCCTTTCCCCTACTGTGATGCAGATGTTGCCTGCACCTCTGGGAAGCTCAGGAGCTGTCAGTGGGTTCACTGTGTATAAACTTGAGCATGTGCACACACACAAGTTAAGCCCACACTGTCCAATGTCAGGAGTTTGACAGTAATTTTCACCCAGAAATAGAAGGTAAATTTTTGTGAGAGTGCAGCAGTAAATCCCAACATGCCAAAATTAATGTATAAACTACATTTCCACAGAATTCTTCTGTTCTCTGCTTTTACAGCAACAATGTGCATAGGGGAGGGTCAGGGTGGTCCAGAGATAGCCCAAAATGTTGCAGAGCATTGGGCTACAGAACGCAAAGGCTGAGGAAGGTGAGGAGGAGGGGCAGGAGACTGGAGCACCACGCAGCAGGGGCTGCATAAAACCTGGGCTTTCCCACACCACAGCAGGACAGGCTGTGTCTCCCAGTGCTGCTTTTGCTCCACACCTCTGGCACAGAGTGGAGGAGAGTGTAGTCAGCTGGAGAGGGTGCTGGGGCACCCAGGGAGGGACACTGTGTGAAGCAGCAATGGCAGGACCAGCGGCTCAGGGGGGCCGGTGCCAGCTCACCCCAGCTGTGGGAGTCACTGGAAGGAGCTGCTGCCTTCAGGTGCTCCAGGATGCTCGTGGGTGCAGAGGATTCCTGTCACCAAGGTGGGCCCAAACCTGCTGCTTCAAGCCCCACGGGACCCACTGCTGAGAGCGTGGGGAGCGCTGAAGGTAAATACGAGGTGGTGTGACCCAAATAGGTCTGAAGCTGTTGGTGTGGGTGTAAATGAGATTTAAAATACAGGCAGCCAGGTCCAATCCAGTCTTGCTTTTAGTCTGGAGAAGCTGCTGCTGACAGAGTGGAATATCCTTAGATACATCTATATTTAAAACCTCGTTAAAATGGAATTGAGTGGAACTTTTTATTGAGAAGTTGGGAGCAGGAAAGTCTTTGCTAAAGCTCAGTTTAAGTGCTGACCCAGACTGTCAGGGTGTTGCCATTACCATCACCGGTATTTTTCTTGAGAGCCCACAGAAAGCTGGTTTTAGCAATTACATCAGCAGAAATTTTAGAAAACTGGAGATCATCAATACATTTATTTTTTTAAAAGGGTCTCCCCCAAAGCCCTCATAGCTGAAAACCTGCAGGTTTGAATCACAGATGTTGGTTGTCAGTACTTAGGTGGACAATCCCCAGCTCAGCATCTGCTCTGTGCTGCTCCTGGCCCTTGGAATTAGTTCCTTAGTTTGTTGATGAGTAGGAACCAGCCCCACATCCTTTTCTTTCTTGTCTACATGCTGTTTGCTGAACTGCACTTTTTGTTTAAAGGAAAACTTCAGGGTTCCCATTCCAGAGGTATAATCACTATTTTGTTGATTACATGAGCAGTTGGTTAAAATAATCAGCAAAAATTAATTTAAAGCTACCTAAGTCTCTTCCTGCCCACCCCCAGAAGGGGTCCCACAGTGCTCCTGTGCTGTGCAGTGGTTTTGCTCAGTGCTGCATCCCACGGAACCCTGGCATCCCCTGATGTGGGGCACAGCCCTGCCAGCCCTTCAGGGGAGGCAGCGCAGCACTTGAAAAGAAAAAAATTGATTTTTTTTCCTGCTTGAGCTCAGTTCTGGCAGGTGGATTGTACCATTACCACTGCAGTTTTCCTTTAAGGTGCTTTGGTGCCAAGCAAAGCATCGACCCAAAAACAGTTCAGCTGAGGTGCACTGTAGCTGCAGAGTAGCTCCAAGGGGGGGAATGTTGGTGAGAACATGCCATGATGTCTGTCCCTTCCGTGCCCTTCCCTCCCTCCTTCTACCCCCACCCACAAAAACCCACAAGCAAACCCAAACCAAAACCATAATAGGAAGATTCCTGACGATTTGCTGGAGAGACCAGGATCCAGCTTGCTCCAATATATATTAACATCCTAATGGGAAAGCTCTGCATGTATACATTTACTGCGCCCTGACAAGAGGGAATTAAATGTCAGAAGGATTTGTAGCATCTGTAATTGAATTGGTGCTGAGAAAAGCAAATCTTGAGGAAGAATAACATATTAGGATTAGCAAATAATGTGGCATTTTGTCAGTTCCTGCCATCTCGGCTGTTCCCTCTTCAGCAATAAAGTTGTGATTTCTGGTTTAATCAGAGATAGGAGGCAGGAATAGCTTGGGTGAATTGGAGACAGCATTTAAAGCAGATTCTGGTTGTTAAGGTCAAGTCTCTCCTGGGCACAAATTTGAGGAATTATTCCTTGCTCCATAGACCTGACACTTTGTTAATTAGCAGTGAAATAGCGAGGGGCAGGACGTGAAGGGGCTGTTCCTGTGCTGGCTGTTCCTGTGCACAGACGGGTTTGCTGGGAGCAGTGTTGGAATTGCTGGTGGTGGAGTTGGGCTTTGCTGTGCCCGCGGTGCTGGCAGGCAGAGCTCGTGGGGATGGGTCACACCGTTGGAGCATGTGAGGTCTGAGGAGGTGCTGGAGGCAGGGAGAGGAGCTGCTGCAGGAGGAATGTTTTAGGCCATGTGTGAGCTTGAGGATGTGTTTAGCCACGTGCATAACAGTGTGAACTTGGGGCTGGCACCTCGCAGGGGTCTTCTTTAACAGACATAATTGAGGAAAACAGCCCTGCATGTCCCAGGAGGCCAACTCATACCTAACAAACTGTGCTGAGCAGAACTGCCAGCCAGGTTTTAGGCTGAAGTCCCTTCTCAGGGGAACCTTCTCTCCGTGCTCTCGGTGTGATGCCGTCCTAAGGGAAGACCTGAGGGATGTGTTGGGCACGAGGCTTTGGCACAGCCCCTGTCTCTGTGGTGGTGGGTTGGTGTGAGAGCGTGGAAGCTGCCACTGCCAGCACGAGCTCACCACGGCTTCGTCTTTCCAGAACTTTAATTTATGGTGATGAAGAAAAAATGCCTCTTGATGCAAAATCCTGCTGGAAGCACATTACAGAGCCATAACTCAGCGTGTTTATGCCCCTCAGCTGTTCCAGATGTCAACAAGCCACTCATCTGCCCAGGCTGGGATGCTGCTGGCTGCGCCGAGTGCAGCCGAGCGGAACTGGGCGCAAAGTTTCTAAAAAAAAAAAAATAAGAAAAAAACAAAATTCAGCGTGCCTAAAGCAGCTGCTCCAGCAGATGAGCCAGTTTAGTTGCTTTGCAGAGAGGCCGTATTAGCTGAGCTGCAGCAGTGGTGGGAAGGCTGTGTCAGAGCAGGAGCTCCCGGGATGCCCAGGGTGGCCGGTTTTCCCCCACTGCCATCCTGGGCAGGCAGCAGAGCCTGTGCCTGGGCAAGGGGGTCAGCTTGGCACCCCACAGCGCCTCTGCGGGCACCTTTCCCATCAGCCTGCGGGGATGCTTGGCCACTCACCAGAGCAGCAGACACTGGAAGCCACCACAGCACGGTCTGTTCCCACTGCAGGTGAGACAGAAGGTTCCCCTTTGCCTTGCTTTTGGATTCCTTGGCACAGTCTCTCCACAGTGCCATGGCACGTGGCGGCAAAGGTTTTTGATTTGCAGGGGAATCTTTTTTGGCCACAGTTTTTAGCTGGTTTTAGCTTCTCAGCCAAGCTGCTAGAAGGGGCTCCCTACTCCATGGTGTCCCTCGCCGTGCCCTGGCTCAGCCCAGCATCCCCCTGCCTGCACTGGAGCTCCTGCTCTCAAGAGATTACTCGAAGGGGCTTTTTTTCTTAAATTGTTTTAATTAAAAGGCGCTTTATGGTGCTCTGGGTCCCAGATTATTTACTTGGGTCCCTCAGTCCTTAATCTTGGAGCAGAATTGGAAATATCGATAGAAAGTGTAAATCCCAGCTGCTGCTCGAAAGCTTTGTATCAGGTCTCGGCTCAAAAGAGCCCCATTACCTTCAGCTGTCACGGATCTGTACGCTTGATCGATAAACTTCAAATATTATTAGAGGTGGAGGCTTCAGAGATTTGCTCTGTTCTTTGGAGGGAGACGGAGATAAATCTTTCTTAAAAATTGACTTGCATTTGCTCTCTCAGTCGTCCTGGCAAAACGCATTTCTCCGAGGTGTCCAGGCAGGCACAGGCAGGACAGATTTATGGGCCATGTGCTTCTTGTAGTGAAAGATTTAAATGGTAAATCCTTCACATATGACTTCACAAATCATGTAAAGTTAAAAGATTTTTACCGTTTCTGTTGCTGCTGTGCTTAAATTGTAAGGTATGGCCAGTAAATCATTTTAATGGAGGTGTCGCGCTTGACTCACTAAAAAAAAGAGACAATGGTTTAGCTTCTATTCCAAAATGTTAATGTATTAATCAGCAGGAGAATAATTGTTTTTTACTGCATTATAAATCTCAGTTGCCATTAGGATTGCAGCGAGGGTTGATGTAGCTGCGTTCTTAAATTAAAATTGTTTACACTGCTATACATTCATTTTACATGGCCATAGCTCATCCGGGGTTCATTCCGGAGCTGTTCCTCCGCCACATCAGTCATCCCTCTCCCGGGTGACGGCGTCTCGAGGGAGAGGCGCTTCTGAAAGGAAACTAATTGTGTGGTGAGGAGTTAAATAAACGCAGTAAAGCAGTCGGAGGCACCGTTCAGTTACTGTTCACTGTTGGCCTCAGAGTCGCTGTTACAGTTTGGGTCAAGAGTGTCGTGTCCTCATGGGCTGCATCAAACAGCAAAGGTGGTGGTTAATGGTGGAACCCAGATGAGTCGGGGCAGAGGATGGTTGTAAACAGATTTTCTGTGCTGGGTGGGCTGGGTTTAGGGCAAGGAGTGTTTTGGGCTGAAGTTGAAATATTTTCAACAGGGCACTCGTTAATGACATTTCTCAGAGCTAAATATTAATACTCCCGTATTGCACTGCTCTTCCCTGTGCCCCACCCGCGAGGGAGGCTGAAATTTGGGGAGCACTGTGGGGAAGTTTCCCAGAGCAGGTCCCCACCGATGACTCCGTGTGCCCTCCCTCCCCTCTCCCAGCTGTCTCCCACGTGTGTAGTTGTAGTGCTGCTGCTTTTAGCGGAAAACACCTCACAAGTCGAGCTGCCAGATCAGTTCGGCTCCGGACGAAGTTCCTCTGCCTGAACTCATCTGTCTAGTTAGCTCCGTGCTTCACCCCTGCTCCTCTGGAGAGCCCGAGGGCAGCTCTTCCTGTCCTGGGAGCAGCTGCCGCCAGACCTGCCGAGAGCATCGTAGTAAGTCCCCAATTCTTATTCCTCTTCTGATCTCTTCAGATTCCCGCGCGGGTGAGGAGGGGGCGATACGGAGCGTGGACCACGCCGTGGTTGGCGGCGTCGTTGCCGTCGTCGTCTTCGCGATGCTTTGCCTACTCATCATTTTAGGGCGATATTTTGCCAGACATAAAGGTAAGACAGAGGCTGAAACTGGAGCATGAGAGGCCTGGCACGTGTGTCCCCTCCCTCGTCAGGTTGTGCTGTCTGGTGCAACAGACCCCCCAGTTTCTCTCCCAGTGGCATTTTTGTTTCCTTCATCAGTCTCTCCCTCGGCACCGTGCCGGGACTCACGAGGAGTCACAGAGCCTCCTCTTCCCTTGCAGGTACATACTTCACTCATGAAGCCAAAGGAGCAGATGATGCGGCCGACGCAGACACAGCCATCATCAACGCAGAGGGGGGACAAAACAACTCCGAGGAAAAGAAAGAGTACTTCATCTAGAGCAGCCTTGGTTCCCATGAGGTGTCCAACCGTGGACGGTTACTACTGGCCCTATTTAAACGCTACAGAGACAGTGATCTTGGAAGTTGCAACCAGCTTGTGTCTTTTTTTTTTTAAGGAAAAAAAAGCAAATGGGTGGAGAGCGGTGAGGCCGGGAGGGTCCGGGATTCGCTGTGTAAAAATATTCCTCGTAAAGTACACTCTGCTGTTCGACACCTCAGTTCGTTTGGGTTTTCTTTTTTTGGCCAAGTCCAGCTTGGATTTAGTTTAGTGAAGTCATTTGCAGAAGATTCTGTGCCTTGTTTAATTTCTGTTCGTTCGGGTCGGGGGGAGGCTGGGAAGAAGAGGGGCTTCTGTGCGTTAGTTCCCTTCGGGTTTCTGTGGCTCTTCGTTTCCCCTTTCCTGTTTCTGGAGTTGCCAGCTGGGACCCCGTGGAGTAGGTGCATTTCTCTGAAGGTGTTTCCCCTTTTTTCTCTTCACCGGTTTCCGTTCAGAACTCGAGCTCATCGGAGGAGAACCAGCACATTTTAGATGCGTAGTTTGCAGTTCAGTGTGCCCGTGTCCCGTTCCCCTGTCACCGTCAAGGCTCGGATAACACCCCCCGAGCCCCTCTTTGTGGCTGTTTCAGGTGCTTTCAATGGTGGCGGCTGGGAAATGGGCTGGAGCTCGGCAGAGGTGCTGCTCGGCCACGGGGACGCAGGAGTGGGCTCCTTGCTGGGCAGGCAGAGCCCTCCCGGGTGCAGGGGCATCTCCTCATCCTCTCCTGCTCGGCAGCCGCAGGGGCAGCAGGTAAAGCCCCTCTGATGTGTGAGCCCAGACCTGGAGAGCAGCTGGATGAACAAAACTGCCTTTTTTTCTACCCGCTAAGTAAAACGTGGGAATTCGCGTTAACACGAGCGTGCTAATGACCACTAAAGCCATAGGTGCACGGGAGACTCTGGCTCAGGCGGAATCAGAAGCGGCAGGTAGCAAACCGCAGCGGGAGGACGGTATAAAGTTATAGATGCTGACTTTTTTTTGGTGAGTAATCATGGATTTCGAGCGATACTTTTTTTAATTGTGTTTACGTGGCAAATGTATCTGATTTATTTAAGGGAAGCATTAATCTTAGCGTCAGGTTTTCGGGACTTTTTAGGGGTTTTCGGGGCGGGGGGGCATTTTTGTGCGTTCGTTTTTTAATTGTTGTTTTTGGTAGGATCATTACAGTGCGGGATTCCTTTGGGAACGGGGCGGGGCCTGACGCAGCGAGCGAGCCCGTTCCCGGGCAGTATTCCGTCTTTCCCCTTCTCTTCACGGGCAGAACCTCGCGAAACGCCCTTTTTTTCCGAGCAGATTTTGCCGAGCGCAGCTCTGTCCTGAGCCCTCAGCACCATTGCCAAACCCCATCGCGGTGAGAAGCAGCCAGGTCGGGGCCGGGGGCTCCGTGGCCCGGCGGTGGCGGGACGGGACGGGCATCCTGGCCTTGAGCAGCCCATCTTTGTTTGGAAGTGTACCGTAGTGCAGTGTTACCGATGTAACTTTGACTTACAATGTTGACATGTCTCAGGTTCATGTGTTTGATTGGTGTTTTCCGTCTCAGGTAGATTGCAAAAATTTCGGCCCCACGCATTGGAAAAAAATGAAAAAAAAAAAACCCCACATAAAAACAGGAGAAAAAAAACAGGAAAATAAGAATTTTAGTTGTATATCGGTTTATGTATTTTTTCTTCAGTATACAGTGCACTGTTGAAATGTATTGTTGAGTATTACTTTGTACAGCTTTAGATCATTAGGATTTTGAAGCGTGAAGAAAGAACAACCTTGTTTAAAGGAGGATCACAAATGAAGGACGCGAAACTGATGATAAACAACCTTGTTCTTTATTTACCCGGCCTTTTTATTTTTTCCCCTTAGGCCAGTTCTGTTTTAAGGTGTCCATGGAAGATGTTACAGTGTAAGAAAATACATATCCATCTGTTCCCATTCACATTTTGTATTGGTTCATGTATCCCATTTTTACAAAGGAAAAGAAGTACTATAAAATATCTGTCTTCTTAATAAAAAAAAATTAATGTTACAAAACTAGATCTTGTTTTGAACTCTTTATCCCTGGCTGTCACAGAGACCACCATCAGAGCTCACCCACCGATGTGGGCAGAAGGAGCTGGTGCTGGGCAGGTAACACCCAGCACTGCCTGGAGCAAGAGCAGTTAAACCTGATGCACTGAAGCTGCATTAAATATAGAGTAGATTTCACAAGTTTCTTGTTTATAGTTGCTGAATTGTTTTATTTGGGGAGTATTTACATGGAGAAAATTGATCTGTCACTGATATTCCAACCTTCCTGAGCTGGGGAAGGTTGGTACACAAGCTTTAAATAGCAGACATGTCTAAACCCTGGCATGGAAGGTGAGTGTTGAAATGTGTGACCTCCTTTGCCCTGTTCCCATCTCCCATTCAGTTCTGGTGCTGCCAGATTTTCTTAAAAGTGCTTGGGATTTCCAAATTGCAGTACACCATGTCTGTTCTCCTCAAGACACCAAACTCCAACAGGTGCTGCCGGGAAGGATCCCTTTGCCTCCTCCCGGCCTCAGGCCGCTGTCGATGGCGGCAGCGCCTCCTCCTCCAGCCCTTCCCTCCGCCGCAGCCCCCGGAACTGGGCTGCGAGGCAGCTGCGGCGCTGAAATTAGAACCATCAATCTTTTGTGTTTTGCACAAAGGAGGAGGAGAAAGACAATTGCTTTTCAAGGAGATGGTACCGAGGGACACGCTGCCAGAACGTCCGCTCGCACCCAGCGCGCAGGAGGAGCCGCACGGGCCGGGCGCGGGCGCCGGAGGGGGCGGCTGCTGCTGCTCCAGGGCCGGTGTCCAGCTCCGGAGCACTTGGTGCTTCTCATGCGATCGTGTCAGAAACAGCGTTTTTCTTAGAGAGAGATTGTGACACTGAGGGGAAAACTGCAGGGCAAAGCCAAAAAAGCAGCTCTCCCCTTTCTTACCCGAAATGAGCAGCGCGGCTTTGATGGTTTCCATGGCTATTGCAATTATTTCAATGCAGAAGAGGTTTGAGACTTGCAGGCCCCTGGTGCCGGCTCACGATGCTTTTCTTCTCCTCGAGCCAGCGCTAATTGTGTCTCACACTTGCAGTGTCTGTAATTTATCCTCTCAGGGGTCCATATCTTTCAGGGTTTTAAGGTTATTTAGTGGTGCTTTTCTTCCCATTTCCTACTTGGTCCTTTGCTTTTACACATTACAAATGGGTGACAAGAAACTGTACCTGTAGTGTGCAGGATCAGTTTCCTGTTGAAACCCTCTGCATTAACTTTCAGACACTGAGATACAAAAACATGGATGGGGAAAGCTGGAAAGAGTAACATTGAGCAATAAGACTTAGTGATTCCCATATCCCAAGTGTTCAGCTTGGGATGCTGCACACGTTCCCCACAGATGTGACCCCATGGCTGCTGAGCCTGTCCCGTTACACAGAGCTGAGGACACTGTCAGGTTTTCATGAAAATGAAGAAAATTATCATTACCTCAAATAAGAATGTAGTCTTTGCCCTGAACTTTGCATTTTCAAAAGTTGCAGAAGTCCTAATTGCACAATTATTTTATTGGGTAATACAATTCCTAATTTTCTTCTTTTTTTAACCAAATACAGGGAGGAATTATTTTGAGTAACTGAGTCTGACTTGTGTAATTACAGCCTTTTCTGCCAGGCTGAAGTTGCCAAAAAGCTTGTGCCACGTAGAGTAATTAGCCACAAATGACACTGTTAACTCACATCAGGTAGCAGGTACCTGGTCCTGGGTGGGTGATTGGAATACACGGGAGCAGGGACGAGGCTGAGCACGCGTCTGGCAGCATCGATCCACGCCGGCCAGTCAGTTCTCATCAGAGGGTCCTGACAAGGGGCTAATAGCTTTTTCTGAAGATCCAATCCCATTTTCCAGGCAGCGGCCGGTGTTGTGCCACCTGGGATAACATCTGCTCCGGGTGGCATCGATCGGGCGGGGGCACGTGTGTGTCCCCAGCACTGGGTCCCAGCAGCTTTATCTGGATGTAATAATTTCAGCGAAGGGGAAAACCCAAATTCCACCTAAAACCCAACACTTGGGCTAATAATTTACATCTGAATTAGTACAACCAGGAAAAGAATTTCAGTCTACTGGTCACTAAGAGTTTAAACTGGCCTTGTCCTGTTTCCAGAGTCAGCTGTGGAGGTGATCCCTGCAGCACCTCGAGGTCTCTCCTGGAAACCTGTGTACACAGTGAGCAGGGCAAGGGCTTAATGGGGTCTCTGGGGAGGTGCAGGAAAAGTGATTCTGCAGATGGACGGAGCTCTGCACACCCTGCACTGGGCTGCAAACTGACGAGCTCCTTGGTGAGCTTCAGTTAAATAAACAGACTTTGGGTAAACAAACAGATTCTAGGTGGAAAAATAAACTTTAAGTGAGAAAATAAACTTAAAGTGAATTAACAAACTTTAAGTGAAGAAAATAAACTTTAGGAGAATAAACAAAACTTAAGTGCAATAAAGAGCTCGAGTTAAATAAGCAAACTGCTGAAGTAACTGACTGAAGGCCAGCTGAGGGCCAGTTGTGCTGCTGGAGCCTGTGAGAAGCAGGATGAGCTCAGCCATCCTTCCCAGCAGAGGCTGTCCTGGAGAGAGACCCCTTGGAGCTGCTGTGAGGGAGGACATCACCAGCTCCTGCAGCCCTTGTCTGCCAGGGGGTGCCAAGCAAATGGATCCACACTTGGACCCAGTAGGGTGTCTCCCTGTCTGATGTCAGGTCTGCTCCTTGCTCACCCCTCTGGGCTCATCCTCTCCCTCAGTCACCAGAGGTGGATGGACTGACAGACCCCCACTCTCTGCTCAGAAGGACTTGTCGGTGCCTCACACCGAGGTGCCAGTGCTGCCTGTGGAGCTCTCCATCCATTTTCCCTGTCAGCCCAGGCCGAGCTACTTTAATATCAGCTCTAACCCGTGTGCCTCTGCCTATCTGCCCATAGCCGTGTTCTCCTGCTCCAGTTCCTTATCCTGTTCTGCAGGATAGCAGCAGCCCTGTAAGTCACAGACCTGGAGTGATGTGGGCAGCATAGGAATAACACGTACAGATGGAACAGGGATGCAGAATAGAGATAGGAAGGGTATGGAGAGATGCCATTCAGCAGTCCCTCAGCTCTGCAGTCCAAGGTGAGCAATGTCCGGGTGCTGGGCAGCCCGAGCGTGGTTTGGGGGACACTCTGCCCCCCCAATGCCAGGGGAACGGAGCCCCTTCAGAAGAGCAAAGGGATTTGGCAGCCCTGGGAGGTTTTGTTTCTGTCTTAGGACTGTGCTGTGAGCCAGACCCACGTCTGCCTCCCTGCTTCACTCCGCATGGTGCCTGGCAGAGCTGCCCTCGTGCCCTGTCCCTGGAGAAATCCTGGAAATCCTGTTTTCCTGCTTTGTATCCCAACAGTACCAGCATTGTCCTTTGCATCTTCCCAAGTCCTCAAGTGCTGGATCTCAGCATCCTTTGGGGTGGGCAGGATCCCCTCCTCTTCCTCAACAAACTGCCCAAAAGTGGGGTTCCCTTGCTGCAGTGGTGCCTGTGCAGCCAGGGGGTGGTTGGTACATGTCACTTCTGGGGTGTTGAGCCCTCGGCTCGGATACTCCAGATTAAGCATCCATCACAGCACCACCACCCCTCCCGGGAGCCCTCGCAGCTCCCTCCTTGCTGCAACAAGCGGCGCCAGCGGCACCTCACCCGCCGGAGCACACCGGGAGCGGGCACGCACGGAACCAGCAAGCGGGAGATGTGAGGGCTGCCAGGAGTAAAGGGAATATTTGATCAGATGCCCTCCTCTCTCCTCTGTTCTCTGCTCTCAGCCTCCCTCGGGGCCAGCACCTCACTGCCTCTGAGCACCACAGCTGCGACAGGTTGGCAGCAGCTCCTCAGAATGGGACCTGCACGGGAATCTCAATGAGATGGAAAAGGTAATCTCCAGCCTTGACACTCCATGTTGTTTTCTTCCCTCATTCCTTTGCCCCCTTCTCTGTTCCATCTCCTCTCTGCTGTTTTCCGTGCCCATGGTCAGCTTTCCATTCTCCGTACCTGCTCCCTGTGTCCGTTGCCAGGATGGGAGGTGCTGCCCCACGCCCCCTCGCAGGGGCACAGCTTGCTCCAACATCATCCTCCTTGGATGTGTCCCTTGTCCATGCTGTGCCTTGGGCATTCATGTTTCTCAGCTCTTCCACATTTCCCAGACTGGACTCTGGCATTAGCACTTCTTCTGAGAGTCCTTTCAACGAGTCTGGCAGAGCCACAGGTCAAGTGTGAGATTTCACACGGTCTCTGATGATTTCTTTTTTTCCCCAGCATCAAAAAACAGCCTCTTAAAATGGGAACGAGCTCCAGCCCAGTCACAGCACCCCAGGGACCTCATCCAGCCCCATGTTCCCATGCAGGTGATGCTCCCAAACAGCTAACGTGTCCCACCAAAGGTAACCTGCTCCCAACCGGGGGGGGACATGGTGCCTGGAGCATTGCTCCAGCAGTGACCGGGACCTGCCAGGATCCAGGCTCTTTCCCACACCCACTGGCCAGGCAGCCTTTCCCTGTGCAACCCCGGAGTGTTCCCTCCCCCAGTGCTCCTGTCCTCAATCAGCCCGATTATTCCTGGTAATTGTCCCTTCTCTGGGTAATGCTGCTGAGCAGGGACAGGGAGCGTGGCAGTGTTTTTCTGTGACTAAGAAAAGGTGTGTACGTGGCCTTGATTGCAAATGAAAAATTAAGGCCCCGTGTCTTGCATTCATTCCCACTTGATTACGCACCAGCACATAAACAAATCTTCACCCAGTTGCCTGAGGGGTGTCAATGATCCACCTTTGCTTCTCTCGCCTCTCCTCCAGCAAATCTATAACACATTTAATCTTCACCACTCACTCTCCTCAGTTTTTAAATGTCTAATTTGCTGCCGAGCGTGGCTCCAATTCTCCCTGTGCTGCCACTTTAGCTCTGACTGGTGTTTGCCTGATTGCTTGGCTGGAGAGTTGGGGTGCACTGGGCCTGGGATGGCAGAGGGGCAGCAGCCCAGGCAGTGCCACAGTTAACAGGCTGCTTTGGAGCAAACCCAAAACTTCGCAGATTTGTCTGCAAGTGTTCAGTGCACCCTGCCAGGAGCGCAGGTTCCTGTGCTTGTGAGCATTAAAACTTGGGGTACTTAAAGCAGAACTGCACAGCATTGGAACTGTGCTTCTCTGCAGCCATGGCTTTGTACCTGGAAAACATGTGCTTAAGGCAAACCAAGAGGAATAGTACAAAGGGAGGAAAACAGGGATCAGGATTTAGGTGGATGCTAGGACAGTTCCTGGTCCTCCCCCCTCTGGGCAGGCTGGAGCAGTGGGGTACCCTGTGGTGCCCCCCTGCCCCGCCCCTGCCCAGCTGTGGCCAATTCCCACCCACACCTGTGGGTACTTTGTGCTCAGCCCACACCAGACCAGCACTGGCCACCAGCGAGGGACACGAGGACTGGGCTCTGCAGGTAAGGGGGTCTTGGTGGGTGGGTTTGGGTGTAAGGGGGCAGGTGAAACTGGGGGGAGTTGTCTCCCATTGTCAGGTACCTGCAGTTGTGTGGATGCTGTGTTTGCCCAAGGCTGTGTTGCAGGGGGATGTGCTGCTTTGCTCACCTGGGCATGTGGATAAAAGCAAACCTGGGATCTGTGTCATTTGGAAAACCAGCAAGTTGAGGGAGGGAAATTAAAGCTGCGACGGCCTGGCAAGCTCCAGGCTCAGGAGCTGGGTCATGAGAGAGCTTTAGCAAATGGTTGTGCAGTGAAGCAATGGGACATGAGGAGCAGGGTTTGCTGAGGATGTGGGACCCTTTGTATGCTCGATGGAAACTCCTAGGCCAGCAGCTTCCCCTGTTGAGACTGGCAGGGTTGGAAGTGGATCGTGCCAAGTGTGCCCATCAAAGCCCTCGAGCTCTGGAGGAGCTGCCATTACCTACCACCACTTATGTGCTCACACCATCTGCCCCAGCCTGTTTGGTCCATGTGTGACTGGGGACTGTGTCTGGCACTGGGAGTGCTGCTGGGGGTGTCTCTGTGGCTGGGTACAGAGGCTGGCAGCCCTGGGGCAGAGCCACATTCTGCCTCTACTGTTCTCCTCAGGGCCATGTTTGAGCTGCACTCCTGAGGGCAAGTCTGCTTGAAGCAAAATGAGTTCAGATTATCAAGCTCTCCATAAAACTTGCAACACATCTTGTTGTGTCTGGGTGTGTGTATATGTGCTGCTTTCTTTTTATTTAATGCTCTATTGAGGTCTGAGGCTTTTCCTTCCACTGGCTTTTATCTAGTCATGACTCCTACAATATTTAATCTCTATCAGAAACTGTAAGCCCTGTATTTATTTTATGGGTCAGTTGTTCATCCTTTTCCCTTGATGTTCTCACTGGCAGTGGATAGTGTGGAAGGTGGAAAAAGAAAAGGGGGGGGGGGGGGAAGAAAGCCCTGCTTGTTTCTGCCCGTCAACATTTGTCCAAATGACAGGGTGACAAATCAGAGCTCTGAAGGCTAATGGCAGGCAGAGAAATCCAGTGGAGAGTAAATGGGTGTATGAAAGGGGATGGTGGAAATTTCCATCCCCAGGCAGTGTCTGGGGAGGACAGGCAGATCACAACCCTGTCTGAGGCAGGCTGTGTGCTCCTCTCTGCACAGTCCTGACTCTCCTGGGGAGACATTCAGGTGTCAGTGGAGCTGGAACTCAGGCACCTGCATCCTTACCAGTGCCAGCCTGAGTCTGGCATCAGGGTCCTGTGCAGGTGGGAGGCTGTGAGTGGCACCAAGGGCATCCACAGTCCCCCTGTCTGACTGAAAGGTGACATACCCAATGCTCTCATTGTCACTTTACTATCTAGAAAGTCTTTTTCAGATTTGAGATGAATAAAAGATTAGAGTTACAGGGGAGAGACAATGCCAAGGGTTAAGGTGATCCACTGAATTTACTGTATTTGCTGCAGAGACATAAACTGGGAGGACACAAGTGCTGTCTGGACATCCCAAATCAGCTTTAAGGATCCCCCTGCAGCCTCCAGTCCTCCTCAGGGTGCTGAGGAAGGAGCAGGTGGAGCAGCATCCTTTCATGGAGTCCTGGCTTTTCTAGGGCAGGTGGCTTGGGATGGTGCAGGGCAGAAGCAAGACACAGGAGCTGCTGCCAGAGCGGGGCCAGGGAAGGAGTGATGATGTATTATCTGGGGGTAGAGAAGTGCTTGCTAGCTTGTTGACCCTGCCTGGTTGAAAGGCACTGAATATTTCATGTCTCCAGCACTATCTGCAGCATGGGCAGACGAAGAGTCTTTTTATTCTTCCTCCTACCCCTCACTACCCCCCCCAAAGTCAGGAAAATCTGTCAAAACATTTATCGGAACTGTGTGTGAACTGGGTAAGCACTGCAAGGAGCTAATCTGTGCAGAGCTAATCTGAGTGAACAAAGTCACCACAGGCTTGCCATGGGCACTCTGATAAGGATTTATCATAGGGAATTCGGGTGAAACATGAACTGCCTCTGGAAAGAGGGATGCAAACACGGTGCTTTGCCAGGGCTGCACCTTGGGAGCCATCAGGAAGGGGAAAGTCAAGAGTCAAGCTCCCCACCATGGGCACGGGCAGCCTGAATTAGTAGGAAGATGTTTCCTCTGCAACAGGTGGAATTTGGGTGCAAAGAGCACGACTGGAGCACACACCATGGGTTGCTCCTCATGCAGAATAGCCAGGGCCATTCTTGCAGCATGGCTTGAGGTCACCACTCCAAAGCCAAGAGCTTGTTCATCTGCTTTGTTCCCTCCCTTTTATTTGGGGTGGTTAAAGCTGAGTTCTGTCAGCTGTCACCCTTCACCCTCTTTGTGCTTGACCCTCACCAAGAAACAGGTGGGTGGCTCCAGAAAGTGGCAGGTTGGGAAGTGGCATCTCTCAGGCTGTTGATTTCCTGGTTTGCATCAGAGAAGCTGGAGCTGGGGTTGGAGGTGCTGGGAGGTGGTGGAGGCAGCAGAGCTGCTCTGTGGTGCTTCCTCAGTGCTTCTCACTCAGCAGCAGCACTGGTGGTGTTGGGCACGAGGTCCCGTCCCGGCTGCTGCATTCCCTCCCCTGTGCTCCAGCAGGGCTGGGCAGCCTTTGGGCTCTCTGCCGGCATTTCAGGTGCTGTGTGGGGGCTGTTCTCCTGTTCGGGCTGTTGGGAGGGCAAGCAGATCCCTGGAGATGCCCACGTGTGCCCTGAGCTTTACTCTGAACATCCTCCAAAGCAGGGAGCGGGCTGGCCCTGCACTCTTCATTTCCTTGTAAGAGATGCAGGGTGGTAGAGCACAAGCTGGAAGAACATCCCAAGTGTTGTCTGGAGACAACTGGCCGAGATGCGGCACAGAGACAACATTTTAAAACCTCATTTAAGCGAACACAATGAGAGGGCTCTTGGGTAGAAGGAGAATTAATTAATCTCGTTCCTACGTAGATACTTTTAATTAAATGGAAGTGCGTGGTCTTTTTTAAAAAAAAAATACGGAGAAGAGCCGGAGTCTTTGTGTGAGCTTGTGGGAGGAGGATGGGGAGCGAGATTATTCTTTTTTTGAGTGTTCTCAAGAGGAATGAGCATCAGATCAGGAAAGGTTTGTACTGTCAGAGTGTGCACTGAACACTTCCTTTCATCTGGGAGGAGGGCAAAGGCATTTTCCTGGCCAGTTGCTCCAGGAGGTTGCTCTGTGCATGGCTCTCACTGCTGGATGGCTCCGTGCAGGGCTGGGATCCCCACGTGGGTCTCAACATCTTTAGATGGGCTGGCTCTGGATGTGCCTCTGTTCCCTGCTCACCTTCTCTGTGTTTCACTCTGCCTCCTCTCCCTGTGGTGGTCCCTCGCCCTTGCCCCCGCTCATCCACGACACCGATGTGCCATCAGGAGGCACTGATGGCTGTGCAGAGCTGACAGCTCCGGGCAGCAGTGGCTGGATGTGCTGGCTGTGTGTTCACAGCTCGGATGATGCTGCAGCTGAGGCTGGGGGAAAGCCGGGAGGTATCCGGGGAGAGGAGTGAAATTCAATCAGAGAAGTGCGAGGTCTCGGGCGCTGCCCGGACGCTGCCAGCACGTGCCCGTCTCACTCTGCTGCAGAGCCAGGGCCCTTTGCACTGACTGCATCTGGCCAGACCTTTTCAGCTGTTAGTAGGGAGGGAGACAATGGGATTTCTTTTGGATGCAGGAAGCTGACATGGCCAGGGACCTCCTGGCTGCTTTGTCAGATGCTTTGGCATCTGCCAAACTCACTGCTCATGAGCCTCTCACTAAAAGCAGATGCTGCCACTCAAACACAGGCACATTGTTTCACCTTCCAAAAGTGTAATTTAATTTTCCTAGCTGGAATGCTCTAGCTTGCAGACATATAGGTTCCCACCAACCCATGTTACTCTTCCAGCAGGCTTGGTCTGCCCTCCATAGGACCCCTTCATGCAAAGAGGGATTTGGGTTATCTCCCAGGAGATCATATTGGAGGAGGGCCAGTGCTTTGGCTCTGTCCCAGTGAGGGAGATGTGGCTCATTCCTCTCCCTGTCTGCCAAGGGTGAAAAACAAGCCCCAGACTGAAAACTGGGTTACTTTTTCCCAGTGTCTGCAAATGCATCTTCTGGCTTGGTTTATGGCTCTATCTCAAATCAGCTGGACAGGCATTTTTGGGGGTGGATGGAGTGTATTTTACAAGGCTGTGTGCCAGCTGTTTGCTACCCACAGCTTCAGAGCCTGCTGCTGTTATTCCTGATTGGTCAATGAAGCCCCTGTCAAGAGAACAGAGATCAGCAAAACTGTGTCTCCCCAGATTTAGTGAGTACTTGCATGAGCTTCACGGCTCATCTGAATATTTGCTGGTAACACACGGCACCTGGTCAGAGCAGAGACATTCAGTTTAGATGTCATGGTGATGGAAGCAGCATGGAAACCTGCCCACAGCAGAGCAGGATGTAACGTAGCTCACAGCTACATTAGAAACCTGTCTGATGTATAATCACGTTACCTCAGGCACCCATCAGATGGTTCAGAGGCCTGTATTTCCTAACCTAAAGCTGCTTATGGCACACTCCATCTTTCCTGAGGATGCAGCGTGTTTGCCCTCTCTGATTTCAGTGGTGGAATGGGTTTGTTTGTTATGTGGAGCTGTTGGAATAAATCTGCCCTGCCAAAGAGGTGCTGCTCACCTGGCACGACGTGGAGCACAAATGTTAGAGGACATTGGCCTTTGTCTGGTTGGAGGAGCACAGCCCAGACCCCAGATCCAGAGATTTGAGTTTCTCCTGTCGTGCACTGCTGCCTGTTCCCTCCTCTGTGTCTTTGCCACCGAACAGAGCGTTTGTGGGGTGTGAGGGCAGTGTTTGTGGGGTGTGAGGGCCTTGGCACTGCGGGAGCTGCCTGTCCTGGCTTTCAGCTGCCCCATCTGTCCTGTCTTGGGACACCCACACAGATTTTCAGGCTCATTCCATGCAGTTCCCTGCTCCTTGCCACGGGTATAGTGGCACCTTGCACTGAGGAACAGGGCTGCTGGACCTGCCTCTGGGCGAGCAGGGGTCCAAGATGCTTTGTTGTTGCTCAGTTGGGTGCTGGGGTTCTGTTCCCGGGTTTTGTTCCTAGTTCTAGGGACTCACTGTAACAACCACTGAGCTCAAGGAACGTGTTCAGCTTTTCCCCAGGACGGAAAATAGCGTTGCTTTATTATCCTGTCATGTTTTGGTGAAAGGTGGGAACGCAGGTCCCCTCGGTCACCCCTCGGAGTGACAGGATGCTAATGAATTGAGAAATGGCTGCGGACGGCGCTGCCCGCATCACATCTTCATTAGCATCCTTCTCCCAGAGACTGCTGTGATTAACGCTGTCACCACAAACGGGACAGGAATGAATAACAATGGCCCGTCTTCCACAGCAAATGTGCCTTTTGCTCAGCAGCGGAGCGGGGACCCCGCGGAGAACTTCCAGCCACAGGTCGCATCCTGCCACGTTGTCTTTACCGGGGTTTGTTAGGCAGCTGTTGGTGCTCTGTCTGCAGCTGGAATGTCCTTTATGGCTTGGGTTAGAGTGCAGGGAAAGCAGTGACTACTGTGCTGGGAAAAACTCAGGAATTGGGACCTGGGCTGTAGGAAGGATGTTGCAAAGGTATAGAATTGTTAGAAAGTTTGTCCCTGGGGTGGGAGGAAATACTCTTACACTGTGGATGGACAGGATGGACAGGATTTACCCCAGGCCCACAGAAAGCCTCCAACCTGCACTGGTTCAGCCCCTCACTGCCCCTTTCTGCCCCTCACTGCGTGGTGAGCCACGAGTTTCCAGTCAGTGGGACTGGCAGGTCTGCATTGCCAATGCTGATATCTAAACTGGTTTAAAGTCAGGGAAGAGAAAGGGACACTTCTGGGATGTGCATCATCTCATTTCAGTGCAGGTGTGTAAGATGCCTCATGGCTGTGTCTGACTGAGGTCACAGCTTGGGGCACTTGGATCTGGCTCTTGGGCCTGTGGGCAGTCCTGCTGCTGCTTCCCAAGCCAGCCTCATCCCACTGCCTTCCCAGCAGTGCCAGGGCTCAGAATAAAACTGCAGTTTGTGAGAGAAGGCAGCTCGAGTGTCAGGTCTGCAATCCCCAACACCCCCTGCTTGTCCCACAGCCTTGCCATCCTGCTCTGGGCTGAGCAGAGGGACCTGTAGCGGGTCTCTTGCTTCCACAAGGAGCTTTCCATGAGCCAGCTGAGCCAAACTGTCTGACTTGCTGTGCAGGCACCGCGTGCACGTGGGGAGTGACTCAAGAGCCGAGGGGAGCGAAGTCACTTTCCATGTGCCAGCACCTGCTCCTTTGAAATGCCCTGAGTAGGGAAAAATCCCATTGCACAGAGGAGGCTGAAGCTGCATAAAACCGAGAAACTCGCAGAGGTCAAAAGAATAAATTATAGTGATTTTTAGGGTTTTGTGCATTGTTTATCTCCCCTGTTTTCAAGTCAATCTAATCAAATGCGGATTTGCCACAATCACAGCTCACGCTAACCTTCACCTGGAGGGTATTAATATGCATGACGCTCGTTAAGTGTTTGCTTAATTTTTATTTATGGAAACCAGGCTCTGCGAAGTGTAGCCAAGCTGGCTGGAGAGCACAGGGTGTGCTGGGGGAGGAAGGCAGGGCAGAGGGGAGGCTGGGGGGGGCTGCCCAGGGACGTTGGTCCCACAGCCCCTCGGCCTGGGGGACGTGGTCAGCAGTGGGGTCTGAGCTGATCTCGTGGACTGAAGAGCTGGCAAGGGGAGCTCACTCATAAATGGAAATGCTTGACCCCAGCCCTGGCTGCCTGTTTAATGATCTGAACCTTGTGTGCCATTCTCCTCATCTATTGAAGATGTGCTTGCAGGTCACTTAACAGTGATAGTGCTGTGTCCTGGGAGAGAGAGGGGGAGAAGGAATCTCAGCAATGGGGGATTTTCCTGCAAATGGCTCTTATTTTTAGACTGGCATTTGGGAAGTCAAAAGGGAAGGAAAGGACAGGATTTATTTTTAGCATCTATTCTTGCCAAAGCTGCTGTGAGGTCTGCAGGCTGAAGGACAAGATTCTCAGAGGCCCAATTCCTCAGAGTCCTCCCATGCCAGGATGTGGGGAGCATAACATCTGTGCTGATGGTGACACAGTCCCTGTGGCCTTGTCTTGGGAAGAGTCCATGGAGATAACACAGGTTGGAGGTGTTACCAGAGGCCATGGCCGTGTTTGCAGGTTCCCCAGCTGCTGCTGTGCATGGAGAGGCTCCTCTAATGTCTCATACAAAGGATGTGAAGGACATTTATCAAGCCAGGGCTCAATTCCAGCACAGCATTGCCAGTCCTGTGCCCAAGAGCAATGTTCAGGGGGTCAGGGTGGCCAGAGACCATCTGAGGGGATCTGGGAAGATGTTTCAATAATCAGCAAACTAAAAGGGGCCTAAAGCAGCAGAGGGTGATCCCTCAAGCTGAAAAACCTGCAAGGAATTGGGTGATTGAATATCCTCCACCCATTAGTGGGCTTTTTAATGGATGACAAGTTCTACTGCCCCATCCTTTAAATCAAAGAGGTACCATCCCAAAGCCTGCCCCAGTGCATCACAGTCGGTCCTTGGCACGTGAAGGGATTGATCCAAACTGTAATGGGCTCCCTCTCCTCCCTCCCTCTGCAGCGAGTCTATAAATAATCATTTACTGTTGCCCTCTGATCCGTGGGCTTCACTGAAATCTGCAGCGCCGAATGTTTTTACGGCGACCTGGGTGTGTTTCGGCAGTCAGCCCTAATCTCAAGATTGACTATAGCATCAATATTTGCCCGGGCTGTTGTTGGGATCCCTCCGGAGCAGCCGGTGGGTGGTGGCTCTGTCTGGCACATCCCGCGTTCCCCGGGCCCGGCCCCTCCATCCCCGCACAAAGGCAGCTGATGGTGCCGCTGCTGCCGGCAGCCAGCTCCCGAAACAACCCCGAGAGCCGTCTCCTGGAAACCCTTAACGCATTCATAATACGAGTATTTATGTATCTGAATTAAAAAAGAAAGGAAAAAAGCCTTAACCTTGGGGGGGGGGGGGAGCTCGGGGATGGCAGAAAGGTTGCAGTGATTAAAGAAAGCTCGGAGCATTCGAGCAATATTAAATCTGACGGGCATAATGACGACTGAGATCTGATAGAACAGAGAGAAGGCTGGAAAGAAAGGGCTGGTATTTTTCCCTGATGTAACATAATGGTCACATTTTTCTTTCACAATGGTTTTTCTGAGATAAAGAACAAATTATACTGATTTGATTGCTACTTAGAAATACTTAAAATTGAAAAAGACAGCAGGTGGGCATGGTTAGGAAGGAGGGTTATTTTAGCATAACAGATGCATGCATAAAGCATTGCAGAGCCAATTTTTTAATCATGAGACCCCCCCAAAAAAGCCTTTGGAGTCTTTCTGTGCGAGGCAGGGAGGTGAGGAGGAGTGTGGGGACACAGGGGATGGAGGAGGATGCTCCTCTGCCAGCAGTGCTCCCACCAGGGTGGGATACACCATGGGAATGGTCCTGGCACCAACTGGGGGATGTCCTGTTCAGAAATAAATCTGACAGGGGATGCTTTGTTGTCAGGAAGGGGCTGATTTCCCAGAGCAATGGGGTACTACTGCCTGGGATAGCCACACTGGGAGGTGGCACAGTCCAGGGTGCCAGGCAGGAGGGACAAAGCCTCCTCAACCACAGCCCTGGCTGGGTGTGCTCTTCAGTAAACATACACGGTCATTTTTAATTATTCCCACAATTAAAAATTACTTGTTTACTCAGATTTACACAGCACTAATAAATATAGCTTGGAAATTACTTAAGCAACTAGGGTTTGCTAATAAAAACACCATACATAAAGTAAGTGCATTGCTTGGTAAATCAATTAATTCACATTTAATTACTGGGAATTGCTATCAGTGACTGGCCATTGCTTCAATTTGTTCGCAGAATGGACGTGCTTGTTTACAGCTGCAGATAAATTATGTCAGGGAGGGCTGTGGTCTGGCAAGGCCAGGGCTGGTGTGGGCACCACAGCTCTGCAGAGCTGTCTCTGCTGGGATGGGAGCGCCAGGAGGGCTCCTGTTCTCAGGAGAACTGGTGGTGGCTGCTCACCTGCCAGCTCGGGGGTGCAGGGTGGGCAGCCAGGGCAGGCTGGGCCTGGGGGGGGCTGGAGGAACCATCCAGGTGCTTCCAGCACGTGCCAAGGCAGCTGGGGGGAGTTTCTTTCGCTCTGTCAGAACAAATCGTCTGTTCCTTTGTGTCTCTGAACCTGAAATTAAAAGGAGGTTCAGACCTGGATTACAACAGCTTCCAAACCACTTTGATATTCCCATGAGTAGGGTGAGACAACAAGCTAAGACAGCAGCAGACCTGTTAATTCTGAAATTTTGTTTCTATAACACCAAGAAAGTTTCATTTACCGATAAAGTATATTTTATGTTTCTTTTCTAACGGTATTTTAAAAACATCTTGGATTTTCCTGAGCTCCCTGCCCAAGCCTTCCGTGACCAATACTGGAATGGAAAGAAGTAACTCCCCTTGCTGCAGAGGAGAGGCTTTGCAGGCTCTGTACTGACCCTGGGACTAATTTTCAGCCAAAAAGGACTATTTGATTATCTAGCCTGACCCCTTGTTAAATATTAAATATGTAATTCAATCAGACCTGCTGCTTTCCAGCTTCTGTTTGACTAAGGGAGTAGAGTGGTTTATAAACTAGACCTTGTAGCCTGGGAATCCCTGAGCTCCTGCTGCTGCTGGGCTTGTCAGCTCTCGAGCCCTGCTACTGGCTTTGGTTTCCATCTGTGTGTTGCAGTAGCCAGAGAGGGAATAAGGTGGGAAAAGTGGGCGAAAGAAGCAAACAGCATCCTAGCTGGGGAGGAGAGAGAGCAGAGGGCTGCTGGAACAGGGGCAGCACTCCTGGCACAAGCAGCACCAGCCAGACCTTGTCTGAGTCTCTCTCCTCTTTCCTTTTCTCTTTTTTTTTCTTTCCCTAATCCTGCCTGTCCTGGTGCATCCACTGGGGCCTCCTGTGAAAGTACGGATTTGTCTGGCTTTTGTGTTTAATCCTGAATCTGTCAAGCCCTGTTAAATTTGATGGTGCCTGAAAGGTCTGGTGTTAAGCAAATAGGTGGTGACCAGAGCCTTTGATGGGAATCAGATGGAAGCCTAATCCTAAAGTAATGGATTTTCCAGTAAGCCAGGGAGGCCCCAGGGTATCCAGAAGGAGGAGAGCTGGGAGCGATGCCTCTGCCTCGGGCCCTCACACACCTTCCCTGGGATGGGTGTCTGGCAGCCCTCCCTGTGACCCCTGACAGGCCACGTGCTGCTCCATTGCCATCTATCCTGCCAGCAGAGTGGTGCCCAGTTGGGGATGGGAGGCATCCATCCCTCCATCCCTCCATCCCTCCAGCAGAGCGGTGCTGGTGGTGGATTATACCGACCTGCTCTGAATGCCCACATCCTCAAATTATATCATCCCCACTGAGATCTGTAAGGCTCTGCCTGTGACAAGTGTCCCTGGCTCTACATCAGCATCCTGGGAACAAGAAATGCACTGGGACATGGGCAGGCGAGGCGCCTGTCTCACAGGAGCGATGCTTAATCCTTCTTTTTCCTCTCCTTCCTTCCCGCTGCAGCCCACCAGGCGAGGATGGTACTTTTCATTAAGTGAATATTACTGGTCATGTAATTGAAATTCAACTTTAAGGTTGAAACTCCAAAGCAATGAGCCTTGAAGGAAAATGCAAAGCTCACCTACGCTCCCATCTTGTTCCTGCCACCCGAGCAAGGAGGAGCCACGTGCCCCAGGAAAAGCCCAGCACACAGCTTTGTCTCCAGTGCTGCTGTGCCAGAGCTGGCTGGTGCTTTTATTTTAGTCTCTCTATGCCCTTTTTCATCACACAATGCACCCCTGGGAGTTTCTAGGGTTAGTTTGAAGTAGCAGCACTTTCTTTTCCTTTTTCTCCTCAAAATAGAATAATTATCAGGATCCATCCACCCCTGTCCTTTCTGACTGTCTCCTCCAGTGTCACCGTGGGTACAGACACACAGGGTCAGGGTCTGCCAGTGGGGATGGCACTTTCTGGCACAACCAGGGGATGGGAGTGGCCGAAGCCTCTCCCCTTGCTCCCTGGCTGCTGCTGCAATTCCCAAAGGCAAGTGGGAATGAAGATGTATCCGTTCCCATCCGCAGATAAACCAGGCACTTTTGGTAAATTAATGTAATTCACTGTGCATCTCCAGACAAATATGTGCGTGTGCATTGTTATTAATTTGGGCTCTGTTTTTCATTTGCCTTTTTTCTGCAGCTAATTACCTGTCAGAGAGAGTTCTCTGCTGGTCCATGTGCTGAAGGGCTGTTTGGGAGTCAGCCAAAGGGAGAGGAGATGCAGGGTGTCCTCAGGCTGGTCTGAGGCTATGCAGGCAGGAAAGGGAATGCTGGGCTGGAATACTGGATATCCCCTGTCTGTCACTGGGATGTCATCCAACTGGCTCCATGCAAATGCCTGGACCTCAGCAAAACCCCAAAGCCTTCCAGTGCAGAAATGCCATCAGTGGCCAGATACATGGGGTGGTTGGATACACAGCCCCACTTGTGGCAGTGTGGTTTGTGTGGTTTGTGTGTGTTGCAAGAAATGGTGTTATCTTCCCGAGTGGGAGATGTATCTCAGCAGCCATCAGTAATTCCTTGATTCAGGATAAAATTAATAATCTCTCAGGCACTTTCATGTGGGAGCATAGCAGGGGGAAGAGGACAACCTTGGGTGGACAATAGCTGTGGCAGAACCAGGTCTGGTAATGCTGGATCTCTCTTGTTCTCATCTTGGTGATGAGTGGAACTCACATGGGACTTAGAGCATCTGCATTTAATGGTCTTGGGATCAAAATCCTGCGTGGGGAGTTGGCAGAGCTAATGGTGACACTTCACACAGACCTCACAGGGATCTCACCCCAACCAGGGCTGCAAACATAGGTATGAACTGATGTTCCCACAAGGCTTCTTTTGAGGGAATAAAGGTGGAAAAGGTGGGGAAGGGGTGTCCTGACCATGCCAGTACTTGCCAAGAAGGTGGAGAAGGTTTGGGTTTGTGGCAAGAAGCTGCTGACTGGCTGAAGAATCCATCATCTGCTCTTTGCCAACATCTTTACAAGGGCAAGAGGTTGAGGTGCAGTATTTTTAAAGAGGTTTCTGTCAGAAACCCCTCCTGCTCAGCCAAGCCCTGGTGTAGCACCAGGAGTGCCTGCTCTGTTTTCCCCGCCCCTGTTGCTTTACGTGGGGCTGATGAAGGAATGAGTAGCTGTTGTGAGACACAAGTGGGTACGTGTGAGGTGATTATAAGCACATTAGCAAAATGAATTATTTATACGTTTATAAGAAGTTATTGATCCGTCGGGTCCTAATCATGCAGTTACTCATCAAGTGATCTATTTCCCACACATTAACCCTTTTCAACCCGCTATAAAGAGGACCTCGTGTATAAAATGTGACAAGTGGAAGTAAATGGGTTTTCTGGGTGTCGATTTGGGCTCTTGGGATAACCACAGTGGGAATCCTGCAGGCACGCAGGTGCTGGCAGGTGAATAATCAGCATCTGTGAAGTGAGGAATCCCCATAGGACAGGAATTTGGCAGGCCTGAACACTGCTGGATCAGCAGGACGGTTCCTTTGGCTGCGGGATGGGGCTGGTGATGCCACTGGCACAGCGTGAGTGCCCAGCACATCAAACACCTCCTGCCTCACCCTCTGCCATCCACAAACACTGAGGGCTGGCTCTGTGCCGAGCTCACTCGGAGTTTGCCTGTGGAAACAACTCTGGAGCCAGCCTCCGGGGACCCTGCAAGGTTTGTGTTGCTTTCAGCAGAATAATGCAATTCCTCATATTTTATTAACCGTAATAACACAAGTCTCTAGCCGTTCCTATATCCCCATCCACATTTTTTTCCAACTTTCCAATTATTTCAGCTCCCTGCACCTTGCTGACAGAAAATACATTTCAGTGCAGTTTCTTTGGGGCACCGTGAGCCTGGCAGTGCCTGAACCAGCAGTGTGGTGGGGAACAGGCACCGTGTTCCCCACGCCCACAACCTCGGTGACACCCCACCAACCCTCCCGACGAGCCACTCCCACTCGGGCAGAGGCTCCGAGCCCCAGCACGTCCCTCACACCCACCTCAGGCCGTGTTGGAAACTGCAGAAACTGTTGGGGAGATTTATTCTCCATAAAAAATGTGTGACTGTTATGCCGAGTTGTTGCATTTTTCTGTCTTTGCTTTAATGGGTGCTAAAACTGATTGACTCTCTGTCTTTAGACAACTCCACAGCATATTTGTTGGGGCGGGATTGCTTTTTTTTTTGGACCCCCACTTTTTTAACAGAGCAGCCACCTGATGACTTGAAGTTACGAACTTTGAGTTAAATTATGAACCTTTTAGTTTTGCGTTATGAGGAGTATCTGAAACCTGATTTGCTACATCAAACCACATTAGTTGTGTTATGTTATTTTCTAAAAACACATTTCGGAGAAATAACTCCAATCTGTGTTGCATTTTATAGACCAAAATAATTGAATGGCGGCTGTTTGTAATTTTAGCAATCTCTTAACCTTAATCATATTTAATGGCTTTTCTCTTCAGGCTAACAGGAGGGAAAAAAACATATTTCAGCTCCATCACAGAGCAGCACTACAGTAATGCACTCCCAGCTCCGGCAGGCACTGTAAATTCCTGCTTTCTGAATTGTTGGTTCAGGACAATCATTCAGCAGGGAATTACTTTCTCATCTATGAAATAAATGAGATGTTAAACTAGTTTTCTGCTTCCTGCAGTAGGAACATGGCAGTGTGCAGACCTGGGGAAGGCAAAAACTACCACCCGGCCCCGGGCCGGTCACTGGGGAGTGGGGAAAGGGACCAGGGCGAGGGCATCAACAGCACGCCCGGGCCAAAGGAATAAATCAGGTGAAACCCAAGCAGGCAGAAAGAACCATCCTCACAGACATGGCACTGGAGAGCCGGGATGCTCCTGGGGTGCTGGGAGGGCACGTGGCTCACACGCTGCCAGGGATGCAGCGAGGGGTTCACAGAGCTCCTGGCCCCTTCACCCTCTGCTCTGTGCCGGCGTTGGGTGTGTCCTGGCAGCATCCCTTACACCCACCCACCGGGTGCCAGCAGTGCCCGTGGCTCTGAGTCCACACCAGGAGGGCAGTGATGCTGCCGAGAAATCCCCTCATCTCCCGTTCTAAACAGGGGTGGCCATTCGTAATCCTCCCAGGAGGATGATTTCTAAGGCTGTGCCCTGGAGCCCAAGGTCCAGCCTCCACACTCGGTTTTCCAAGCTTTGCCCAGCAGCTTTGCCTGAGGGAAGATCAAAGTTGTTAGCGCTGAAGTTGCTCTCTGCTGCTGGGCTTAGGGACCAGCAAGTCTTGGATCGACTATTTAAAGAGCCAGGAAAAGACAGAGATTTTCCAGGCGGTGTCAGAGCAATAAAGGGTTTAATTTTGGGGTTGTTTGTATGTTTCTGGCACAGCTGACTGAGTCAGAAACACTTCCATGGCGTTGCTGATTAAAATTCCAATTGCTCTGGTAATTGCAATATGTCTCAGGGAGGAGGGCTGGAACTTCTTCCTCACAGGTGACGGCTGCCTGGCTGTTCAGGAACTGGCTGAGTGTGTGGTGTGTGCGGGCTGGATCCCTGCTCTGTGCTTGTCCCGTGTATTACTCTTGTTCCACGGGCTGTTCTGCTGAGAATTATGGTGCCGCCGGGAAAAATAAACAGCCATTATATCCTGGTTCAGGGAAGGAGGTTAATGTCTCCCCGTCAGAGCTCTGTTCCTCCGAAACTCTCTCCCATTGTACTCATGAAAAATAGGTTAGTGTAATTAGGGATACGGGTCTGGGCAGCAAAGGAGAGGCACAGTGGTGATTAACTCGGCGCGTGTGGGAGAGGTCACCTTCTCTCACCCTGCCACGGAAGAAAAAAATTCCTCTTTTTTCAGCCCCCCAGACATGCTGGAATTATGTGAGTGACAGGGCGATATCCATGACAATACGCAGAGTTTTGTATGAGATGGAAACCTTCAAAGACTGAAAGAAATTCCCCCAAATCTCTGGCTTCTCTCAGGTGGAATATTGATGCTATTTTAACAGGGTCCTTTTTATTCCGTTTCTACAGAAGGATTTTTTTAAAAACTATGGTATTAAAAAGGCAGACTCCCCTCTTATGCCCTCCCTGGTTTCTGGGTCCCACCAGAGCAAGCTGCTAAGAAGGCCCTTGATATATAGTTTGCAGTAATGGCTCCTACAACCAATCCATACCATGGGGAAGTCAGTGGACAAATCTGTCCCCTTAGGCTTCGGCAGATGCCTTGCAGGCCAAGGTCCACGTGGAGTTTGGGAGGGATGGAAAGTGCCCAAACCAGATGCCTCAGCTATGGGACATTCTCTCCTAAACATTCTGAGTGCATTGTGCATGGGAGCTTCAGCCAGTGACTAATGTAAGGGACATAGAGACTGAGGGGGGGGAAAAACCCAGAGGTTCCACTTTGCTTTTTCCCCTAAAAGGTTGAAATTTTGGAAGTTGGCTCGTGCACATGAAAATCTTCAGCCAAGTTGAGCGTGATGGTCCTTGACCAAGGAATCTGCACCCCTTCGTGCTCGGCAGCATCTGAGGCTTTGCTGGAGGAAAACGATAATTGCCTTTTCATTCTTTTCAGTGGCATTAGGAAACATTAAAATTGGGTTTGGTTGGTCACATGGGAGCATCATCCATCAGCAGCGCGATGGAGAGTTTCTCCCACTGCAGGCAGAAGGCATTATTAAAGAAACTAATCATTAAAAAAAATAGTACAAATAACCTACTTGTCTGGTGAGCCTGACGGCTTTATTTTCCTATTCTCCAGCATAATGAGCGCATTCTGGGCTGCTTGGATCTGCCTCTCTGAGGGCCTGATTGGTTTTAAATGTCTTTGCTAACCACTCCACATCGAGCCCATAAATCTGGGTTTGGGTAACCGAGAGCCAGGCTCCCGAGCTCCCGGTTAGGACGAGGCGTTAATTAAACACACGCTTAGGAAGCTGCAGAGATGCAATCCTTCAGTCCTTAAATGTGCTGCTGTGCTGGGTGCTGGGTGCCCGTTGGTGGCTGCTGGGAGTGGTGCCATCGATCTCCACCTGCAGGGGCTTGGCACAACACGTGGTCCCAAGCAGAGATGCTGAGTTCCTGCCTTTGATGCATCTGCCTTTGGGAGATTCAGGGCTCGGAGCTTGTTTTGCTCCCAGGCCGTTCCATCACAATTAGTGGTTGGATTAAAGAGCTGGTGGATGAAGGAAAGGCTGTGGATGTGTCTACCTAGACTTTAGTGAAGTCTTTGATACCATTTCCCACAGCATCCTCCTGGAGAAACTGGCTGCTCCTGGCTTGGATGGGTGTACCCTTTGCTGAGCAAAAACCCGGCTGGGTGGCCGGGCCCTGAGGGTGGTGGGGAATGGAGACACATCCAACACCATTCCACTTCCCTTTAAAAAGCAGAGATTCACCCCTGAATGAAACATAGGCTGTGTTTTCCCCTGCTAAATTAAATGATGTCTGAAATGTGTTGTGACCTTGACCCTTGGGCTGTGTTTAACTTCAAGCAGCACAAAAACATTACATTTTTTTTTCAATCTACATATCAGGTTTTCTCCCTCTCGGAAGGCAAAATATTAACTCTGTCTGCTTTGAGCAATTTTGATTCAATTGGCCCTCTCCCTGAACTGCAAGCTGGAGCTAATGTGCAGGGATGGAAGTCAGGCACGACTTCCAAACTGTTTTCTTTTAAGCAGCCCATTACACATTAACCTGCAAGACGATGTGTTTTAAGGGAGCCCTGTTCATCACCTCAGAAAAGTCAAATTAACATAATATCTGGAAAAGAACAATGGGGATAGAAACTGTTAGTCATTGTTGATGGAACAGGTAAGTTTCATGGCATGATCTGCTGAATATTCATACCATATTGTTTTTGACATTTAAGAACTCAATTATCAGCTGACTAATCAGTCTTTTACAGGACGTTATTTTTGTGATGGAAAATGCAGTGCTGGCAAAGCCTCGAGGGGAACACTGCTCAGAGAGATCTTGGATCTTGGTTTTTTTTTCTGAAGGCAGGGTTTTTCTTTATTAAATGGATTAATTTAGCCCTTCTACCAGCAAGTGACTCTGAGCCCTCTGGCAGGATGGGCAGATTTTATCCAGGCTTTCCAGCCCTGCACGATGCTGGACCTTGGCAGCATCCTTCCCACTGGAGCCAGGGAGTGGCCCAGCATGTGACCTTGACCCTTGGGCTTTGTTTAACTTCAGGCAGCAACCTGGAGGTGTTCAGGGAGGGGAAGGGGACCATGGTATGGTTGGGAGCCCCAGGGCTGGCTGTGGCAGCCAGAACTACAGGGCTCCTGTGTGCTCTGCAGCCTTTGGGAACCTCGGATTGTAATGGCTGTTCCTGAAAGCAAAAAAGGGGTGGGAATAGTCTGAGCCTTAAGAAAGATGCCCAAATCTTGTCCTTTCCCTTTCTTTCTCTCTTTGGAAGGCATTTTGGAAATCTAGTGATAATCTTTGTGTAATTTACCTCTTGCATTGAACAGCTCAGGGACCAGCTTTCCACTTGATAGATTATTTTGACATATTTACTCATAGCTGTGTCTGTCTCAGCAGCATCCCTATAAAAACCTCAAACTTTAAATTAATATGTAGGGACTGAGATTCTTCTTCCCTGCAGTTGAACAGTCTCTTAAAACACTCTCCTCTCTCTGCCTTTTAGTTATATTTAGGTCTCAAACTGTAACTACAACAAAGCACCGAGTGCATTTGTTGCAGAGCAAAAAAGGAGATGTTTTTGCCCAGGGTGTGGTGTCAGAGAGCGAGTCCTGTTTCTTGCAGACAGGCCAGCCCTGGTGGAGGCAGCTGCCCTCGGCCATCCCGATGCCCAGGGTGTCGGCAGTGCCGCTCCTCCGCGCCAGCCTCGGGGCACAGAGCGGGGCAGGAGGACTCGGACAATTCCCCGCAGGTTTAGTTTAATCTATGGATGAAAGCAAGCACATTATTTCACCTTCGTGGAACGTGACAGTTATTAATAACCCCATTAGGAGCGGCTCTGTTTAGGCAGGCGATGCCCGAATGATTGCTGGGAAGCGGGAGGGCTCCCCCGACTTCCCGAGTTAACAAGATGTTGTGTTGCTGAACATTGTTTTTCTGTTTTGGTAACGAGCTGTGCTCGGGGTGTCGCGGGTCAGATCAATACGAGCACGGGCCCCCTCCATCACCTCTGTGGAGAGCAGAGAAGGACAGCAGCTGAAGGATTTCTTACCATTTTTCAAAACAAGCTCTTTCCTTTGCACTCGTGTTTATCACACTCCTCAGAAGGGTTTTGTTTTTTCTTTTTGCAGAGAAGCTTTACCCCCCTGACACACAGAGAGCCTGGAGCTGGCAGCTGTGGGGGGGTGTCGGTGGGTGCTGCTGTGCCCCCACCGTGCAGCTCTGCTCTGGGGGCTCTGGGGGCTCTGGGGCTCTGGGCAGCGGGGCTGTCGCTGTGGTTTGCAGGATCCACGTTCCAGTGGCACCACATTGGCATGTTTGGGCTGGGTTTTGAAGGGCTGTGGAGCCTGCAGGGATGCTCTGAGCTCTGCCAGCCCTGGGCTTGCTTGTGGTGCTGTGGGTACCCAGAACTCGCTGGTCAGGTTGTGGGGGCTGCTGCACACCCACACAGGAGCTGCTGCTTGTGGGCTGCTCCTGAACGTGGAGGGAGGGAAGCGTCGGTGTAGAGCTCGGAGAAAGAGCCAGAAGCAGCCAGGAAACCTTGGCAGCTCCTCTGCAGCTCCCACAGGGCAGTGCCTCTGTGCAGTGGGTCACACTGGTGTGTTATTTAGGGTTGCTGATGAGCAATGTGGGTGGACAAAGAGTTAGTGGCTGTCAGGCAGAGATGTGGGGCACAGAGGCCTCTCATTAGGAGCTTGGCAGGGCTTGGTGTTTGCTGCTTTTCTTCCAAAGGAAGGAAAAAACAGAACATTGCATCTTGGGTGTTTTGTTTGGGAAGAGAATACCAAGAATTGTAATTCTTTTTAAAGCCGGTGTTATATCTGCATCCATGTAGATGTGCACCCGTTCCTTTATCTCACATGGGGATAATGATGTCTGGTTCCACAGAACTTGAATAATTCATCGACATAAACACTCGGTGCCCGGCGTGCAATGGCCCTCTCTGTGCAGTGGAAACAAATCCACGAAAATGTGAAGGAATAATTAGATTTCTAGGGTCGCTGGATGATTTTAGGGAGTCAGTTCCGAGGGCCAAGGGCTGGTGATGTGCAGGGGTTGGCAGCAGTGGCTGAGAGGCTTCAGAGACAGAGCCAGCACTGCCCCTCTGTCCTTTGGGCAGGATCAGCCCCTCCATCCTCTGAGACACCAGGTAATATTTTGGTGTTTGTGCAGCCCCTGAGTGATCTCCAGGGTCCCCAGAAAGCAGGTGCAGGACACGTAACCCAGGCAGGTGCTCCAGCCAGTCACTCTCCGTGCCACACCACAGGATTTGGGTCTCATTCCTCTTCTGTCAGATAACTTTTCAAAACAAATCTGTGTTTTATTTCCAGTAAGCAGAGCACTGCTCAGGTCCACCTCGCTTTTCTCTTTACAGAGAAGGAAATTGGCACATTTTCCCCTGCAAATACATTTATTGTGCAGTAAGGGATCAAAACACCATTTAATCCCGAAGATTAAAACCTCATGTTGTCAGGGGATTCCTACATGGAGCACTTATTTTCTTTGCACTTGTTTTCTTTCTTTCCTGATGGATACAGCTGTCTGTTCTCTTGTCACCAGCCAGACCCTTCGTACCCGTGCCAGGGCTATTACTCCATCATGTCGTCTCTCTGCAGAAAGCAGGTATTAAGCAAAACAGCATTCTCAGAAGCAGAAACTGCTATTGTTAGCAAAACAATACCCGCAAAACAATTGCCTCCTGACTGAAGCCTTGTTGTTCCCAGCAGCCGGATGAGAGGGAAGATTTATGAACTGGTGGTCACACTGATGCCACTCCTGACCCCGGAGCAGTGCTTCCTCCTGCGGGTGGGTGGAGGGAGGTGAAGGAGCTCCATCCCAAGTCCTCACATAGATGGGCACAATACTTTCCTAGAGGCTGATGTTTTCCCCAGTACTGGCACTTTAGAGGTCACTTTGCTGCTGTTCAGAAGAGTTTGTCTGAAATGAGTCACAAAGCACTGATAGCACTCCTTAGCACCCCCGAATGTTTCTGTGTATGAAATTTGTGCAAGGAAAAAGGAAAGACAGTTGGTAGCACAGGGGGAAAAGGTGGGGTTTGTTGGGGAATATTTTCCTGACTGCAGCAGAAAAGGACACTGAGCATCGCAGTAAACAAGCCCAGGTTCCTGGGGTGGCAGAGCGCCAGGCCTGGAGATTCACTGCTCGTTTTTTCAACAACAATTAGCTTCTTCAGCTAATGAGGGGTTTCATAAGCAACCATGAATAATAGTGCTTAGGGACTCTTGGCAAAAATCTGTGTTTTGAATCAGACAAGCCACAGTCTGGTTGAAATCAAAGCGGAGGCTCCTCACACAGAGATTCCCTCCCCAGTCTCTGTCCTGGGCAGACAGGCAGGGGGAGGGAGCGGTGTCCCAGTGCCAGTGGGTACCCGGTTTGGGTAGTTTGGTTGTGGGCATCTCCAAGGAGTCCCCAGAGGAGGCAATGATCCAGTTCTGCAGGGGCAGTCGGAGCTATCGGAATACGATGGCAGCACTAGGAGACATGGAGAGACCCTTTGACTGCATTGATGGGAAGGGGAGGGACATCAATTCTATCTCTTTGAATTAATGAACTACAGTCTGAAACTTGCAGCCTGGCTAAAAGCAGTATGGATTTTGCCTGCTTGCTGCTTGAAGAGGATTCCTGTTCCCCCTGAGTGCTCCCCCCAGGCTGCTGGAGCCCCGCTCCTCTCTGCTCCTCTGCCCAGCAGAGCTGTGCTCCCTGAGTGCTGCTCCACGGGAGGGGAGGCTCAGGGAAGTCCCTGATTTTTGCCAAGAGGTGCACAACAAGGAAGGTGTCTTCCTCTGAATGTGCTCCTTGCCCCTATGCCCTGGAGCCCCTGTCACCACCCTGGCATGGCAGGCTCAGAGCCGAGCCAAGTGCTGCCCGCCTTGCAGCGGAGAAGAGAGGGACATTCCCACAGCAAAGGGCTGTTCACACGAGCTGGACACAGGGCCCAGCTCTCACCACAGCATTGGCATTGCCAGCTGTGATCCGTAGCCTCCTCCTAAGCGCGAGGCACCATCAGCTCTCCAATTTTAATTTTATTCATACAGCCGCTATTACTCCATCTGGATCACGCGGGATGAATACTAATGGCCCTCTGGATTGTTTTAAGTGCAGATCTGAACCAGATACTTGCCTTCATTTTGTCAGGAGCTGTAGTATCACACCAAGATTTGTGGAGTTTCCTCCTAATGAATCCCTCCTGGTGCTGGCATTGGACCCTGATGTGTGTGTGTGAGAGAGAGGGCAGAGCAAACCTGCCAATGCCACAGAAAGGGGGACATGGGCAACCTCCTCTCTAGACTGGAATGTATATGAATTGTATACATATATATATATATATATATGCCTGACCTAGCTGAGAATGCCCCAGGGAACATCTCACCCTCCTTCAAGGTCCTGGCTCTCCCCCCAGGGTGCAGCAGCTCCCCTGCCCCATCTGTCATTGTGCTGCATGAGAGGATGCCCCCAGGTCTGCTCTGAGGGCACTCCAGCCTTTCACTGCATCCGAGGTGGGAATTATTCCATTTAGCAAAGAGGATTAATGTTTCATAACAAAGGGTAATTTATTCAATTGTATGCAAAAAAGGTAGTGGTAACGCATGTATGAAGCTTGCTTTATTTCTGGCTCTTGTATTGGAAGTTTAAATCCTGTGAAAACACTGGTAAAGCTGTTGTGCACTTTGGGGAGAACTTGACCAGCCCCAGCTGGATTGGATTACCTTCATTAACTGCACTTGACTCTGACAGCTGAGGGACCTGGCAGGATTTTGGGGTGCACAGCCTGCTCCTGAGCAGATGGTGAAGAGCTGATTCCACAGAGAACACCATGACCTCCCACCCCCAACACCACGGGGGGATCTGTGCCGGTCCAAACTCCCGTTGCAGACTGTTTGGCGTGGCACTGCCGGCACCGCCTGTCTCTGCTGCGCCTCGGGAGGTATTTATAGCATTTCGAGATATTTTGTGTGCCGTGAACTCTTGAAATAAGCAACCAGTAAGAGCTTTTACCTTCCAGGGAGACTGTAAAGCCTCGGTATCTGCATTGATCCAGCCCTGGGGATTTGCATTAATTACTTCTTCCTCCAGTGACTTTCAGCTCTGGATTCAGTTGCTGGAGAAGGTACCTGCAGCACACACAGTCCTGACACGGACCTCGCTGGGCCACGTGCCCACATGGCCTGTCACAGCCCTGGAGGGGCAGCACAGCAGGAAAGGGGACGTTCAGTGTTTCAGGCTGAGGCAGCAAATCCTCCAGCTCTGTCACATCACCCTGCATAGGGCAGGTCAGTAATCTGAACTACAGCAAGAGACTCAAGAGGTTACTCCTGACAGGAAATAAGGTTTAAACAAAAAAAAATTATTGCACCATATTGCTGGCTGCTGTTTTGGCCAAAGGCAAAAATAGAGGTGTGAAAGGACTTTTTTTTTTTTCCCCATTCTGTTTTCACTAGAAAGATTGTCCCTGGGGCTAGAGACCCATTTGGCAAAGTTGCATTTATAGGGAATTTCTAAGAAAGGGAAACCTTGAAAGCCCCCTTGCTGGAAGGAAAAGAGGGCTCCTTCCCTGCCACCTCCCAGCCTGTGGCTCCCCAGGGAGCTCTGCTCCTGCTGCCCTGGCGAGGAGGGCTCCAGCTTAGGTCATTTCTTGTGTTCCAAACCCTGCCTCTCTGCCGAGCTATCTGAGAGCTGCAGGGCTGTGTGGGAACGTGGCTCTTCCCATTGTTTCTGGAGGAAGGGCTCTGTGGGGACTTTAATCACTGTTTCGCTGGCCAGGGCATCAAAGAGAATAGCAGATAAGTTGTGGCTGGAGACACGAAGGGGAGTGAGCCTCTGGGATTTGCCCCAGCTCCAGGACTGTGCCATGCAGTCATTAATGATCTAGAGAGGCAATAAGCTGTGAAGGAACAGAATTTGCGATGACACACGGCTGTGTGGGGCAGGCAAGTTTAGAGAAGATGGAGAAATTTTAAGGACATCCACTAATGGCTGGTGAGAAGTACCTGGCCAGGAGGTGGCACCTGAGCTGTTGGCACAAATGTCTGTGCTCTGGTTAACCCTGTCATCTCAGGAAGCTGACACGCAGCTGTGTTAGAGGAAATCAATAACCTGAAAGCCAAGAAATACAGTTATCTCCAAAGCATAGAGCAGGGAAACCCCAGCCCTGGTTTAATGCCATGGGTTCTTCTCAGCTGAAAACAAGCATTCAGTTCTGACTGAGACACTTCAGAGAAGAGGTAGGGGAAATAAAAATTATGGCAACACTTTCCTGAATAAGATGAAACTCCCTGCAATGAGTTATTGGGGATTCCAAAATGCTTGGCAGAATTCTCAAGTCTGGGGTGGTCTGGCCACCCGAGCAGGCTCCTCACAAGCTGGGCTCAGCCTGGCTGATGGCATCCTGGGGCAGGGGACAGCCCAGCACTGCTCTATTTTTTTTCCTCTTTACAACTGAACTGATTAGAGTGAAACTTTGACTTGATGAGCGATCATTGTTGCGGTGTGGCAGCTGCGTGCAGCCCCTTCATTTTCTTGGTTTGTCTTTAAAAAAACCTTGGCAGCATTTCATCCCCATTTAATGCTTGGTCTCGCTGCTCCATATTCATTTCTCTCTCCCTTCTTCTCCTCCCTCATGCTTAAAAGAATCAGATTATTGTTTTATTTTTTTGTTCATGTGTACAAAGCGGGGATTTGTGAGGTGGCCATTCCCCTCAGTCCGTGTCACCAGCGGGACACTGAGTGTGCTCTGTCATGCAGGGAATGGGGACAAAGCTACAGCAAGCCCTAATTACAGGATAACATGCAAAAGCAGTTCCATATTTCTTCCTCCTGGGTTCCAGCTCAGTGGAGTCTTTTACTCCTCGAGCTCCAATGCGTTGGAAGCTTATTCAGCATTATTTCTGTTAATTAGTGGCATTAGAGCAGTTTCTGGAAATCCTGGATGAGCTCAGCTGTTGCTGTGGCACAATTTATTGCCACCTTTTATCCTCTCAGGGTTCCAGCCCAGGTCAGTGCTTGTGGTCTTTGCTTTGTAGGCAGAAAATGTGAAAGAGCCCTGATCCATGGCATTCCCAGGCTGGAGGGGGCAGGAGCCCAGTGGGAGGGAGGGAGTGGTGAGCTGAGGGCAGCTCAAAACACGGGCACCAATGTGCAAGTCAGCTGTGACATCCATGTCCTCGGTCACCCCGGGACAGGCAATGAGAGCCCTCTCTGTGAGAGCCTCTCTGTGTCCCCACTCACCCGAGCTGCTCGTGGGGAAGCTGAGCTCTGCCTGGCACCCTCCCTGCGCCTGCTCTTGCTCTGCTCACTGAGCCCTCAGTCCCTGGCAGCATCAACCCTGGCTCTAAATCACCTCCCACCTTTCTTCTTCCTTGCAAACACCGGGCAAAATATTTATAGCAGAGACCGGTGAGCTCCCAGCTCCTGCTGGGGATGCAGCTCACGTGCCACGTATTTCAACAACAAGGACTTATTAAATAATAACTGACATTTACCTAGCTGCCTCTTGTCCTCAGGGCCCCCATGACTTGGCAAACTTTAATTAATAGTTGTTTTAATAGTTAAATAACCTTTATAACTGCATTTCATTTATTCCAGGTCCATCAGAAATAAAGTCATAATGATCTGAGTCAAGCGATAAAACACAACATCTGGTTTAATGTTTGTGGGTTATTTAATGAACTGAGGAACCTGGCAGAAGAACCAGATATTTATTTCCTTTTCTTCTTGTAAGAACATGGGGTTTGTAGTGAGATACAGCTTGGTGCTGGTGTTTGGCCTCCTGCTTTTGGCTCAGTGCTTTTCAGCAGCAGGTTCAGCCGTGGGACCCCATGGAAGGAGGGTGCCAGGGAGCCCTGCTGTGCTGGGCACAACCACGGACACTGTGGGGGAAGCACCACTGATTTCTCTGTCGGTGCAATCTCTGCCATCTGTTTTTACATGGCCCTGGGCACAGGATGAGCAATTCCCACACAGCACATGCTCCACTGGCCGCGGGGTTCCTGTGTCTGCAGAATTCATGGAAAGGCTGGCAGTTGTCCCAGTGCATCCTTCCCAGGAGCAGGGTCCAGGACAGGCAGTGCCACCTCCAGGTGCTTCTGCCTGCTCCAGAGGGCTCTCCAGCCCCTCATGCCTGAACCCCTGATGTGGCTCCCACCTCTTGTTACCTTGCACGGAGCAGGCCCAGTGCTCATATCCCCTCCCTGCAGCTCGGTGTTACCTGCTCTCCCTCAACTTCTGACTCACGTTTCCTCATCTTTCTCCGCAGCCTATTAAGAGTATCCTGACTAATGTTGCTTAACACAGCTCGCTCCGTGGCTCCCAGAGTACCGTCTGCACAATAAAATTACCTTCCTCGGGCATATTTTGGGGACTTGTGCTCCCCCCGCAATGTTACCTATTAATTGCACAGAGAAAATATTCCAGAAACTTACTTGTGCCCTTGAGCTACATTCGTGTTTATTTCCATAACTCTTTGATACAATATTTGTCTTTGCCTGAGTTAGTTTGCCAAAAGGAAAGGGAGAAGGAGGAGAAGCATACGAGGGATTTGGATTGCCTCACATCTGCCTTTCTTTAAGCAGCCCATATGGGAAAACATATTCTTCTGCACAGAATTTGTTAAAGGTTTCGTAAAATGCATTGCGTACACATTTAGCACAGAACCCAGCAATATTTATATTTAAAATGGGTCCAAGCAGATCCATTTGGAGAGGGTTTGGAAGACGTAGGGTGGCAGTGCACATTGCAAATGTAATAGTCTCGTTAGCTGGCTCAGCTTGTGGGATCTGCTGCCGTGGGCTGATGGGAGGAGAGGAAGCTTCCAGTGTGGTAAGTGTAAAAATCATAATGTATGCAATGCTGAGAGCATATTTCACCCAAAACGCTCCAGAAAGGCAGCGTTATCCATGTTCCCCTTTAAGACAGAGCAGCTGAGTGAATGGGAATTGCCATGAGTGGATACTTCATCTGTTCCCCTGGTGTCGGTCTAAACCACGAGAGGCAGCTCACAGCCCCCTCAGTCCTGTTGGTGCCCAGCTACTCACACAGATCAGCCCGTCACCTGCCCTGCAGTAACTCATGGAAGTCAGGTTTCATGTGCTGGTCCAGGTGGATCAGCCCCATGGCACGAGGAAGCAGGTGCTGGATCTGGCCCTCCTGGAACACTGGAGCACAGCTCCTCCTGAGCCAGCGTGGATGGGGAGTGGTGAGAAGGAGAGTGGAGGCTGATCTCAAAGAGCAGGTTGTGGGCATCTGTGTCATGATTTCAGTGGGGTCTCAGCCCAACTATGGTTTTATTTTATAGGGATGAGATTTAAAGCCACGTTATTCTCCCCCCACCCCCTGTGCATGGTGTTCCCTGTGCAGCCCTGCAGCCAAGCAAGGCCAGGGGGATGCGAGGTCCTGCTGGTAACAGGTGACAGAGGAGGCTGAGGAGCACTAATCACATCCCATTAGCTGCTTTCAGGCTTTGGTTTGGTCTGGTTTATCTGAATCTTTATTAGATAAGCTTGAATTAGCAACAGGGCATGTGATGCAGCAGCCTATGTGATCCCCATCCAGAGAGGCAGGAGGGCAGCTCCCAGCCCCTGCTGTGCCATCCTGAGCACACACAGCCCTGCCTGCCTGGAGCTGATTTCATTTTGTCTTGGCAATCTTCTGCTATGCACTTAAGTAAACAAAGATCAAGCTACTCACAGCCTTAATTAGGCTGCACATAAATAAGAGATTACTGGATTAGCCAGGAGTATACATGGGAGAGAAAAATCACAGCAAAAAATCCCACTACCAGTGTTTTCCTTGCAGCATATCCCTGTGGATCTCCCCTGTTCCTTCCCACCCCACTCTGCTTATTTGCTCCCTTGCAAAACTGTGGAACTGACACGAGTGTTGTGGATGCAGGGGAGGATGGATGGGGTGGGGAAGGAGCAGTGGTGGGGAAGGAGCAGTGGTGGGGAAGCAGCAGTGGTGGGGAAGCAGCAGTGGTGGGGAAGCAGCAGTGGTGGGGAAGCAGCAGTGGTGAGCCCTGCAGCTGTGCCAGCAGGAGAGGCCAGCTGAGAGCACCGCACTTCTCCCTCGAGATCTGCAGCATGTCCTGCCCCACTGGGGCTGGGTGATTGAAGCTGAGCCACAGTGATGTCTGTGGCACATCTTGGGGAAGGCAGGCTCTCTGCTCCTTGCAGAATCTGATTCAAAAGTCTCGTTTGCTTCCACCAGACCCCGCAGTGTCCAGGAAAATCCAGCAGCTCTCCAGCAGTTGTAATTTCTCCCACGGGTCTTGGTTTGCTGAGGAGGCAGAGATGTGGAGACAGAGATTCCTTTGGGCAGAGCATGGCCCACTGGAGAGGATAAAGGATGGGAGCCCAGGCTCCCCATGGCATCAGTGGTGGCAGGACCAGGCACATCCCTGGATATGCGGCTCCCAGCACCTTCTGTCGGGAGATGATGGAGCACTTCAGCCCCATCAGAACTCACTCCCTGTCCCTTTGTCCTGGGTCAGCAGCCCATGTGGTCCCTCTCCATCAGTGTGTCCTGCCCTAACGCTGTGTTAGCAGTGAAAAGTTGAGCTATTTACCCTTTATTAGTGGGGAAATGGTTCTTATCAATGAATGAGCACTGGGCAGGCTCACAGGTGGTGTCACACGTGCTGTCACAGGCACTGGCCTGGGCACACTCCCAGCCCACTCAGGCCAGCTGCTGCTCAGCTCGGCAGATGGAGCAAGGCACTCACCTCTGGTCAGAAAACATGACAGAAAAATTATGTTTCCCCGATTTTCCCTTTTCTTGGCACAGTGCAGGGTGGAGGAATGAGACAGGGGAACACCCCAGCTCTCCCTCAGTGGAGGGGCTGCTGCTCTGGGCTGCCTTGATTCCTGCTCATAGCAGTGGAGGGTCACAGGGAGTCATTCCCAAAAGGCATAAAATATTACAAGGAGATACTTTTTCAGCCAAGCTGCTGACACAGCACCATCCATGTTTCTTAACCAGGAGCGATGTCTGAGTTATCTCAACCTAAAGCCTGAAATATACATTATAGGCTGTGTCTTTCTATGCTTTATTTGGGCTGTAAAGTGAGATCTTATTATTTCTCCCTCCTGGGCATCCTTTAATGAATCTAGATTTGAAAGTGAAATATTTATTATATTTCAGGAGCTTAAGCACGGAAGGAGAGGAGAAGGGATATGCAAATTTGCCAGAAAGCATTAAAAAAAGGTCTCTTTATTAAGAAAAGAAGGTGAGAGTGTGCAACTGTCAAGCCACGGGATGGATGTTCCAAGAGAGTGGTGTTATGGGGATGTAGAGAGTGGGATTCCCCCTGAGAACTACCCAATTCTCACTCCTCTCAAACTCTGGGGGAATTGGGAAGTTAGAACTGGAGTTAGAGACGTGTCTCACTGTTCTCAGTCCTCAGCCTGGTCAATGCAGTGCTTTGGAAAAATGCAGGAGAAAACATATTTCTGCAAATTAACCAGAAACAAAGCGATAAAGCCAAGTGTATCAACACAGGTAAATGCAGAGTCAATGCAACAGTTGTCAGCAGCTCCCTCCAACCTGAACCCCAGTGGAGAACAAGGTGTGCAGCTGCAGTGGCAGGAGAGCCCATCTTCATTAGAATCAACACATTTGTTTAAAAATAGAAATATTCTTCCATCTTCTGCAGCCAAGATGAAGCGAGCTATTAATGGATTATGATTCTGTGACTTCAGACCATTGTAGTTTTAATATTTCACGGGGCATTGACACGGAGTACATCATATGTGAACGGCACCGTTGGCTTCAGCTGTTGCAAACAATATGGTGCAGAAATAATTGAGCTAAAAAGAAATTACAGCTATTCGGGGAGGTGGCAACTCTGCTGCATAGAGGGGAGGCTGCAGGCACCAAGTCGGGCGTGTGCTTTAAAAAATCAGAGTAAAAATCTCTGGGTTTGATGCTGGAGAGGTTTTTGGTGGGTTCTGCTGTGGTGGCAGTGCTGCACCCAGAGAGGGGGAGCTGGTCTGTCAGTGAGATGGATATATAGATATATATATAGATATATATAGATATATATATACAGGCAGGGAGGATGGAAGAGAAGGCCTTGCCTATATGGGGAATTGTGTTGGGTTCGGGAGGGCTGGTGTGAATCTCTGTTTGTGCTTTTAAGTCTCAGATGTATCATCCAGGCACCGCAGCTTAACAAGTCGCTGTTTGTCAGCTGTGCTGTAAGTCACCGTGGGCGTGCTCGGCGCCCAGCGCAGGGATGCCATAAAGCTCAGCAGATTGCGCCTTTCATCTGTTCTCATTCCAGCTCCTTTAGCTTAAACTAGTTCCTAATCATTACAGAAACCCCAAACGGGGCTCGTTTCCAGCACAACAGCCGTCTGGGCAGAGTCTTCTTGCATCTTTGCTGTGTTGTATTGGGAGTCACATCTTTCCCTTGGTACTCTGGCACTGGCCCCTGCCCCGGCCACACCTCTCACACGCTCCCCATCTCTCTCTGCAGCAGTGGGGACACCCCACCCTTGGGGACAGTCTGGTGGCCTTGGCAGACCTCAGGTCAGAGCTGGGCTGGCACCCACTGCATCCCTTGCTCATTAGGCAGGAAACAGGAGAGGAGGAGGAGATGCAGCAGCAGGACTGAAATGTTTCGGCGCTGCCGGGCTGTGGCACAGCAATATTTCATTCCAAAATAGATTTTTCACTTGAAATTTGTTAAAGGGTGGATGTCAGCCGGGAAACTCAATGTTTTGATGGCTGGAAGTGCCCGTTGGAAGGAGAACTTCCTTCACAGTGATTGTGAAGCACCTGATTTCCAGCTCAGAGCACAGTGTGGGGGCATCGCCCCTAAGGCTGCCCGTCCCAACACCGTCAGTGCCCGAGGCACGAGGCCTGTTACCCCCTCACGCCTTGAGGGGTCTGAAATCCCACTGGATTTCTTTGGTCCCCAAACACCCTCAGGAGATGTCAGTCCCTTGTAAGGAACTGCCCGTGCCCGTGATGATACATCAGTCTTTGCTGGGTGAGGTGTTGTTGTATGCATGTACATATATACACGTAAATAAAAATAGATACACATGATATAATAGATAATATCACATGTACTATATAATACATACATCCCACACAGATGGCCAGCACTGCTCTGGTGTGCCACATGTGGAGGAGGCACCTGCAGCCATCGCAGGTATTTGCATCATGGTGGCACCTGAGGGTCCTGGTCCAAGCACACCACCCTGGAGCACCTGTGCCAGCACTGACGTGCATCCCTCCACACTCCGTCACTTCTCCAAAGCAGGATCTGAACTGATCAAATAGAAATTTTCTGGTTTTCTGAAAAATTTTCAGCTGGCTCTGGCTATTTGCCTCCTCCCAGAGCGACACAATTTCACAGCAAATCCATCACTGCAGCAGCCACTTGGCACCATCCCCTCTCCAGCTCCTGGCAGCCCTTGTTGTCCCTCCCTCTGCCTCCACAAATTCCACCTGTGGCACTGGTCCTCCACTCCCAACACATTCCATCCCATTTGGGGGAGACTCTCTTCCAGCAGAAGGTGAAACAAAACCTCCCACATCCTGTTCCGAGGTGTTTTACCCATCCCAGCCCCACTGGCCCCCATCCTGCTGCTCACTGCTGGATCCCAGGCAGGGACATGGGGGCTGTGGGGCAGCACTGAGGACCCTGTGACAGCCCAGCCCTGAACAGGGCAATGCCTTCAGAGGCTGTGCCTCTGTCCCAGAACACACCCACACTGCTGATGTGCAGTTCCTGAGCAGCTGGACAGCACGAGGAAGAGGAAGGACACATTCAAGGCAGGCTGAGTTTTTGGCAGATGAGGTAAAAAAAATATTAATGGGTCTGGGACCTACACACCCAAATGCAAACCGGGAACATGAGCTGGTCTCTGGCATGGAGAGGCCTCTGTGGCCTCGGTGCAGGAGGGGTCCCCCCCAGCCCTAACACCCCTCCCAGGGAAGGAGCTGTTTGCTGCTGTCAAGTGAAGAAACTCTGTCTGTGGCTTTGCTGCTTGACATGATGGGAGCTCCTGGGAGATGGGGGATTGAAGACAATGCTTTTTTTCTTTATTTGCTGGGTAGAGATACAAGGAAAGTGTGTGAGGGCTGCCAGCAGTGTAAGAGTCTGGATCTTCTCGTGGTCAATCACAATTCTTAACCTTCCTCGTTCCTGCAGCGAGTGCCCTTGGGACTGTTTGCGTTTCAATTTCAAGGCTTCCTCTCTGAAAGCAAACAGGCTGGAGGAGGCTGTCACACAGACACATCAGTCCTGCGTTCCCCTCTCTCCTGGCATCAGGCTGTCAAAGGCAGGTTAGAGACTGGTACTGTCCTGGGTCTGGGGCCAGTGAAGCTTTTGTTGTACAAACCAGCTCACTGCACTGAAGGAATAAATCAGGTTGTTCTGATTCCAGCAGATGACAATCCAGCTTAAAATACAACTGAGACTTCGATCAGATGTATGTTATCTTCTAGACATCTGGGTGGTGGTTTGGGTTTTCCCCTCAAAGAATCCACTCCCTGCAGTGAATCCCACGCCAGCATCAGAGCTGGCTGGAATGCTGATGGGGCACACATCCCTCCATCCCACCCTTCAGCTGTGAGGACCCTCAGCACACCATTAATGCTAAAAAGGCAGAGGCCAGGCATGGTGGAGCCTGCTCAGGTCCATCCTGGACCTGTGGCTGCAGGCAATCACCCCTCTCTTGCCCCGCTCTGCTCCGAAGCCGCTGGCGATGCCGAATTCATCTCAATGTCATTTTCTTTGAGATGTGAGCTGGAACAAATCCGGAGCAGCTGCTCCATCTCTAAGTGTCCTTCAGGGATCCCTTCAGCAGACACTTTGCAGGATATAATGATGACATTCTAACGAGCACTAATGCACACGTTGTCATCTTTCTGTATTTACACTTCCCACAGGAGGCATCGTTCCGGGAAGGAAAAGTGAGAGACAGAAACTTTTACACAGAAACTTCAGCGCCTGCGCTGGGCTCAGCTGGGAAATCCACCTGATGGAGAGAAGCTGCAGGGCAGGGAGATCTCCAGCCTGAGAGGGGCAGTGGCTGGCAGTGCACAGAGGGGTAGCCAGGAGAAGACAGGCACCAAGCTGGAGCCCCCCAGTCCCTGCAGTTGGATTACACGAGGCCATAAGGAAAAAGGCAGGGAACAAGGATTATTCTGGGGTACAGGTGACAGCAGAACCCACATCACTCCAGATCTCACCAGCTTCAGTCTCATGATTTCACTGGGGACCAGGGTGTTCCATGTGCTGGCACACACGTGCCTTCTCTGCACTTTGCCCCAAAGATGCCACGAACAAATTCGTGGCCTTTGTGGTGGACATTCATTAGACACATCATTAAACAAAGCCCTGATGGCTTCAGGGAGCAGCGCTGTCTCATCACTGTCCCTTGGAAGAGGATCCTCTGGTCACTAATACAGTGAAACCCTCCTTGTCCAAGAGGAAACAACAGGAATCAGCTCTTTCCCCCCAGGAATGTTACATACATAGGTGTGGGTGCTTGTGTTGCCTACTGATAAATAAATAAATAAAGGAAAACCTTTCAAAGTGAGGGAAATGAGACTCTGTATCCATGTGGTGCTTCAGCACAAGCAGCTGGAATGGGTAAGGTCGTCCCTGTGTCCTCTGCTCGCTGATGTTATCGGGAGGAAGATTGTATCAAATAAATAATACACCAAAATATTTCTGTCTCCATCTCTCCACACTCCACTGTCCTGCTGCGTTACCCGGACCGGGAGTGAGGATCCGGCCGGTGTGATAACCAGGAATAAATGGCTCTGCTTGTCGGGGGAAATTCTGCTGGCAAATTTCCGAACCAGATTAAAAAGTAAATGAGATTTCTTCTGGAGAGTTATTTTCAAGGGTTTTGTCTGCTGATGTTCTCGTGCGAGATTGCAGCTTTGCCAAGGGGGGAAGAGAACAAAAGGGGAGGATAAAGAACCGAGGTTGCAATTATCCAACGGAACGAGGTTCTCCAGTGAAAGCACCTAATCAGGAAAGTCTCAAATTTGCCTAAAATACAAAGTGCAGTACAACATTTATTTATAATCTGCCTCACCTGCTCAGATAAAACTGTTTCTAAAGCCAGGCAATTGCAAGAGACAAGCTGTAAAATGGAACAAATGGAATCAAATCGGGTATTAATAACAGCCAAATGAAATAATAACAGAATTGGGTCTTTGAGCAGAGCACAATTTCTGTGCTACAGCAAACACAGGTGGAGTGGTGTGGGCAGAGAAGCATTCCCAACCAGGAGACACTATGGGACAAGGGGATGGGGAGGCAGAAGTTGTGTGAACCCCCGAGGATGGTGAGGAAGCAGGAGGGCCCCAGGTGTGGGCAGGTGGTTAACGAGGCACAGCTAACGAGGGAAGTGATGACGCAGGTGAAGTTATTTATGTCCTGGCAGTGCTCCCCAGAGCTGGGTGCAACATGGTGTTCCTCCAGAGCCTTCAACTGGGACCCTGGGTGAGTCTCTTGGTCTTTATTTCTCTACTAATGCAGCAGAAATTTAATTGGTTTGGTTATTTGGTCAGTGGTTTGGTTATTTGGTCATTTGGTCAGTGGTTTGGTTCTTTGGTGAAGGCCTTTAGTCCATGAGCTGGGACTAAACTCCATCTGTTGTTGATCTTGCTGAGGAGCTGAAGGAGTGACTGTAGTAGAAAGAAGGCAAAGAATGTGTTGGCTGCAGAGCTGAGATGGTTTTGTCCAGGGGCTCTTGCTCCAGCCAGACACGTGGGTGGGTCCAGCAGCGGTGGGAAAGTTTGTTGCATGGGTGTTATTCCAGTTTTTGTGTCTCTGTGCTATATAATGAGTTGTTTGCCTATCTGCAAGGTTATTGACAAGAAACTCAAGCTGGGAAAGTGTATTTACCCTCGAAGGTTTATAAACGTTTGTTATTGCTGTTTGTTATTGCCCTTTGCTGTTGGGGAAATGGACTAACGTGCTGGGTTTGGTGCTCTACAGCATGATGGTTTCAGTTGGAGCAGCTGGACCCCATCACTCATAATCCCTGCCCTGGCAGGGGCTACTGGAGACAGTAGTTTGGGGGTCTTGAAACTACTTGGGCACAGCCCTTCTGTATTCAGGAGCCGGTCTCTGGGGAGCAGCTTGCTGATCTCTGCTGTAGCCTGTGCTCCCAAAGGCCCCAGAGAAAACCTGAAATGAATAAAAAAGCAATTCCTCCTCCTGCTCCTTACACCAGGCAGATGTGTCCTGGCAGTGCCCTGTGCTGCCGCAGCCTAGCCTGGGTGCTGCTGGCAGTGGCCACACACTGGGAAGTGGGGCCAGGCTTTCCACTTGTGCCATGGCTGTTCCCAGCATCCCTCGCCGTGCATGGGGGGCAGTGGGGGCAGTGGGCATTGGAGTTGGACCTGGCGCTGTGGGGTGTGGGGTCTACATCGCTCCTGAACACTCACGTTCTGGTTTTCTGCTTTTGTGACATTACAGTGCAAGTAGTAAAACTGTGTGGAATGAATGGGAAAGCTGTAAACAAACAAGTTTTGGCAAGTGTGGGTGGACAGGGCAGCGCTGGGGGGTGCCCAGGACCCTGGGAGCTGATGTGGGGTGGGCACGGGGCTCTGCACGTGCCTGGCTCTCCCGAGGATGCTGCACCACTCTCAGCATCCACTGCCGTGCCAGCTGCCCTTACCCCCGGCTCCTGCCCTTCATTTTGTGTGCATTTGGGCAGCCGCGTTTCCAGGCGCCGAGCAGCTGCTGGGCTGACACCGGTGACGTGCTCAGCCCGTGCGGGCTGACTCCTGTAATTGGGGTCAATCACAGAAAAAACCCTGTCACAGCAGAAAGTGCTTCCCAGCTGCTGGGGCTGACACAGACAGCGGCGCTCTGGGGACAGGGACACAGCCCCACTGCCCTCCCTGCCCTCTCCCTGCCTCTCCTTACCTGCTTTCTCAGCACGTAGCTCCTCTTTGCTCCCTCTCTGTGAAGCAGGAGAGTGTTTGCCCTGGTGCCAGTGGCCAGATCTGCTTACCCCACCCCACCTTCCCTCCTGGCTAAGCTCCTGGAGCAGCCCCTTGGGTTCTTCCCAGGACTCTGCTGCCTCTTCTCCATGAGAAGAGCCATGACTGCGTCCCTGTGGCCTTGGCCCACACGTGTGGCCAGGGAGAGCAGCCTTGTCCTTGCTCCCTGCATCACCAGCACCTCTGAGGATCCTCTTGGCTCAGCTCCTGCCCTCGCTCCAGGAACACCAAACCCAGCAGCCAGGCAGGAGCCCTGTGGCTCTGTCTGTTGGGGGAGCAGAGTTTGGAAGCTCATGAGCTATAGGAGAGCCCGAGGTGCAGGAGGCAGGCTGTGAAATAAATAAGCAAATATATAGATCATTGCTGCTCCTTTCTGCTCCCCCTGCCAGTCAGTGCCGAAGGAGCCAGGGACCTTTCATGGAGATAAATGGAGTGCAAGGGCTAATTAAAGTGACTGATTTCTCCATGGCAGGAGCTTCCCAAGGCTCCGCTCCTGTGGTGCCCTTGTGTTCGAGCAGGGAGAAGAGCCAGAGGTGCCAGCATGTTTTGGAGTGTCACGAGCTGGGGACAGCCACCTCCGAGGGACCTCTCCGGTCACCTCCCGTCAGAGACACTCAGACAGCCCAGAGCTCTGTGAGCAGCATCTCAGTCCACAAATAATAACAATCTCATTTCCCTGCCACGCTGCACCAGCAGGACCTTTGCCATCTCCTGTCTCCCCTTCTCTGTCACAGAAATAAGGTGAGGGAAAGGTTCACAGCTCGGAGCTGGCTCACGGGTGTTTGCCCTGAGGGCAGCGGGAGTCGGGAGCCACCATGGCCCCCCTGGGGCTGAGAAACCCATTTAGGAGGGGAGAGATAAAATTGCACAAGGCTGTTTTATTGGTGAAGGGGGCTTTACAAATCTGCCAAAAGTAAGAAGGCCCTGATAAAGGCTGAAGGAGCAAGATCAGCCCTTCAGGGTCTGGGGCACAAGCTGAGCTGCTGCAGCTGCAAACAGCAGCTAGTCCAGAACAGGGGGACACAGCTCAGAGCTGCCACAGCCACCAGGTTCACACTGTTCCCCAGTGCCTTTTGCCGCTGTCTCTGTGCAGCTTCATTATGGTCCTTCCATTGCTTATCATGAGGGAGAGCATGCCTGGCCTTGTTTACAAAGGATAAATGCTTTGTGCTGCGTGTTAATCGCTGCCCTGCACCTTTAGTCTAAAGCCTCGTCCAAAGCTGCAACCAGGGGCTCATTTAGGCTTCTGGTTTGTAGCAATAATACCCTTTTAATATGCTAAATGAGAATGGAAGTGAACTTTCCTTACACTTATGAGTTGTTGAAAACATCCCTCAGTGGGTGAAGGTCACTCCATGGGCAGGTTGGTGTTGAGCTGCCAGGCCCTGGGGCCGGTACCGCGGGTGGCACCAGGGACAGCCACGCTGGCAGGCAGGGCACAGCTGGGGTGAGCACAGGGCTCATGGGTTCCTGTGAGCTGATTCCCTCCAGCTGTCCCCAGACCCACAGGCATTGCCAGTCTGCCCAGATCCCGTGCTTTGTTGGGGCTTTTTCCATTCCTTGGCAGCAGACACGTCTCTTCTGATGCTATCGTGCATTCCTCTCTCTTTTCCTTTCTGCTCTTCCTAGGAGCTTGTGTCCTGGTGATCTATGAGTTGTTTGGAGAAGCAGCAAACACTACTTATGCATTATATACATGTCTTGTCTGTTCCACTTGATAATGCCATTCTTTAATATGCTCAGCAGTAGCTTTTGGGCTGCCTCTCCCTGCACTCCCCTAAAAGCTGCCTGGCATGCACTCAGGCCTTTTTCTTCTTCAAATAATTTAGAGGATTTTATGTCTAACTTTGTTTTCCAACATCCTCATGCGTGGAGAAGAAGGAACCAGACAAAGCAGGGATCTGCCTTGTGAGCCTGTAGCATTTCCATCCCATTCTCTGCAGAGACAGAGCAGCTCCGAGGTTTGGTCGGAGATGAAAGAAAAGACAATGACAGATTAGCATGTGAGCTCATGTCCCAGCATGGATGGAGGGGGAACTGCCTTCCCTCTGCCTTTGGTGTAGAGGCTGCCTGTCAAATAGCCAGTGTGTGTGTGTGTATATTTATTATAAATATGTTTGTACATGAATAATGATGCCCCATCACGTACAGCCCCGGCACCACAGAGGCAGCAGGAGAGGAGGGGGGGAGCACCAGAGCCCCTCTTTCCAGCAGCCCCCCCTCGAGGCCCGTGGGATCCCATCGGATTGCCCTGGTGCAGTGTGAGTGCTGAGGGCCCAGGGATGACATGGGCTCTCTCTGAGATGGAGAGCCATTTAAAAAAGGGGAAAAGAGCTTTTTTAGTCCTCTTTTTCCAGCTGAGAGGAGAGCATCTGGCATCACTACTCTGATTCATGAAAATCACTCTGACCTCTCGTATGGAGAGTCTCAGCTCTCAGAAGCCAGGGGAATCATGCCCTCATCCCTGAACTCAGCTATTTTACCTGTTCTCTCCAGATACTCTAAATAAAGCACTCGATGTACTGCACTCAAGGCTCCCTGGCTTCGCTTGGTAGGCAATGACAGCTTGTTCTTTTTGATTGCCATGCAAAAATTCCCACTATCCCTGGCTTTCTGTTTGCTTATCTCCTGCATTCTGTAAAGAGGAGTGTGGGGTGTGGGACCTTGGTCCCACTGCTGCCTGCACTGGGAAGGGCAGGGAGGGATTCCCAGATGCCAGCTCCATCCCCCATGCTGATGCTGCAGGATCAATCCTGCATCCCTCCCCACACACCATCCTCCTCTCAGCTGGATGCCAAGAGGGAGAGGAGAGAAGTACATGATGGATAAGCTTTAAAAAGGAGACCAGGGTCACAGCTTTGTCTATAAAAAGTAAATAATGTGAAGAGCTGAGGCCCGTCTCCCAGCTGGCACGTGCGAGGAGCCGAGGACGTGCTCTGCCTTGTGATGGGATGGGGAGCTCCCTTGGGACCCTGGACCCGCTGGTGAACGAGAGACCCGTGGGGCGAGTGCCTGGTGCACAGCCCGGGGCAACAGCCTCGGAGCAGGAACCACTCACAGAGACTGACTTGAAGGCTGTGAAGACATTTGCTGTTTGCATAGGATTTCCTCTTCTTATGTTTCCAGTTGGTGGGATCAGCTGGGCTGATGTTGCACAGCTGGACGTGGCACAGAGGGAAACATCTTGCCTTTGGTGGCTGGGCCTGCTGAGACAGCATCCCACCCTCCCAGGAGCTCTGCAGTGTCCCAACTGCCTGAGTCAGCAGCAGCTGAGTACAACTTGACCTTGCGTGGAAAGAGATGTCAAACAAATCTTTGTGCTCGTCACACATGGCTTGAGACACACGTGCAGCTCCCGCAAATCAATCTCTTGCCTTGGCCTGGCCATGTGATCCCTTGCTGGGGAGGAACGTGAGGCTGGTGATGCCACATCCACCTCCTGCCTCGGTCCCCAGAGCCCCAGGGTGTAATGGGGTTACGGAGAAGCTTCACTGAGCAGCACCCCCAGGATGATGAGCCGGTCATACGAGCTCGGGCAATAACATTGAGCACCATAATTATGCCTTGAAACGTCCTTGGAGAGTCTGCAGGGGCTACAGGGAAAGGAGAGTGGACAAAATGTGTCCTTGCTGGGGTAATACCTTGCATCCCTACAAATGGTTTTGGAGGTGTGAGGGGGACACAGAGACGCAAGGAAATTCCAGCACATTAGAGTTTTCCAGTGCATGGAAATGAAGTGTTTCTGGGGAAATGAGGGAAGCTGCTGGAGTAAAACCCATGGAGTGGAGCAAAGCCATCGGCCCCAGCGCAACAGTGCCCCCATGCCAGGGGACTGTCCTCTGAAATTCAGCTTCACGTGCAGTTTGGCACCATTGGCCACCTCCTTCCTCCACTGTTTGGGGCAGGGAGGGGGTTTAACAGCGTTTTTTTTGTGCAAAGGCATAATTATGCTTCCCTGATTAATCTTCAGGCTGAGTCGAGTGCTTGCCATCAATCTTTGAAACAAACATGTCTATTTATATTTTAATTATCTTTCTTCTTTCCTAAAGTTCAGGTTGATTTGAGCTTCTCCTACATATTTATCAATGGTGTGATTCTCTCCTCGCCGTTCCTGGCGCTCGGCAGATGAGAGCGTGGTGTGTGCCAGCAAGGGGTGGCCACACCGGTGCTCCTCGGTGCCAGGCCCCTGTTTTGGGCTGGTAATGACTCACATTTGTGAGCCCTTGGTCATGGCATGCCCGCAGCCTGGCTGGAGGGACCCGTCTCCAGTGGCACCCTGGCCCGGGGGAGGGAGAATCCGTCTCCAAGGGAGAGTGGAGGCTGAATTTGGGAGCGCCTGTTTCCCCTGGGCAACCGCTCCAGCCAGCCTTTCATTTCCAGCAAGGCGCTGTAATTTGTAAACATTAATAACCATTATTACTATTAAAAGGAAAGAAAGCGAGTAGCCCTGTAACTAATTACTTTAAGTGTTTTCAATGAGCCGCAGTTCGGCTCCTTTATAAAATCTCCCGCTGCGCAGACCAGATTGTCGTTATGATCGGATCTTTCCTTAGACCTATTAATTTTGCCCGCAATAACAGCCGAACAGATGCGGGGAGAAGGCTACTCTGATTAACATCATTCTTTTCAAAGCCCGTGTGCTCCCCGAAGGCCGGCGCCGGCTCCTGCAGCCGCTCCCAGATCTCATTACGGCTGGAGGAGGCGGGCGCCGATCGCAGATCTCGGCAGATGCTGCTTCTCAGAGACGAGGCCCCTCCAGGGGATGGAGCCTCCTCCAAAAATCAATGGGAATTACCAGCCCTGGCGCCATGTTCCCTTTCTTCTGTGGCAGACGAACGTGGGGGCTGCCTGGAAATGTCTATTTTTTGGCCAGGGAGGCTAAATTTTAGAAATTCCCTAAACCTGCAGTTTGTTCACTAATTGTTAGGTTGTTTGGGGTTTTTTCTCCTTCTGAGTCCCTCCAGCATGCTCTCCCTCTTCCCCACCCTGATCATTCCACGGGGGAAGGTGCATCCTTCCCCCAGGGCTGGTGCAGGAGGGACAAAGCCTTTTCTGAAGGACCATTAGGTGATGAAATACATTTCCCTGCCCTCGGGGTGCCCACGTGCTGCTTAAATGAAGCTTTTTAACTGAACGTGGTGGTGGCATTTCACATGGGGGAAATTGCTCCAGTATTTACTGCTATTAAATTAATTTCTCAGTAGAGGATTTTAGACTCTTGTAATTCATGAGGATATTTTCGGTCCTGTTTACTGTCTGGTGCTTAAAAAAAATTGTCTCAAGCATTTGTTTGCCGAATATAACGCTGTTATTACATTAGCTTCCTCTCGCAGGAGAGACAGGGGTTCATTAATGTTGATGTGGATCTTATTGTATCTCTGAGCTCTCCAAGCAGCGGGTAATTTTTCATAACATATGTGTGGCAATATTCAGGCACAGAAGGATGAGTGGAAAATGGTTGTAGCCTGGCGCCCGTGTGCACCCTGAGTGACTGTGGCTCTGGGGAGAGGTGCTCCATGTCCTCTGCTCTCTCTCTGTCTCAAAAGAATATATATTCTCTATATATTACAGTATATAGCAGAGTATATAGTCGAGCAGTGGGCCCGTGGGAATCTCATGAGGTTTAACAAGGCCAAGTGCTGGTGCTGTACCTGGGTCAGGGCTGGGAATGAAGGGATGGAGAGCAGCCCTGCCAAGAAGGACCTGGGGGTGCTGCTGGATGAGAGGCTGGACAGGAGCTGGACATGTACACTGGCACCCAGAAACCAACTGTGTGAGCTCACCCCACAGCATGGGTAGCAAGTGGGGGGGGGGTTCTGCCCCTCTGCTCCGCTCAGGTGAGACCCCACCTGCAGTGCTGCCTCCAGCTCTGGGGTCCCCAGCACAGGAAGGACATGGAGCTGTTGGAGCAAGTCCAGAGAGAGATTATTTACCAGGGCCATGTAGTGGACAGGACAAGGGGGAATGGCTTCACACTGACAGATAGTAGGTTTAGTTTAGATATTAGGAAGAAATTCTTCCCTGTGAGGGTGGGGAGGCCCTGGCACAGGTTGCCCAGAGAGGCTCTGCCTGCCCCATCCCTGCAAGTGTTCAGGGCCAAGTTGGACAGGGCTTGGAGTAACCTGGGATAGTGCAAGGTGTCCCTGCCCATGGCAGGGGGTTGGAATGAGGTGAACCTTCAGGTCCCTTCTGCCCCTAACTGCTCTGGTTCCGTGATTGTATATTTATATGGTGCCCCGGCTGCAAAGGGAACTCATCCCTCCAAGCAAAAGTGCCTTTGTGTCTGGACAGGGACTGCAAAAAAAGGGACAGAGCTCAAGCAGAGAAATATCTCTTGTTCTTAAAGAATAGATACCCAAGCACTGAAAGAGAACAGCCTGAGGTGGGATGGGGGGCAGGAAAGTGCTTCATTTGAAATGTTATGAGTATCTCTTAGTCCTAATGCCTTCCCTCCGAACGGCTGCGTCTGCAGCGGAAATTGGCAGCAATCAGGCTCACAAGTGTTGGGAAGAGATTTACTTGGGCAGATGAAAGAAAACCATTTTCTGCTAAATGTCGGTGCCCAGAGCAAGACACTTTCCTGCCTCTGCCTGCGCAGGCGGGCGGGACGAGCGGCTCCTTAGCCGGTGACATATCGCTGTTCCCGACGGGAGCGGCCGAGCCCGAGAGAGGTGTCGTTTTTATCTGCCGCTAATGAAAAGCTCCTCTCTGGTTTCTTCATCTGGGCCAGTGTTTAGTGCAGGGTTTTGATCAACAAAATGATGCTATTTGGGGCTTCTTCCCTTCTGCTTTGAAGTCGAAATGCGAGGAGGTGGGGAGGGGAGCACCAGGAGCCTGTGAAGATCCAACCCACTGGACTTCTCAAAGCCAAACCCATAATTATTATCCCCCTTAGAACAGAGCTGTTCTCCCGGCCCCATCAAAGCCGCACCACAGCCTGCAGATGAAAGCCCGGCTTTGAGCTCCCTCCTTTTAACACCTCGTTAGTTGTTAAGCTCTGTTGTTCCCAAATGAACAGTTTGTCTGCGGCACCCAAAATAACCAAACCACTAAAAAAGCAGCAGGCAGGCTGGTGTGGCTTCGGAGTGGTCCTTGCCATGGTTTTGGTGTGATGTGGTGCTCTGGCCACGCTTGCTCTGCCACTGCTGTTGAGCAGGAGCTCTTTTCCAAGGCAGTTCAGCAGCTCCAGATGACAAAAATTCAGTGTTCCAACATATAAAGTAGAAATACTAAAACAAATGGTAGCAAGTAGCAGATGTTGCAAAATGTAATTACCAGCTGGTCAGTTCCTGGCCAGTTTGGGGTTTTTTTCCCTGTCCTGACTCCCATGTGGAAGAGCTGCCTGGCTGGGCTGCAGGGCTTGCAGGGAGCTGGTGTGGGCAGAGAGGGGCCCTGGGCCACAGAGCCAGTGCTCAGGGCACTGATCTCAGGAAGGGCCAGTGTACCCAAGCAGAGGGACTGCGGTGGGGGGCAAAGTCAGCTGTAAACACCACTGGATCATGCACACTCCAACTTCGCCATGATTCCCAGATACACGTGGAAAATGAGGCCTGGAAGCTTCATTCTCCCCCAAATCAATACTTACGTTCAGTCTCTCCCGCTCTCGTGAAATGAGCAACGTGAGGATCAGAGGCAAGCGAAGCAGGAGGCGTTAGAGGGGCTCAGCAGATCTCTCCTGTGTTTGCTGTGAGCCCGAGCGCCGTGGGGCGGGATTATTCCATATCAAACATAGATGTGCTCTGTGTTTGAGTTTGCTAGAGGCTCACAGGTCCTCGAAACTCTCTGTGTTTGGTTTCTTTTGTTTGAAGTGTTTTGGAAGCACTAGCAGGATGGAATGCAGCAGCACGTGCATGCAGGAGCGCTCTGTCCACCACGGGACAGAGGGAATGGTTGGACCAGCCCTGTGCATTGTGCATCACGATGTGCCATCCAGTGAGCAGTGCTATGGGCTTTCAGATCTAGCTTTGATCATACGTGGTGGTCTTGTGCCCTCTCCTTCCTCCCCCTCTTCCCAAACTCATGAGGGAGGCAGCAGGCAAAGGACGAGTGGCAGCACTGCTGCCCGGCTGACACTTGCTGCTCACAAGTTTGGGAGATGATTTTCCTCTCCCTCCTGTTCCTCTCCGAAGAATGAGCATGTCCATACCTCTGCCAGTGACAGGCAGCTCAAAATTGTATTTTCAGAAAAAAACAGCACTTTGGTTTTCCTTCCCCTTGCTTTGGCATTCCGGGCGACTGCCTGGGTTTATCTCCCCTCCTTGCGCTCGGGAGGCTTTCAAGTAGCATTTCAATTAAGATTTTAAACTGGTGAGATGCAAGTTAGATCAGAGCAGAGCCTGATCTCAGCAGCTCCCCTCCGATCCCTGTTTGATATTGGGAAATGTCGCCGTTTGTACTTCTGTGTCAGGGATGCTGCGAGTGAGAGATTGCATCATGTGTGCGTTCCCGGGGGACATCTGAGGGGGAAGTGCTCGTTTTCCTCCAATCCTTCCCAAAAAAAACGAGCCTCAGTGAGCAGGGGGGACAGCTCCAGAATAGAAACTGGGCCATGAAATTTGTCAGTTTATCATTTGGGTCTGGAATTAAATCACTTTATATTACAGATAACTGTTTAGGGTGAGCCCTCATCCAGCGATAATGTATCTGTAGCCTCTATTTTTTTCACTTTTATGGGTTTGGGAGAAATATGCCTTCTTGTGTGTGTGCACTCCCTTGAACAAGGGCTGCTTAGTACCTGGGGCCTCTTGGCACCAGGAAAACACAAAGGATAAATAACGGTAAACATGCAGAGCTCCACCCAACGCTTTTCCAGCCCTCCCACGCCTGTCAATGCAGCAGTTGTAAGGAAAGACTTCCCCCAGCAGAATTCACCGTGTGCTCAGGGACTGCGAGACACAGACCTGGAGGCAAAAGTTGCTCTTTTTCTTTCGAGTTCCTTCTTTCTGGTGTTGCTTATCACACTCGGGCGTGCTCGCCCCGGGGCCACTGTCAGTGCACGTGGGTCCAAGTGCACCCACGCCAACACCAACACCCGTTATCCAAACATCTGAGCCTGGTCCAAGAGCAAGTCCAGCTCGCTCTTTGATTTTGGCTTTGAGTGAAAGCTCTTGTTGTGCCTTATTTAGGGAAAGGAAGTTGCTTCTATCTGCTGTTTGCTTAAAGGAAATAACGAATTAAAATAGCAGCCAGGAAAGCTCCAGGGGCATGATGGCTAATTAGTGGTGGTAGGGATGCAAACAATGGCCACCCATCAATGCAACATAATCACCCAAAAATGATGAGTTAACTGGGTCAAGTCACTGTCACCCCACTGTGGGACTCCTCGGACAGTGCTCCTTGGCACAGGGTCAGTCTCATTCTCCTTCAGCATCGAGCAGATAGTTGTGAAGCCTGTTTTTCTTCAGCTGTCAACGTTTTGAATTTAAAGTGCCTGAGATAGGGCAGCTTGAAGCCTCTTCTAAGGACTCCCAGAAGCTGGACCAGTTTGACCTCACGGTCAGGCAGATGTCTCTGCCTTTACTGTCTCTTTTCTACCATCTCTGCAGAAACACACAGTCAGGTTCATTTCCAGCACAGGAAAAATGAGGAGCACTGCAAAAATCAATGTTCAGTGGAGGACAGAGTGACTGGAGGGCTGAGGGGGAGGAGGATGCTGCTCCTGCTTTCTGAAAGGTTATTTTAGCTAAAGACAATGAAAAAATGCTCCATGAGAAGAGCAGCTCCTGCAAAGTCCACCTGATCCTCATGGCGTTTCATAACTCAATTGCAGCAGTGCGTGAACCTCTGCAAGGAATATTATTCTTGTTAGGACAGTCAGTTCCCATTTCACGTGCTGTGCTGGCACAGCCTGAAGCCTTGCTGCCATTGCTCTAACCGGGGGGGGGGGGGAAACCCAGCAGGGATGTGTTTGCTCTGTGCTGTGGGTGTCTTGGTGGGAGCATGGCAGGAGGAGACATGACCCAGGCTCAGAGGGATCCCTGTTACTTGAGAACATCCCAAAGGATCTCTCCCTTTGGCAAAAGGGTAATGGGAAGTAAATCAGAGAATCTCTTGGGTTGGAAATTACCTTTAAGGTCACTGAGTCCAATCATTAACCCAGCACTGCCAAGCCCCCACTAACCATTGTCCCCAGCTCCGTTGCCCTTCTCTGGACATGCTCCAGCACTGCAATACCTTTCTTGTCATGAGGGGCCCCAAACTGACCCCAGGATTCGAGGCATGGCCTCACCAGTGCCCAGCACAGGGGAACGGTCACTGCCCTGGTCCTGGTGGCCACATTCTTGCTGTTACAAGCCAGGATGCCATTGGCCTTCTTACCCACCTGGGTACACGCCAGCTCACGTTCAGCTATCCACCAACAATGGTCTCATTTGAACTTTATCTGCACAATATAAATTTAATAGTTTCCCTGGAATGTGCTGTTCACATTGTCATAACATGGGGGTGTTTGGGAAGGCTTCAGAGCTGGTTTAATTAGCAAAGTTAGTTGGGAGGGCATTTTGCATTATCTTCCTTCTTTTCTCTCTACTCCTGCTCTATAATTTATGTCAGCCACGAAGGCGTGAGCTTTGCAGCACACAATAAACAGAGGGGGTTCAAAGCCAGTGGTTAGCGGCGCTTCAAAGGACACGGAAGGGAGGGCGCTGGCAGGCAGTTTATGAGCTGTCATTTTCTGTACTGCCCCACAAAAACAAATAAATAAGCGAGAGCAGATCTGTCTTCACAGTGCCAGTGGCTGTGGGTGCTGTGGGATTGTGGCTCGTCCTGTCCCGCAGTGCTGAGCTGGGTGACACGGCCGGACAGACGGGATGCAGGCAGGGGTGGGAGCAGAAGCACGCCACTGAGGATGCTCAGATGGACTTGCTGTGCTGAGCAATGTCAGGATCCCAAGGGAAAGGTCTCCAGTGCTTTCCTGGGCAGTGTCAGCGCTGTTAAGGGCTTCGTGTCCTCCTTGCATCAAAATCTGCTTGTGCATTTGCACGGGAGTCACGCCGCAGCTCCGCTCGGGCCTCCCGTCTGTTTTTCTGTCTCACATCCCAGGAACTCCACACGCTGCTGCCCGTCTGGCTGAAAGCCCGGGGGAGCCGATGGGAAGATTTCCACTGACTTCAATCTGGCTTGGATCAGATCCAGGGCAGGAGTGGGATTAAGACATCCACTCGCTCCCTTGATAGCCCAGGCAATGGCCATCACCAGCGGCACGCCAAGCCTGGCCCCTCGCAGCCCCTCCTGCTCAGAGCCATCCTGGCTGCTTGGCTCCTGCAAGCACCACATCCCTTGTAGAAAGCCAAAAGTCGTGCCACGGCTGCTCCACAGACAGCCTCCATGTCTGCCTGGCTGAGGACAGGCCTTCTTTGGAGCAGGGGTCATCTGTGCGGGAGTGTTTCCAACACAACAGCCTGCTCTGAACACAAATAATAACAAGGGACAAGGTTTTTCTGCTGCAGTGGTGCACAAAAAAAATCGAGATTAACTTCCCCACTCCTTTTCTTTCTCTCCCTGCATCTGAGAGCAAGAAACACAATTGATTACAGTCCTATCTGATTAGTACTGTGGCTCAGGCTTTCAGCGGTCAATTATGATCCGCAGTGGAATGCCGAAGCCGGTCGTTAGCTCGCTGTGCTTTGTTCTCACCAGCGCCTTCCCGCGGGGCCGGCTCCGAACTGCGTGGGCATGGGGGAGCCACGGGGAAGTGCCAGCAGCACCTGCCCCCATGATGCTGAGTGTCCCCGGCCACTCCTCAGGTGTGTTTGGCATCCAAAGGGAAACATGTCAGGAAAATAGGGGACATGGGGCTGGGCTGTTTAGCCAGCTTGAGTTTGGGGGCAGTTACGTTCTGCACTGAACTTGTGCCAAATCCAGTGGGTTCCAGTAGATTCGTTTCTACCAAGGAATGAAATATGCTGGATTGAAAGAGGAAAAAATGTTCCCACCAAACAATTCAGGCCTTTGCCCCCGTAGCTCTGCTTTCATGGCCATCGTTTCCTCTGTGAGCCGGCTCACATGAAAGGCTCCCCTGGAGCTGCTCCCCGGAGCTGCTCCCCCTGTGCCCCTGCTCTGGTTCTGCTCACCCCTCATGTACTGAAGAGTTTTCCCGAAGAGTGCAAAGCTCAACCTGCTGCTTTTCCAGTGCAGCCTGGCTCCTGTTAGCAAGAGGAGATTTGGAAAAGGTTATGTTCTTAAGGAAAATGGTTCTGTTGCTTGCGCTAACAAAGTGAGTCACGTTTGGTGGAGGATGTACCTTGGCGAGTCCTCGCTGTCAGTCAGACTCGAGGCACCCAGAGAACACACAACCCTGTGCCGATGCCACCGTGTGTTTGTGAGGAGCTGACAGCAGCACAGCTTCAATCCCTCGCAAAAAGAAAAAAAAAAAGGAATTCAGGTTTTGAAGGGCATATCTTAAAGATTGCAGAGAGACATCTAGTTATGTAGAAATAAAATATGAATTTTAATGTGAGGCATTAACATGAGCTCTTTTAGGAATAACTACAGGACTTCATGATGAACGTATTAGAGCCCTGCTCCAGCACAGGTGCCTGCCAGTCTTCATAAATCAGCTCCAACAAGTTAATTCTTCATAAAAGAGGAGGAATGTGAATCTCAGGGATGGATGAATGGGCACATAACAAAAGAAGCTGCATAACTTAGAGCACTCAGGTCCTGGCAATTGGGAAGAGGGCAGCATCAGGAAACACAGGAGAGAATAAGAGTTTTGGCAGATGTCCTTTAGACCCCAACAAAAGGCAGTAGGTCACAAGGATGGCTCTTACCTGTTGCTTCTATAGTGATGGTTCCTGGAGGCACCTGGGATAACTGGGAGCTGTTAGAGGTGCCAGGGATGCTCAGCATCACAAGGGAGGCAATGCACTGCTGGCCATCTGAAGGTTGGTGTGGTCCAGAGAGTGGACACAGCACAGTGCTGTGGCACATGCCCTCAGTCAGTATTTGTCACAGCGCCGTGTTCTCGGGGAGGGGAGTGCCCGTCCTCCCCACGCGTGGGGACGCTTCTCACACCGAGCCTGTTCAAAAGGTCACTGAGATGTTTCCTGTGAATAGAGCCTGCTGCTGAGCCAGGCTGCTTTTATTTGTTGTTGATTTTATTGATGTTATTGACTTTTCCATGGGGCACTTTGGGGACGTTTGCACGATCGCAAGTGCAGGCGCTACAAATTGCTTGATGTTCCACAGTGTTTAACTCGCGCTCTGCACCGGCGCCAGAGACACATTTTTATTAAGAATCTGTGGTAGTCGTTGCTTTTGTGTTTATGATAAAATATATAATGCAGTCCTCACTGCTGCCGTCCCACTGTGGCCACCAGCTAAGGCAGAGTGATGATGTGTCATGTAAGCACTTCCCAGACAGCAGCAGTGGTACCCAGCGCACGGACTGGCTGCAAAGAGCTGCCGGGCTCTCTGTCGGCATCCCAACAGGTCGGGAGCGTGCAGGGGACTGCAGCACAAACCAGCCCTGGTGCAGGAGCAGGGCTGCTGCTGTGGGGCTGTTCCCAAACTGAATTTCTCCAAGCGAGGCTTGAACCTTACGGGAATTTGTGTGACTGCAGGATGGCAGTCACAAGGGGTGAAGCGGGTCAGATGCACCTGAAAATTTTGGAGTCTAACCCAAGGTCATGGTTTCCTTAGCCATGGCAAGGCAGGCTGGGCGTCTGCCAATGCTGGACAAACTGCTCTAGAGCAGTGACATCTGGCCACCAGGAAGGTGATGGAGTCAGAGGAGGTTTCACTGGGAGGAGAGGGGGATTAAGGTGCAGATCTCTGATTGCAGCCTCTCCCTGAGGCATTTCTTCGTGTCCTTGCTGCCCCTGCCCTGTGCATCCCTGCTGTCCACTTCTCCTGAGCAGCCAGCATTGTGGCATTAAGTGTTTTAACCAGAGCTTTTCTAGACTGAGCTGTGGAAATGTGATGTTAACACAGCAACGTACACAAACACTATTAATATTTCAATATGTGGGTGAGGACAGGGAGAACATCCTTTGCTCCGTAAATAAAACAGGATCACTTGTTTTCTGCTCTGAGACTCGCTGCCTGCCTGAGACAGTAATATTTTAAAGTTGATTGGATCTTAAAATTGTAAGAGGTCCCTGGTGGCCCGACTTTAGCTGGCATTATCAGCTCAGCCATTGTCTTATGAAGCAATCTCCTCTTGAACCATCCTGTGCTCCCTCATCCTTTAAACCCGTGCAGCCGGAAGCGACTCGGTTCTCTCCAGCTAAGGCTGTATGGTGATGGTGAGGAATGAAGATGAATATCCTCGTGCCTGTGACCTTGGCAGCAGCCAGCCTTGTCCTTGGCACTTGGAGCACCTCTGAAGGTTCCTGTTTGCTTTCCTTTATTCTCCAGGGATGGGTTGACAGTGCTGTCCTTCACACTGAACAACGCATCAAAGGGAAGAGCTGGGGGAGTGTGAGGGAGTAATGACATCCCACAGAGCACAAGGGGCAGGCTGGACCACGCACCAGGCAGGAAGGGGACGTGGGCAGCCCACTGCTGTGGCCCTGTGCTCTTGGAGGGAAGTGCCAGCACCAAGGCACATCTCCCAGCAAGGAGCACCCGGTCCTGTGGCACTGAACAGCACCACGGTGAACACAGACCACCATGGTGAACAGGGACCACCCTTCCAGCAGCCTCCCAGTGTCCCAGGGCAGCGTGCATGGAACTCTTGCTGTTGTGGTGGATTAAAACTAGCCCTGCTGTTGGGAGGACAAAGCAGAGGGTCCTGAGGGAGGTGAGATGGGGCCTGGGAGCTGCCACAGCACTTCGGGCAAGAAAGATGTTTTCAGGTTTAGGACAAAATCGTTGCAGGGACATGCCAAAGTCTCAGGGATGTTTGCACAATGGAATTTTAAGGATGGTTTCCAGAAAGTGGGGATATGCAGCTCTGGAAATTGGGAAGAAGAGAGGCAAAGAGGCATGATGTGCTGTCAGGAATGGCCAAGGGAATGCTGACCATGCCATGCATGCCCAGGCAAAGGGGAATCCTGATGGTGGGTGGCTGTGGAGATGGATAGGGAAAGGCAAAATGATCCTTAGTGGCTAGGAGTGAAAGCTGGACAAATTCAGGAGAGAAATATGGAACAAATTCTTAGCAGCACAGTCATAAAATATGGGAATTGTTTACCTAGGGATGGCAGCACAGCTTGCCAGTCTTTATAAACACCAGATATCACACAATCTCCAGGTGGAGAGCACCCACAATCTTCTGAAGGCTTCCTTTGGGATACTTTACTTCTGCTCTTAATTAGAGTGGGTTTAGAAAATTAAAAGTCCCACTGATTGATTTGCCTTTGCCATGAATTTTCCTGTTGGTTACCATCTGAGCCCTGTGAAACCAGGAATATGAGTCTGCTGTTCTTATTTCCAGCTTCAAATAATTCTTCCAAAATGCCCTCTTGTACAAAATGAGCCCAATACGTGTGTGCTGTGGTAGCTAGGAGACTGGCAGGAACGGTGCTCTCCATGATTATCCAAAGCAGTTGTCATGTTATTCTCATTGCTAATGGTATATAATTATGTATTAAGGCTCTCTCCAGGTAGAGCATCTCAGGGCAATTAGAGCACACAGCAGAGACCCCAGGCCAAGTCACTTTGTCCCTCTGGAAAGGGAAATGATTGTCCCAGAACGTACTGTTTGTGTTTTTGCTGCCTGACATGAAAGTGGATCCATTAGAGTAAGCCAGGCCGTGATGTGGCCGGGCCAGGCAGGGCAGGATCCCTCCTCCACATGGTCGATGCTGACACGTGCCTTGGTGCCTCCATCCAGTGCACACTCCTGGCTGGGGCTGTGCAGCCGTTCACAACAGGAGTACGTTCCCCTCAACCCTTTTACTGGTCACTGTTTGTTCTGGAGGGGGGAATTGATTAGCACTAATTTATCTACTCATGTTATTGATGGTCAGAGGCTGACTCAGATCCTGTACAAGCTGCCTGTGATGTTTGACTGGGTGGGTACTTGTGACCCTGAGGGCCAAGGAGGATTATCCACAGAGTGCGTTTCTCTGGGGGCTGCGGAGCTGTAGGCTTGTCTCCTCAAGCAGGTGCCTTCCACCTGGTCAAGGGACCTGGGTGTTTATATTCCCATGGGATGCTGTAGAAAACCTGCTTGTAACAGCAAAGGTCTCTCATTGCTGGTCAGTGAGGTTTGGTGAGGGAAGGGTGCATGTGCAGCAGTGCTGTGATACCTGCTCGGTGCCTGCTCCGCTCACTGGCTCTGCTGAGGGGAGAGAACAAACCCAGAGAGCAACACCAAACCTTCCCCATGTCTGCTTCAAGGAGAACTGCTGCCCTGCTAATAGAGGGAATCTCCTTTTATTGGGAAAACATGAGGCTTTCATGTTCCTGGGCCAGTTCCCTGCAGGGAGAGCAGGAAGGAGAAGAGGCACCAGCTGCCAGTTCTGTGCCAGGTAGAGCTCGGAAGTCAGAGATGATGCATGTGTTTTAAAAAGCATGGGAGGGAAATCACCAGATCTGGGATGAATTTTCCCTTACAAATGTGGTCATTCCTCTTACCAAGCCTTCCCCAGTCTGTCACCTCACAGTGGATCAGTGGGAATGATGGGGAGCCCCAGGGTGCTGCCTGTGCCCAGTTAGCCTCTCCTCTGCAGAGGGTCACAGAACAAAAGCATCATCCCAAACTGCACTGCTGCCTTGGATATGGGCCCAAGGTGGAGAAGGCAGAAGTGACAAGACCAAGCATCACACAGGAATCAGAGAGGTGGAATGCTTGCCTTCTCTGCTGACACATGCCATGAGTGCCACATTCGTGCAGACACCTACACAGCGCCGGGATGCAGCCAGGGCTTCTCTCTCCTCCTCCCCTGTGCCAACGAGGAACAAAACAATCCTCATTCCTGCAGGGAACTCTTGTTCCCTGTTGAAACAAGGGGATTATACCTGGAAAGGTAGCATGTGCCCTTAGGACCTCCCTTTGACTGCAGAAGCAGTCAGAAAACAGCCGCCCAAGGGAAACCCATGGGCTCTGTGCAGCATTCCCAGCCTGGCTCTGGCTCCGTTGCCGCTCTCCCTGCCAGAGCTCCCTCCACTCGCAGCTCCGCCGCTCCCTGTGTTTGGGAGACACCACAAGACCAACTGCAGCAACAGCAGCTATGCCGTCAGGGAATGGCAGCTCGGGAGAACGGATTGGATGGTGGGTTTCGGGCTCTTCAGGAGCAGCGGTTTGAGCTTTGAAACCTGCGGGAAAGGTGAGGGCGTTGCAGATACATCTGGCAGGGAACATTTCCCAGCCCGTGCGCCTCCCTGGCACAAAAGGTAGCTCCTGACAGGGGTATTGGTGAGCAGAGGAGAGAAAATGGAAGGATGCAACAGGTTGGAGGACTCGAGGGGATTTTGAGGCGAGTCAACTGCAGGCGTGGCAGGGGAGCCTTCCTCGGTGCTCCCCAGCCCTTGGGGCGCTGCTGAGGGCTTGCTGCAGGTATCAATACAGGCGTTTCCCCTTCAGAAAGGGCTGGGCTCTGTGTGTGTGATGGCACTGGGAACCCAGAGCCGCCTCCTCCATCGTTATCAGGAGTTTTATTCCGACTGGAGGAACAATGGAACAGGCGCCACAGAGCGCTGGCTGGCGATGAAAGTTTCTCTGAACCAACAGAGATTTGCTTCAAAGGGGCCTATGAAGAAGTTCCGCTTAATTATGGGGAGGAAATGCCACATAATTAATATATGCCACAAATGTATCTGTGCATGCAGCCATCCCCTAAAAGACTGGGCACTGCAGAGAGCCAGGCAGATCCTGGTGCTGCGGCCCCGACAGCTCACAGACCAGGCTCTGCACTGGAGTCACGTTGCTGCCAAAGGGAAATGAAACTCAGTTTTATTTTTAACTTGGCTGGAGGGAAAGAGGAAGGAATATCTCACGGTGGAAGCAGTAGATGAGGACCCTGGAGATCTCAGTTCAGTCCTTGGCTCCGCTGCAAATTCCCCACGTGACCTTAGGAAGGTCACTTCATCTCTCTGCGCTTCATTTCCCTTCTGCAAAGTTTGGAGAGCGTGATCCTCCCTCTGGTCTTGTCTGTTGGGCCGGGAGCAGAGGCTGATTTTATTCTATTGCAGTGCAGTGCATGGAGCTGGCACAGTGCAGGAGAGGACTCTGCCTGGGGAGGGTTCAGGGCTCACACAGGCTGCGTGGTCGTTTCAGAACACAGTTCCCCCAGACCTTCCAGGACAGGGGGTTTTAAGGGTGAACAGCAAAGCCTTGTTTTAGGACAGGAGAAAAATTTGCACCTTCATTTTTTGTTCGCTGTCCAGGCCCTGTAACCTGCCCGTGACACCCGGAGCTGGGGGGGTCACAAGGTGTCATTTGACTCACCGGATAATTGTGTTCTTTTCCAAAATACCGACTCTGCGAGGCCCGTCGCACCATTATCACACCCGTTTACGCTCTTCTCTCCGCTGATGTAAGTGCCGGGGAATGGATCTCGCCGACTGTCACCTCTCCCTCCCCGAGCCCTTGACTGACAGCCGGTGCCCCGCACGTGGCACCGCTCCTCCAGCCCGGCGGGTAAAACACGGCTGCAGCACCCGGCAATTTACAGCCATTTGGATCCCATCCATCAGTGGGGAGGCGGCAGGGAGGCAGGTCCCTGATGCCAGAGGGACCCCGTGTCCCCATGGCTTGGGAGGCTCTTCCCCACCCTGCCCCTGTTTTGCCCCTTTTCCTCCCTTCCCTCTGCCCATACTATTCCACCTGCTGTCCTGCTGCAGGGACAGCCCCAGGAGGGGCGGGGGTGCCCCGTCCTCACAGGGCCCAGGCGGCTGCAGCAACTTCCTGACAAGTTGTGTTTTAGGGACTAGTCGCGGGGTAATTTCACACGTCCTTGTTTTGTCATTTAGGGCACTTAAAATGTCACAGAGATTTCACTATCCTAAAAGCTTATCTGTCAGCGGGAGAGAGTTATTCCAGTAAAAGGGTATCATCAACGGCAGCAGGAGGAAAAAAAAAGAGACAAAAAAAGACATGTCTGAAGGTTTTCTATTCCGGGCTCTCTGCAGCCGACCTTGAGCCGGTGCAGCTGCACGGGGCGGGTCCCTGGGCTGCTGGGCAGTGCTGGCAGCAGTGCCAGGGTGGGCTGTGCATCGTCCCTGCAGTGTCCCCAGCACATCCCTGCCACCTCCAAGCACCCAGCTCGGCCTCAATGAACTGGGGAGGGTGTTGCTTGGTCACTATTCCCTTCACCTCCCTTCCTGAGGTTGGTGTCGTGTCTGTGACGCAGCTGCTGAAGGCAGGAGCTCTTCTGGACTGTTGTGGTGGAGCCCAGGCTGTGCCTGGAAGCAGAGGGGGAAAGGACACAAGGATTTCTCTGGAAAAGGGGAATGGGAGCAGGCCTTACTGAAGCTGGGAAAAAATGTAGCTTTTGTGTGGCATGAGATGATATTTTCCCTGATTTCTGTGGTTTCCAACTAAATAGTGCAGTGTTGATGGATGGAGACACAGAGGTGCAGGGAAGGGCAGAGAAAAGATGGGAGGGAGGGAGGGAGTATGGATGGATGGATGGATGGATGGATGAGTCATGGGAAACTCAAATGACTCATGTCTGGAAGGAGTTTCCAAATGGGAAAGCCTCCAGCCTGGCAGCAGCTGGAGCTGTGGGACTCCTGTTCCAAATAGAGAATGGGAACACAAACTCCTTGTGCAGGAAAGGGTTTAATGTGCTGTTAAATCACCTGGATCCCGCTCTCTGTCCTGGGAGGGGAATTTCCATGAGGGTTAAATGGGGGAACTGAAGGTGGGTGTTTCTGACCAGAACCGTGGCACATTCAGGGCAAGGATTGCTCCAACACCTGGCTGGAATAAGTGATGTGGATTTTAAGTTGCTCTGTACATGGGTACATTATTAATGTGGTATTAAGAAGACCCGAGACCTCTCTGCAAATTCCTATTTCAAATGAATAATTACAGGGGCCAACATAACTTATGAAATTCCCCTGAAAACCCCAGGCATAGTCTGTATTTGCCTTTGAGGAAGTTTTATCAGCTACCACATTCAAAACCACAGTTATTTGCATTCCTGTATCTGGAACCTCTGTGATTGTGGGTGCGATGCTGATGGAGCTTTCAGAGCATCACACTTGGAAGCAACACCTGGTGCAAGTGCTTCTGGAGAAGGGAATGGTGCAAAGCTGGGGGGTCCATACCTGTTCCCCCTCCCCAGCCCCTGCTGCAGGAGGGAGCTTTGTTTCCAGCCCAAAATAACACACGCTTTGGTGGGGTTTATCTGTGCTCTGCCAAGTGCATGACAAATTTGTACTAAATCAGAACTTCAAACGATGCCAGCACAGAAAACCAGGAATGCTATTGCATAACAGAGGGAAACGAGATAAAAATCCTCCATACAGCACCATTACTTCAGAAGCAAGAATAAACAGTATTTTAAAATGTATAAACACAGGTGGCATATTTTCCTTAAAAAATGTTTTGAGAAAAACAAAAAGCCTCTTAAAAGGGAATAAAATATGAAAAGCAGGAGAAGTAGGTCACAGAAAGAAAAAGTCAAAGGAAGGGTAGAAAACTAACATGGAAATGAAAGACAAAGTGGATTCCACTGGTGTGTGGCCATGATGTGGGTCCAGGCAGCTGCTGGGACGAGGGTGAACCGCGTGCCCTCGGTCATAACACAGCACCGTCGCGGGGTCCCGGTGGGCGGGGGGTCAGCAGCGCTGTGGGGTCCTGTGTGTTTTCTGTTTTCTGAAGTGTTTCTCACCACTTCAGACCCTTCCCCACGACTGTTTTTGGTAGCAAAGAGCTTCGTGAATGTAAAGCTCTGCAGCACCTTCTCCTTCAGAGCCTCCACGCTAATTACTGGGGCAGTGAATGTCAGGGATGCAGGGGCAGAGGGATTCGGGTACTTGTGTGGTTTTTGTCTGGTAACTGGTAACACCTCTTATCTTCTCAGTCCTACCTCTTGTGCATTCCTGGGATGGCAGGTGTCCCTGTGATCCATGTCTTACCTACTCTGTGATTTGCATGTGGCTGTTCAACACTGAGTTATGTCACAGTTTCTGTTACTAAACAGAATGTTTTATAAACACTTTAACTCCAACGTTTGGGATGGTGTTGGTGAACAGAGGAAGCTAATTGCAGACAAAAGCTAAGGTCCCTCTCCCGATGTACATTCCTTTTATACTTCCATTTTTTCAGACTCCACATCTACAAAGCAGTCATGCTTCCTCTGGAAGCTCAACCATGGGGTAGTGTGGGTGATGGAAGCAGCTTTTTGTGGTTCCCACTCTCATGAGTGTGTTTTGAAAACAGGGGAGTTACAGGGCAGGTACTTTCAAAGTGAAGATTAAAGTCTGATGCAGCTGCCTTATTGATAAGGACTCAAAGAATCATGGAATATCCAGAGTTGGAAGGGACCCACAAGGACCATCAAGTCCAACTCCTGGCCATGCCCAGGATAACCCCAAAGATCCCACCATGTGCCTGAGAGCATTGCCCCTTCTTTGGAAGCTGCAAACCCCAATGAGGTCTCCCCTCAGTCTCCTCCAGGCTGACCAACCCGCTCTTGTTAAATGCCCATGAAGAACTGGCACCCACACCATTCCAATGAGGGCAGATGGTAATTTCCCAGAGTGTTTTCCTCTCCAAACCCAGAAGCAGCTGGTTCACCTGGCTGTATGGCGAGCACCAAAGAAAGGCTGTCCAAAACCACCATCTTTCAACAGACCTTTTTTATTGTGTCGTGAAAGACTGCACCTAAAACCAGGTGCAAGGAGTATCAAACAGCGTGTTTTACCGGGAACATCCGACCCCGGGCGCTGCCGAGGCCCAGCGTGTCGGTTCCCCACTCAAACTGAAAAGCAGCAGCAACTCAGGCTTCTGTCTGCATTGAACAGCTGGTAAGAAACAAGGTAATCCAGGGGGCAGCTTCCCGAGAGACTGGCAAACAGAAAAGAACCGGGAATCGCATCTAAGTGTGTGCTGGGGCGGCGTGGCAGGAGGGGGAATCAGCTGGCAGCTTTATCGCTCTCCCCGTTCTCAATCAGTTTCCTTTTCTTCTCATCCGTTTTCCTCTTGAAGATGTGGTCTCTGTAGAACTGGAGTTCTTTGATGCTTTCCCTGATGTCATCGAGTGCTCTGAAAGAGAATTAAGGAAGGTTTCAAGGCACCTGTGTGCACCTCCAGCTACACCTGGATCCCAACACCACTGAAAACTTCCAGGCTGCAGGAAACCAAACTGATGTGTATGGATGGTGCACCTGTCAGACTCTCACCTTCCCATTTGCAGTTCTCCAATTTTAGTGTCTCTGTGACCAACTCTGCCTCAAAACAAGGGCAGATAAACCCCTGCTAAGAGACTGAAGGGATAAGGAAACTTCTGGTTCTCTGGATTTTAATAATCCCTTTCCCTACACTATCCAGGCTTCAGACAGGATACAAATGTCTGACAGGGAGCAGAAGCACACAGCCTCCACCTGCATCAGACTCAGGATGCTGAAACAGGGAGCCCTGTATCCTGCTCCAGAAGAGCCTGGTTCCAGAGCCCTGCTGTGTCATAGACAGGAGCACAAAGCTCACCTGTGAGAAGCTGCCTTCTTTGGTGCAAACTCATATTCCTCTGGATACCAGCGCCTGCAAGTGGAAAAATTAGAAAGGAAACTGGGATTCAAAACCATGTCTGCTGGCTGCTGCAGGTTTGTTACACGTGGTGAAAGGATTTTGGTTCACTGACACCCAAAGAAGCCACAGCTCTGTGACTCCCCCTGCTACAAACTGCAGAGCCCCAGCACCACGAACAGGCATCCCCACGGTGTCCTTCAAACCACTTAATTGGGGGAACACTTACCTGCAAAGTTCCTTGACAGTGCTCACATCAACGATCCTGTAATGAAGGTGCCTCATGAACTGCGGCATGTATTTGTCAAGGAATTTCTTATCTGCATGAACAGAGTTACCTACAAAGACACAAAACAAGATGTTTCTTCAAAGACGCTACAGAGCGACATGGAAACGAGCGGCAGGATGAGCGAGCTGGGAGAGATCACAGGGGAGGAAAAGCCATTCACAAGCAGCTCATTTATCCCATTTTCTAGTAAATATGATTGTGAAGGTTTGTCAGATTTTCATTGCAGGATCACACGGGGTTTAAATACTAATACCTCTAGTAATTCCTCTGTTACTACTCCCACAATTTCTGTCACACAGATAAATATCAAAGAACCATTCGAACGTCGGGTTTTCCGCCAAGTGAAAGCGGCCATTGGTATTAATTTCACTCAGCACCCATCCCAAGACTGTATCTGAACATTCTGAACACAGTTACAGGTAGCAGGACACCTGGAAAATCCATATTTGGCCTTTGGCTGGATGCCCAGTGAGGAAAAGGTGCAGCATAGAACACGAGCACATCCCTACCACATGCGTCGGCAGGTGTTTGCATCCAGCTGGGGGTGCAGGAGGGATGAAGCTGTTGTTGTTAAGAAAGAAGATGCTTCACCTGCGAGAGGACAGAGCCCTGGGGGTGTCTGCTGCCGCACGAAGGACAGGAACTCGTACTCTGCTTGCTGCAATGAGATTTTACTCTCCTTCACAGCCTTAGTAAGGCCAGACTGCAAAAAAGAGCCAAGTCATAAATCAGAAACACCCTGCCACAGACACTGTCAGGAACGCTCCAGTTCTCAAGTAAATGTTTAACTCTACAGCAAAAGGTCATCCCTTCAAGTGCAGTTTGTTCCCCAGGTAATTCTTGAACTGTGTTTCTGTTCTCTGGGACACCCCCAGCCTCAATTCTCCCCAGGAACCTCCTGCTTGGCAAGTAAAACCAAGGCAGGTATATAGTCCTGGCAGCACTGACCTTCCTGTGAGGGTTGGGGCTTTTTCTTGTATTTCTTTCTCGAAGCTCTTCTCAATTACTGAGACATGAGGCCTCATTTATCCACCTGCCCGTCTGTGACCCAGGAGAGCATTACATCCCTTTACATCCCTGTTTCAGGAGAGGCACTCACCTCCCCAGCAGAGAGCAGCAGGTATCAGTGAACACAAGCAACCAGGATCCTGCCTTAAGTGTTTATCAAGATTCCTATAAATCAGAAAAATTCCTCCCTTCTTTTTTTTTCAATAGTTAAATGTCAAATCCTCTCCAAGTGTTCTCAGTGATTTATTTCCATCTGGCTACACTATATATTTCCATGACTGTGCTGCAAAAATCTACTTGACAGATCCAAGTGGTGGTTAAAAAATTCATTATGTGGCTGCATTTTCATCTATATTCTAATTGCTTCTCTTCTCTTAGTCAATTAAAAATAAGTAGCTCCTCAGGAGCAACGAGGACACGTGTTACCATCTCCAATTCACTCCCAAGCTGAAGCTGAGCTGGAATCCTCAACTGGAGCAGGGAAAAGCACCCATCACAGTAAATTAATATTCATTTTCCAAACTCCTGCTAATCCTTCCCACAGAGAGTGAAATGCCGAAGGGGGGGGAAAGGAGGGATATGGGTGTCTTGAAACTTCAGCCCTTAATTGAAAACTAACTCAAATTTCAATTCATTCATCAGGGATTGGAAAATCCATTTGCTCTCTTGCTGCTGGCAAGGAGGAACCTTTCTTTGGTGGCCCAAGGAACTAAAAATAATCTCTTGCTGCAAAAGTGATGCTTTTGGTGAAAAAATGCACGAGGTTCCCAGTGCTGAGGGGACAGGCAAAAATAACATCCCAGTGTTTACAGGCCTGTTTAATCCCACATATACCGAAATCTGCATGCAGAAATCTGCATTTCATCAGCTCTGGACTGTTCTGCACTGATCCTGCACCTGTTCTTACTTGGGCCTTCGAGCCTCACCTTCCCCTTCTCATCTGGAATTAGTCTTTGAATTATTTTATGTCCGATGGAAGAGGATTCACCGGGAGGAGCTGATGGAGGAACCCACCCAACCCAGCCTACACCAGGACTCCCACAGAGGCAGGACAAGGCATCAGCTCCACAAGAGGACTGGGGAGTCAAACCCCAACTCCCAACCTCACAATGGGAGGAGGAGGCTGAGATCACACCCTGGGGGACAGGAGCCAGGGGCACATCCCTGAGCAACAGCTCCCCTTCCGGGCTCCCCCTGCCTGCTCCAGCCCTCTCAGGGCTGCTGGGTGGTGCTGATGCTTCCTGAGCTCAAGGAAGTAGCTTCCAGCGCTATTCCAACTTATTAAAAACCAGGCTGCAAAGCACAGGCTGCTCTAGGCAAGCTGGAAGATGAAGGCTAAAGATGAAGGCACGATTCCTGAGTGCAGCTTGCTCTGTGCCACAGATCACTTGTGAGACCTTTGGCAAAATGTTTTGCCTCGGCTCCCTGCTACAAAATAAGGATGATACTGTCTCCCGTCCTCCATCCCCTCTGACTTGCAAACTGCTCAGCACAGGAGTTGTCCCTGCTAAGGCGGCCGTGCTGCAGCTGATCGCTCTGAATTACACGTCATTCTCATCTGGCGAAGGCAGAGAAGGGTTTTTACCTTCCCGTGATGCTCCTTGCACCACTCGGACATGCTCTCCAGCAGCTCGTCGGGCTGGTTGATAATCAGGTTCGGGCCCTGGAAAAAAACATGGAACAAAAAAGATAATGGAAGAAAAGTTTAGAAGCGACTAAAAGTTTAGTCCCAAGCACAGGCGGCGCACGGCGCAGTTTCAGCCCTGAGACACGAAGTGCAACGTGACGCAGGTCCCGTCCCCGCGCTCCCGGGATGGGGATCCCCCGCTGCCCGCCCGATGCTTTGTTCCCGCAGCCCCTGGAAGCGGCGCGGGGCCCAGCAGGCCCGTCCCGCCCCTCACCTCGGCCAACACGTTGAGGTCGCAGTCGGTGATCAGACACGCCATCTCCAGGATCTGGTCCTTCTCCACGTCCAGGCCCGTCATCTGCCACGGGGCGAGCGGCCGCGTCAGCGCGCCCGGGGGGCCCGCGCCCCCCTTTCCCGCCCTGCCCGCGCCCCCCGCCGCCCCGCGCCGCCGCCCCGCACCTCCAGGTCCACCCAGACCATGCGCTGCCCCATGTCGCCGCTGGCCATGGCCGCCGCCCGCCGCCGGCCCCGCCACAGCCGCCCGGCGCAGCTCCGCAGGCGGCCCAGGCCGGCGCGGCCGCCGCCCAGCATCGCCGCCGGACTACAGCTCCCGGCGGCCCCCGCGCCGCCGCCCGCGCTCCCCCGGCTGTGGGCGCGCCGCGGAGGCTGCTGGGAGATGTAGTCCCGGGGTGATGCGTGCAGCCCAGCGCGCTCCTCCCCGCCCCGGGGCCGCGCTCCCCGCCCCGAAGGAGGGGGTTCACCCGCCGGCTTTCCCCTGGGAGACTTTAATGCTCTTCTCCAAGGCAATATTGGAATATTCAAAGGGAACATCAGACAATGGGTTCAAATTGAAAGAGTAGGTTTATACGAGACATTGGCAAAAAGTTCTTTACTGTGAGGGTGAGGCACTGGAACAGGTTGCACAGGGATGTTGTGGATGCCTCAGCCCTGGAAGTGTTCAATGTTGTTTGGGGCTTGGGCCAGCCTGGGCTAGTGGAAGGTGTCCTTGCCCATGGCAGTGGGTTGGAATGGGATGAGCTTTAAGGTTCCTTTCAACCCAGACCATTCTGTGATTCTGATTCTGTATCAAAAATGCCATGAGGAATATTGCAGACACCAGGTAGCATCTGTCCTACCTCTGTTCTGCTTAAAAGGCTGGACCTGCCCATCTGACAAAGACAGCCTCCTCTCCTCCAAAAGCACCTATAGCCACGGTTTCTCCCACACTCCATCACGGTGTTTTTCTTTTCCCCATGAAGAGCCCTGAGGTGTGAGTTAACACATTTAAAACTGAGACCAGAGTTTGGCAGGACTGGGCTGCTGATATTTTTACAAACACTAAAAGGTTTTTTTTCACTGGGGGGTTTTTTGCGGGGAAGGCATTTTATACATGTACTCAGTAAGAAACGGGTCGCGTTTGCTTTGCGCTCAGAGTCCGTCAGTGCCGCGACGGGTGCCACTTGGCCTCCCTGTAGCTCTCCCTGCGGTGGTCGTAGTCGTGGCTCCAGCCGTCCCGGTGCCTGTCGTCATAGGGCTCGCCCCGGTAGTGGTGCTCGGCGTCGTGGCCCCTCTCGTCGAAGCCGTAGTCGTCCCGCTTGCCGCGGCCGTAGTCGGGGCCGAAGCGCTCCCGGCCGAAGTGCCGGCTGTCCGGCGGGTAGGGGTGGGCGCCCAGCCGGCCCTTGCGCAGCGCTGGCCCCTCGGGGCGCCGCGGCAAAGGGGAGCCCAGTGGCGGGGCGTGGAAGGCGGGAGGGTAGGCGGGAGGGGCGAAGTTGGGCTGCTCGTACTTGCTGCCGAAATGGGGCTGCTGCCGTGCCATGCTGTTCATCTGGGAGGGGGAGAGAGGAAAGGGAGGGTGGGTTTGGTGCTTGAAGGGGCAGAGAAACACCTAAACCCTGTGCTGGCCTCCAGATCACACTGTAAATACCAGGCGAATGGGACAGGTTGATGGACAAGCAAGACTGAATGGGAATTTACGGAACAGCCATTGCTCACTGCTTCACCCACAGCTGAGCTCCCACAGCTCAGAGCCCTCCTGACTGACACCCTGGATACCAGGAGCTTCAGATCTTCTGGAATTGTCCTTTTGAGGCTCCAAAAGAATATTCCCACAACCTCTCACAATCACAACAGGAAACAAGGACTCCAAAAAGGGGAGGCAGCTCCACCCCATGCTGCCCGTGAGCGTGTGCCATGGACATACCACCGCTTGTCTCTGCAGGCTCGGCGGGAACCCCTCGGTAACCCTCTCGTATCTGCAGGGAAAACAGAGCAGGGATTCCAGCATTAAATACACGACTGCTGCAGTCCAAGGGGCGTCTGCATCCCGGCCGTGTCCCCTCCCTAGGGGAGACAGACCACGGTGCCCTGGGGAAGAGAAGTTGGAGCCAACGAGCTGTGCAGTGCCGCTCTCCACTCCAAGCTCCTGCGCCGGTGGGATTCGTACCTGCTGCAGTTGGAGGCTGGATGTGGCATTCCAGGAGGGATGGCACCAGCAGCTCCGAGGGGGGAACAGGATAGACTGGTGTCCTGGGCTGCATGACTGCTCCCTGGGGAGACACAAATGTTTCAGGAGACCCACAAACACCAGTGAGAGGAACTCGGGTGTGAAGGACATCAACAGCTTTCACAAGCTTCATTTGCTCTCAAGTTTTGTAAGGGATCTGCAAAAGCACATGGGCTAAGTCTCCAAAACAATTCTCACCAGGAAAGGGCAGCGATATTGTGACCACGTGCCTCGTTTAACCACCACGAGATGTGACTTTTAGTGCTCGTGTGATAATTTAGAACAGATCTCAAGGGTACAGAAGGAATAATCAATAACAACCCAAGGAGAAGGCTCAGCCAAGGGCGTTACACCAGCCACAAGGGACAGACGGTCCCTGGTGGAAACACCGGGACAGGAGCATGAGGTGAGCAGAGCAGGCAGGTGAGGGGCCCCTGGGTGAGAGGCACCTGAATGTGCCCAATGAAACACGAATCCATTGGAGGCTGGGGAGCAGCTGACGGCAGCTCACTTTCCCTCCAGGAAAAGGGTGATTTGCGGCCCCTCCAGGGGTACCTGATCGGAACTGGATGCGCATGGGCCGCCCGTACAGCTTGATCCCGTTGAGCAGCTGCAGCCCGTACGGCACCGACTCCTCGTGCTTGAAATTGACGAAGGCGAACTGCTTGGGTCGTCCGTCCCGGTCCTTCGGGATCTTCACGGTGATCACGGGCCCCGCCTGGCACCAGGACCGAAGGCGTTAAACAAACACCGGGGGGAAGGAACTGCCACCGAGCGCGCGCGCCGCCGAACCCTGTCCCGCGGCGGCCGCCGTAGCCCAGCCCGCCCGCCCCCCCCCCCCCCCCCCCATAGCCCGCTGTGGCAGCCGAGGCCTCTCCGCCCCGCCCGCGCCCTCCCCTGCGCACCCAGCTCGGGGCCCAGGCGGTACCTGGTGGAAGAGTTCGAAGATGAGCTCCTCGGTGACCTTGGGGTCCAGGTTGCCCACGAAGAGCGTCCGGTTCGCCTCGGCCGCCGCCGCCCCCATGGCCAAGCCCGGGGCCAGCCGAGCGCGCGCTCTCTGGCGGCCGCTCTCCGCGTGCGCGGGTGCGACGGCGTGACGTCACTGCGCGACCGCGCCTGCGCGCACGGCCCTTCCGAGGCGCGGGGCGGGGAACGGGGCCGGGTACGGGAATGAGAATTTGGAAAGGGAACGGGAATGGGAATTGGGAAAGGGAACGGGAATGGCAATTTGGAAAGGGAACGGGAATGGGAATTGGGAAAGGGAACGGGAATGGGAATTGGGAAAGGGAACGGGAATGGGAATTGGGAAAGGGAACGGGAATGGGAATTTGGAAAGGGAAGGGGAACGGGAACGGGGCCGCGGCCTCGGGGGCGTAATCCCGGCGGGACGGCCCCGCTCCTCCCCGGGGGACACGGGATGTGCGGAGTCCCGCCCCGCTGCCCCGCGCCCTCCCGGGCCTCGGGAATTAACTGATAACCTGTAATCAACTAACAACCGGCAATAAACCCCGTTTGTCGCGAGGGAATCGTGGATATGTTGCGTGTCCCGGTGTTGTGACAGCACCTGCGTCCAGGCGGTGACACCGCACGGCTGGTGCCGGGCGTTCCCCCTTTCCCTGTTATTCCTGTTGGGAAACCGAGGGGGTCGGAGCCAGCCGGTTAAAACCCGGGGCGCAGGTTAAAAACCCCCAAACGGGCTGTTTGGAGACCGGGAAGCCGCCGAGGCCCTGAATCCCGGGAGGGCTGCGGTGGTACACTGGGTGTCCCCTCCCGGGGCTCCCGACCCCTCTCTCCCTCCGAGCCCAGCCGCTCCCGTGGCTGGATCCCGTCAGAGCGCCCTTCCCGGCGACTTCACTTCTCCGAGGACTTTGGAAAGCGGCTCCCCTGCCCCTGCCGTTGAATCTCCCCAGCCACTGTAATCCCCTGGGAATCCCAGAAGATGCGGGATGTAAAACGGGCGTTTTCCATCTGGAGGAATTTCGAGAGGGGGCAGTTGAGCCTTCATTTCTCATTAGGTCCCAGCACAGCTCTGCTTTCCCTGTTAATTGGGTGCCGTTCATTCTCTCCACCCCATTACTCGCCACCGCACCTAGAATTTATATCCATTTGGATTAATCGCGTCCGCCTGGTTAAATCCCAAACAGCCACTCGTTCAGAAAGGGAGTTATTACCTCGCTTTGCCAGGACTTCCACTTTGCCTTAATTTCCCTGGAGCCTCGTTGCCTTGCTGTGCCTTCCTTCCCCTCCCCGGCTCCCCTCGGGCTCGGCTGGGAGCGTGTGACGCTCGTGTGCCATCAGTGCTCATTCCACGTGCAGGTCCTGCCGGGCTCAGGCCTGGCTCAGAGAACAGGAACCACTTCAGGTGCTTCACAGACTCGCTTTTGGAATTCTGTTGTGCTTTTTGTGTCACTGTTTTGTGCCTTTTTTGCTCTTTGAAGGAGCAAAGTGGAAAACTAGAAACATTTTTGATTTGGGGGGGAAACCCCATTTTAGCTGTCTTGTTTTCACTCTTAAAGTGCAGGCACTCAGGAATACTGGGAGATTTCAACCAGTTTCACTTGCTAATTTCAACTTTAGAAAAGGCTCTTGGTGGTTTACTTTTTCAGGGGATTTTGTTTGCTTTTTTGTATATTTATATCATTATGGCTTTCTTCCTTGCTTCCCTTGCCTGTTGGAGGTACCCAGGACAATGTGTTCATGCAAAGTCATAGAATCATGGGATGGTTTGTGTTGGAAGGGACCTTCAGCAACAAATCTTAACCATTTACCCAAAAGAAACCCTCTTGAGAACTGAGGCATGTTGAGTATGCAAATATTAGCGATTATTACATATGGCTGGGCTCGAGTATCTGTGTGATGAACCTCTGGTGTGTCACAGGTCTTAAACCGTGGGGGACAACTGTGTCTGGCCTGTGGTGCTGCGGGCAAAAGAGGTGCCCTGGGGACAGCAATCCCTCTGCCCTGCTCCCGGTGCCAGTGCCCGGCAGGTACTGCTCGCCGGGGCTGCAGCATTGGGTCAAACAACTGTTTATTACAGGTGTGCTGAAAGGATCAGCACGTGTCCTCAGCTCTGCTGGGGGCTGGGTGGGTGCAGGGCCTGCTGCTGCCCTCCACAGAGTCCTTTCCCCCCAGAGCTTCTCGGTGCAAGCCTGCAGGACTTGCCCACAAACAGTTCTGGGTCCCTGTCCCTGGGCCAGGGGGAGCCAGCACAGTTACCTCAGGCCTGGGCTGCTGGAGTGCCGGTGCCATGTGTGCCACACAAATCCATGGTTAGAGCGCTCAGGAGTTTACTTGGTGCCAGATAAAGGGTTGGGTTACATCAGCAGGACTTTTTGAGCCCAGGCTCACGGCTGTTCTCCCCCCGTGCCCTCACACTACACGGAGGGACGCCTGCGTGCCACCAGGCCGAGCGTACCCCGGCAGTCCATGCGCTCCTCGCTCACCGTGTACGGCTGCGCCTCGCTGAACGTCACCTCAAAGCCAGCAGCCTCCACAGCCGCCTCCACCTCGTGTTTCTCCAGGCGGAGGCACGAGAAAACCTGCTTGTTGAAGGCGTAGTAGGTTTCCCCGAGGACGGTCACCAGCACCAGGTGCCCCCCTGGCTTCACGAGGGTCCCGATGTTCCTCAGGGCGCTGCGGAAGGTGGGCAGGTCCTTGCAGGCGCCCTCCAGGCACAGGGTGGAGACGATGCAGTCGGCTGGTGGCAGGGACACAGCGCCCGTGGGGTTGGCTCTGGTCACGTCACACTTCAGAACCTGCTTCACCTTCTTCCTCACTTTCTCCTGTTTCTCAGCCCACTTCTCCCTGGCAAGGAAATCCACAAAAAAGTAGAGGAAGGTTCTGTGGTTATTTAACATCTGTGCCTGTGTCTCCATGGCCACTGTGGTTGGACACCAGCCTCACCTGTCCCCTTCCAGCTCACAGACGTATTTCACCACCGGCACCCAGTCAAAGGCTCCTGCTTCATTCCTCAGCCACCTCTCCAGCTCCCGGCGGTTCTGGTCGGTGTAGTCCAGGGCAATAATCTCCTGGAAGCGCTCACAAGCAGACAGAAGCTGGTAGATGGTGGGGCCACAGCCGACATCTATCAGGGTGCCACCTCTCAGCTCGTCTGGTGCAGAGTCAGGGCAAAACCATCCCAGTGAGGACGGAGCCTCCCCCAGGGCAGAGACATCCCAGAGCCCCTCGGACCGTGCTCACCCTAACCCAGAAATGTGACCCCGAGTGCCACAGCCCCACGGCACAACCCCTGTGGCTCTCTGGCCACGGTCCAGCCCAGAGACAAGTCCTGCAGCAGGTCCAGAGCCTGTGGCAGGAGCAGTGCCGGCTCCTGGGGCAGGGGCACTGACCCCACACCCCCCTCCCCCAGCTAGGTTTGATGGTGTTCCCAGAAACAGGCACAGCTCCAGCTGCAATTCCCTGTATGCACAGACGCATGCAGGCAGAGGGATATTTTTAACAGAGCAGGAGTGTGTCAGTTTATCACAGGGTCTGCTCCGTGTTGGGGCACGTGCTCTGCTGTTGGCAGCCCCAGGGCAGCCCTGCAAATGGCACCGTCCAACGGCTCCGGACACCTCGGGAGTGCTCACCTAAGGAGAACATTTTGTGCAGGCTCTTCAAGTTTTGCGTCAGAAACACATTTGCCCCTTCCCGGCTGTCACTCATGCTGTAGTATTCTTTCAGATATGCCTGAGGGTCGAAACTCTGCTGGTAAAAATCCGCCTCCGTGAAGATTGCTGGTGCGTCCATCCTGCCGAGAGCCAGCTCTGCTCCCCGCTCCGCCCATCCCACGGTGCATGGCCCCTGTTGGACTTTGAGTTTGTTTGTCCTTCCTGTGTCCTTTGCTCCAGATTCCGGCTGGACACATTCATCCGCAGGACTTACACTTGCTCCCCAGTTTCCTGCTGAGCCTTGCCTTTTCCATAATAACTCAGATTCCCCAGCAGCCCCCCAGCCTGCATGAGTGACCACAATTAATGGCAATTCCTGGGATTACAGTGCACATCCCTGGCTTCACAGTGACTGACAGCACTAAAGGAGTGCAGTGTGAGGTGTCGCTGGCAGTCACTGCCTGGCAGCCCTGTGAGCTCTGTCCCACACTGCTGCTTCCTGAGAGCTGATGGAAGTCAGTGTGTTCAGGAACATGGCACAGGGCATTAAGGCCATTAGATGTCCTGGCAGAGGACAGCTGGAGTCTCTCCTGCAGGAAGGAAGGATCTATCTCTGCCCATCCATGAGAAGCACCTGCCAAAATTTCCACTCCATTTCCATAATTTTGTTGCTTTCATTTGTTTCAGGTTTTCCTTGGAAAACTGCAATTTCACCTCTGAGCACCAGAAACCAGAATCTTCCCAGTTTCTGTGCCCGGGTTTTGCCTCTTTAGCTGGCTCTGAACCCTGTGCCCCTGCCTGTCCCATGCCGATGGGGTCCCAGCCTGCCCTGCAGCTCGCAGGACCCCCTCGTCCTCCATCCCAAGCAGCACAGAGGGCACACGTTGGTGACACCTCCTTCGCCACAAAGAGGCAGCAGAGCCCTGCGCTTCTCGTGCTGGCAGGTCCCTGCGGCAGCTCATCCGCTTCTCGCTCGCCCAGCGGGAGCCGAAATGATCAAACAGTTTTAGGCTCATTACCGACTCTGAATCTATATAATTGGCCTTTGCTTTTTTAAAGATCTGTCATTAGGAGTGACGGTGGAGGAGCCGCCGCATCATCGTCAAACTTCCAAGTGCGACTGTGGATCCCGAGGTGCGTTTGCTTCACAAACCCCCTCACTGTGCGCGGCCAGACCCGCCGCTGCCGAACCTTCTGCTGCGGATGTGAGGCGTAAAAAGGACGTCAGCTTGAGAGATGAACACAGTAAAGAGGTTTTCTTCTGACTGCAAAGCCAACAAGCAGCCCTCCCTGCTACTGCAGCGCTGAGACACGGGGCTAAAACGGTCTCTAAAGCCCCACAAGAGCCCCATCAGCCAGGCAAGCTGACCCTGGGACATTGCCAGCACAGTGCTTATGTTCCAGTCCTTAGAGACTGGTTTTGCTCACTGAGTGACATGATTTGGGGAAAAAAGTACAAACTGTCTGCACCCAGAGGTCTTGGGGTATTTCTGAGCAGGGGTAGCAGAGCATCCTGGGGCTGGCAAGCCTCGTCCTCACCACCAGCCTGGCACTGCCTGCTCCTGGGAATCATAGACTGATAGAATAGCCTGGGTTGGAAGGGACCTTAAAGATCTTCTCATTCCAACCTCACCTGCCATGGGCAGGGACACCTTCCACTAGATCAGGTTGCTCCAAGCCCCGTCCAACCTGCCTTTGAACACTTCCAGGGATGAAACAGCCACAGCTTCTCTGGGCAACCTGTGCCAGGGCCTCACCACCCTCGCAGGGAAGAATTTCTTCCTAATATCTAATCTAAACCTACTGTTTATGAATGTGAAACCATTCCCCCTTGTCCTGTGACTCCAGGCCCCTGTAAATAGTCTCTCTCTGTCTTTCTTGCAGGCTCCTTTCAGGCACTGGAAGGCTGCAATTAGGGTCAGCCCAAAGAGCCACCCCCGAGCTGGTGGCAGCCCCCCAGACAGCTCTGCTGCTCCACGGAAGCTGGGCTCCAGGCATCCAAGTTCCATTTTCCCCCCTACTCTCATTTCAATCAAAGTGTGTGATTAGGGCTGTGCAAGCTCCATTGTCATCTCCACCTAAGTGCTGCTCTGATGGATGGAAACAGCACCTCAATGTTTACACCGAGGAACATATCACTCTGCTTTCCTGGATAATGCACAAAATCTGCCACTGCAGGGAGGGGAAATCACACACACACAAAAAAAGAGCAGCCCCAGCAGAAGGCTCAGGAGGGAGGAGGGGAACCTTCCCAGCTGGAACAGCACCAGGTCATCAGCTTAACGAGGAGCACCTTGGCCTCATCCTCTCACCTGGGTGGCATCTGGGAGGTTATAAAGGGCAGGGGAGGTTGGGGGGGACTGGTTTGGCACTCGGAGTGCCTTAAGGCATTGATGGTTTAGGCTCTACATGGTCTCTGCCACCAGTACAGCTCCTGTTGGTGTCCCAGAGCCAGTTTGGGAGCACTGGGTAAGCCCCAGGCTCAACCCAGGACCTGGGCATGAGCCTCAGCAGCCCCAGGGCCAGCCCTGGGCTCGGCAGTGGCAGCACTGAAGCCCCCCAGCCTGCAGCGGCACACCCGGAGACTCTTCCTGCCCTCCTGCTGCCTCCCTGTCCCAGGAGAGAGGTAAGCCGGGGTGCTGGGGAGGGCACGTGTGCTCTGAGGGTGGGACTGAAGCATCTTTGTCACTGTTTCACATGGTTTTACTGGACTGAGCTCTAGCTGCTCCTCCGTGTTTGCAGTACAGAAAGCCCAAAAAGCAAATATCGAGTCTCAGATACTTATTGGGGAAGGGAGAAATGGTTCTTTTGTTGGAATCACTGGTTATTTGAAAAAAAGGTGGTGACAACTGTGCTCCTACAGGATAAAGTGCACGTGTTTTCCAAAGTGCAACAGCTGCTCAGGGACTTTCTGTGAACTCCACAGCTTTCTGTCATGAGCATTATTGGACCTGTAAGGGTGGGTCCATGTGCAGAGGGATGCTGGGCTGGGGAGATGGTGTGGTAGGGATATGGATCCCTTAGGGGCAGCACTGGTGCTGATGCTTTTGGAAGGTTTGGTTCAGAGTGTGTGGGCTGGTTGTTTTGGTTGTTGCAGAAAACATTTTGAGTTTTTCCGTGTATTTATGTATTGAGCTTCAAGGTTTCTGTCGGGGTCGGAAGACTCCACCCGCTGCTGTGCCTTTCCCTCTGCCCCCTTTCTACCCGGGATAGATGCTTGTCTGAGTCTCTGTTGCACCGGCATAGATATGATCTTAGTTAAACAACAAGTAATTAACACCCGGGACGCTGCTGGGCCCCCACCCAGGGTCGCTCCCCGGAGGCTCTGCCCGGAGAGGGGAGCAGGAGCAGCCGGGGCCAGGAACAAAAGGTGCCTCTTCCTCCGCGTGGTGCAGAGGATCTGGAACAAAGGTTCCCATTCCCTGCGCTCCTCTCCCTGCCTCTCGCTCTTCGATGGGGATTTAAGCCGTTCTTTTCCTGGTTTGAATTTCTCTGGGCTGCAACAAGAAAGGAGCAATTAACTGTTACAAGGCTGTTTTACAGTTCTGTGCAAACCCTTTCCATCCACTCTGCTTTAAATGGGTACATCTTTTATTCCCGGTTTTCGAGAGTGTAAAACTTTACAGCGTTTTCTGCAAACCTTCATACTTTGCTTTGCAGTTTATTGCTCCCTCTGTGGATATATCTCACTCATAAATACGGCTTCCAGCTCCAAGTACTTGACTCGGAGCCGCAGTGCCTCGGAGAGGTTCCATTAATGGGACTTTGCCTAGAAATCATGGTGTGATTCATCCCAAACCTCTGTCTCTCCTCCACCCAACAGTGCAGAGCTCTGCAGAAGCGCTGTGGCAGCAGCAGGTTGCTCAACCAGGTTATTCCTGCCCCTGCAGCAGGTCCCTATGGCTTTGGGAGATGTGGAAAGTGGCTCTGGAAAGCTTGGTGTGAGCTGGGGTGGCTTCAGGCACCACTGTAGTGGAGCCTTGGAGCAAAGGCTGCCTTAGATGGAGAGTTTCCTCTCTCTTCTAGGGATTGTTTACAGGTTATTCATTAAAAACTCTTTATTTTCCTATGATTAGCAAGGAATCTCCCTGCTCTCCATGTGCTATGAGGGACAAATAGAGAGGTTGAATGCTGAGGTTCCTGTAGGTTTAGGTCTGATGTGGATGTGCTGTCTGTGACCACCCTGTAGCTTTTATTTCCATGGGAACACTAAGAGGGGCTCTTTAACGCTCCTGCCTGGGTTCTTTTTGGAAAGTACTGGAGATGTACTGTGTTTGACATGGGCTCAGGTGTCCAAAAATGGAGGCAGACAGGTGGAGGCAGAGTGGAGTTCTGCACAGTGCTGGTCCTGCCAGGGGCTCTGGGAAGGGGACAGGGCACTCAGCACCCAGGCAGGGGTGGTGGCCCAAGGGGAGGAGTGGGGGGATTGGTTCCTGCTGCAGACCCCAGCCAGCTGCTGTTTTTCCAGGACTGCCATGACACAAAGGATTCAGAAAGGTGTGGGATATTAAGTGCAGCTTTCAGAGCCCCATGTGCTACGTGGTAATTTTCTTGCATTACGGCAATGGTGGCTTTAAAACCGCCCTCCTCCCGTCCCTGTTAACAAAACACGATGCATTTCCCAGGGAAGTGTTCAGGGCCGATTTGGTTGGTGTCCAGGATTGCAGCAGCACGGTGTGTTTGGGTTAATGGAGCTGTGCTGATGTAAACACGGCCTCTGTGGAAAGGATGGCACAGGGTGGGGGCTGCTGTCGATTGGCACCACGTGTGCCATGCCTGGTCATCAAAAGCGGGATGCCTTGTGCCACCCCTTTGAGCGTCCCACAACTGGACTAAAGCTGCTTTTCCAGGGAAGAATAAGGTCTCTTTAAAAAGGCATTGGTTGTCTGTGTCCATCCCCAGAGCCAGGCTGGGTGCTCCCCACAGCCCCCCGGGAGCGCGGGCTGGAAGAGGGAGGGGAGCAGGGCGGGCACACGTTGGCAGCGCCGCGTTAGCGGATGGTTTATGGGACCATTTGCCGGTGCCGGTACCTGCAGCCGAGGCTCCAAATGTCAGAGCTGGGCGAGGGAACAGGTGGGCTCTGCACATCTCCAGGGCCCCACTAATTCACAGGCAATAAATTAATGATGGGAACGGGGACAAAGTCCTATTCTGGGTGCAGGTGACTGAGCAATTCCCTTCTGGCAGGCGGAGGGAGGGAGACCTGCCACTGTCAGTGTGCCTTTGATTGTGTTGTCTGAGCCAGCCTTAAAGGTAGCCTGTGCTCGGCACCGGCTTTGCTCCTGCTCAGGGCTTTGGAAGCGGTGGCAAGTCGTGCTTAAAATAACGAGCCCCTCTGCTAATTACCTGAGGCTGCCTCTTTGCACTGCAGGCTGTGGCTTACATCATCCCCATAGAGGAACCAGAGGTTTCCTTCAATCCCAGAGAGACAGGAGATGTTCAGAGCTAATGACATCAGCCCTGTCAGGAAAGGGTGTAAAGCCATTTGCACCCATGCAGACCTGGCCCCTGGTGCCCAGCATGGGACAGGAGGAGACCCTGACAGGGAGCAAGGTCCTCTTCAGCCCCCTCTCAGCATCCGCTTTTGTCCCACCTGCCTCCAGGAAGGAGAGCTGGTGCTGTGCTGGGGGGAAAGTATGGGTGAGGGAGGGGTGCTTTGATAGGGAACAGGGCCAAAAATAGCGGGGAAAAAGGAAAAGTACAGGAGTGGCACCGTATTGACCAAGCTGCATAACAAACTGTCATTTCCCACAGACCTCGTATCGGCATGTTTTCAGTTTTGCCTGTGCCATCTTTATAGAATTCCCGAGCAATGATGACCTGGGAGCTGTGACCTCGTAGCGGGTGGGAGGGCAGTGGGACTGATGCAAACTGTGCCAGTGGGAGGCAGGGAGCACTGGGCTCTCTCCAGCTCTCCTCTAGGAAGCACTCTGACCTCAGGGAAATGCTGCTGCACTCCCCAAAATGTGGAGGATGGCTCCAAGCAGTGCTGAGAGTGTGTGCAGCCTCTTAGGGTTGGAAAAGAGCTTTTTTGGAGATCCTTGGCTTCTCACCCTTGGAAGTGGGTGAGGAGTGAGATCAAGGGAGAGACCCCAGCATGGAAGAGCTTGGGACTCAGCGGTTCCCTGTCAGCTTGAGGGAGAAGGTAGTGGGAAATGCCCCATGGGCCTGGTCCCAGAGCCAGGAACCCCTTCCCATGCAGAGGTTCCCTCCGAAACAGGGATGAGGTGGATGCCAGGCTTGGAGGATTTGGTTAGAGATGGGAGCACAGTGTCTGGAGGGGTTGGATTGTTCAGGAGCCACACTGGGCACTGCTGGCAAACCTCCTTGTCCTGCAGAAGCTCAGGAGACACGAGGCTTCCCGGGAGCAGGCGGTTGTGCCCCGGCCCGACGAGCCCTCGCAGATGGCGGGGAGATAAACGACGCCATCTCCGTTCTGTAGTGGCTCGGTCGTAATTCCTGAAAGACATTTATTGGAGGCAGCCTTCCCTTTTTCAGGGCTGTGACTCCTCGGGCAGGGGGAATTGCGATAGGGAAGGTGGAAAGCACAACCCGGCGTTACTGATGAGAGCGGTGCCCAAACCCCCATCCATTCCTCTCCTCCAATTTTCTCCTCTGACAATTTATAGGTTAGTTTGATGCTTGAATAGCTGAGTCTCTCTAGTAATATGTATTCTCCGTAAGTATTCCCCGCTGTGGCATATCCTAAGAGAACTCCATCAAATAATTATCTTCCCTTTTATTTATTCACAGTCTTTTCACTCGATCTGCATCACGATAAAATATTCCAATGGCTTCCTCTTAGCACCGAGCCTTCCTGGATTGTAAAGTGTATTTATGTACAGTATTAAATCCACCCTGCGCCGCTCTGTATCTCACTGCTCTCCCCGTTCGATGCTGCCGTGGTGCACTGCCCTGGCCACCTCCTGCCTTGCCTCCCTGTGTCCCCATGGCACGCACTGAGCCTGTGCCACCTGCGCGAACCCCCGGGAGAGAGAGGTCTGCAGGCAGCCAAGGATCCGGCTGTGGCTGGTGCAAGGGGCTGGAGAGGGGCAGCCCCACCAGGGGACCTTCCTGCCTCCCTTGCTGGTGCTTCCAGCCGGGATGTCACTGCCTGGCAGAGCCGAGCTGCCTGCTGGCAGTGGAAGGACGTGACTGCAGGGCGGCCAAGCGCAATCAGAGCAGGGAAGAAACCAATAACCTCCTTTCCCTCCTCCGGAGGGGCTGGAGGAGCAGTGCTGCTCTTCTCTAAGGACTCTGCAGGTCTCCCTGTGCAGCTGGCAGCGGATGGGCTCTGGGGAAGGATGAGTCCCTAAAAGGGGACTACCAGGCAGGGGCAGCTCTTCCTACAGGAAGAGGGGATTTCAAGGAGTGATGTGCAGAGTCTGAGCGAGGGTTTCCAATGGTGGTGAGCATTTGGGAGCAGTCCTTGGAGGAGGTGTGGGCTGCAGCATGGCTGTCACTCGTGGCAGGGGACATCCCTTCTGCACGGGGCAGTAGATCTGTGTTTGTAACAGAGAGCTGCGGGTCTTCCAAAATAGCACTTCTGACACCAGTATATCCTTCTTGCGTTCCTGTGGATTGTGATGTGCTGCACAGCAGCCTAATGGAGTATTCGGTGTCCTGCATCCCTGCTTGCAGCTTTAAAAGGCCCCGTGCAGGAGCAGCAGCATACCCCAGGATGCACAGGTGGTACCTCGGTGTCTCTGCAGGCACGAGTCATCCAAGGGCATTCTGGGCTGAAGGGGCTCTCGTTGTCACATTCACAGTCTGTAGCAGTGCCAAGGATTCTGTTAGGCCAGAAGAGCTCTCCACTCTCCAAGGCCGAGGGAGTCAAAGCAAGTTTAACTTTGTTTTCAAGTTTGCTCCCGTGGCTCTACCCACAGGAGCGTTCCCTGGGAGCTGCAAGGCAGCACCAGCACTTTCTGCTGCACTGGGTCACTGTGATGTGGGAGCAGCAGTTATTAGGTTGGTCATGGAGAGAAATAGCGATGACAGTTCATAATTGTGGCTTTTCTACCCTGCTTTGCCCACAGCCAGCTTGGCTGGTAGGTGGAGAGGCTGGGAAAGGGTCATTTCCCAGAAGAAGGAGATGCCAGGAGAGAGGACCGATCATAGTGAGGAGGAGGAGGATGATCACGATGCTCCCACTCACTTGGTTCCAGTAGCTCTCAGAGTGGCATCCCTTCAACTTCTGGAGAGCCAAGTTCCCCAGCAAGGGTTAACTGAGTGTATAAAATTGATTGCGATTTTAGTAATTCAGTATAATCACAGTCTACCAGCAGGTTGCTTTTCCAGCAGGAGGGTTTGGAATTATTTTCTGGAGTTTGCAATATAGAACTTAAATTAAGCCTCAGAAGTCAGAGGAGCTCTGCTGCATCTCTAATGTGGTGCTAAATTCTCAGCAGCACATTCCCTGTATTAAAGCCTTTGCTGGCAATTAGGTTCATTAACTATCACAATACCTTATTTATTACTCGGCATGCCATATGGTTTCCCAGCTAAAGAATGGCACCCGTTCTAGCACAGACCATTTGGCATCATAAAAATGTTAACAAATAATGTTATGGCTCTCAAGGGCAAAAGGGCTCGCTGGGCTGCAGGTCTGCACGGCAGGAGAGAATATGAAAACATTTTTCTTCTATGGCAAAATAAAGAATTCCTCGAGACAGAAGTATTCAAAGAATATCCCGCTCGCATCACGCAAATGGGAGTTTTATACATGCCCATAATGGTTCTGTCAATATTTGCAGCAGGCAGCGTGCTCACTCATCTCCTTTCCTTCCCCCTGCTCCCTCCGAGCACGGATGGTGTTGAAGCACTGACAGGAAGGACACACCTCCATCCAATCGTGCCATGTTTATGCCTCTTGATTTTTATTTCTTCTGATGGCACTGGCTCTCTGGTATCTGCAGCTCCTGGGGACAGGATTAATTATCCAGGACCGTCCTTTATTACCATCCAAACTTCATCCCTGCAGAAGCAGCACTGGGCACTGCACTGAGACATCCAGTGCACCGGTGAGTGAACGTGGCATCGATTCCTACTGCAGAGGAGTGGGTGTGTAAATATATATATGTGTGGGTGTAAGGGCTGAAGCTGCACCAGTGGAAACAGCTAATTGGGAGCCCGATGATGGAACACAAAGTGAGGTGTTCTGACTCTGAAAAGGGGAATATCCCAGTTGCAGTTAGTTTAGTGCTTTTCGGAGGAGATCAGGACCTGTTACAGCCCAGGCTGCGACTGCTACACAGGGTGCACTTGGTTCCTATTTTCAGCAGGATTAGGATTACGAGAGCAAGGGACAGCATTTCAGGTCACAGCAACTCGGGTTGTCTCCTCCTGGGTACTGCGTGGCCAACACATAAGGAAAAGGTGCTTCTCCATTCCTGCTCTGTGAGTGGATTCCTCTGGAATAAACATGTCCAAAGGAGGATTCTGACAAAGTGTAACTTAGAGTAGTACTGAAAGCACAGATTAAACCAGAATTTGTGATCCTGTTATAGTATCCCATGACTACCTGTGAATTTCCAGAAATGGGTCAGAAAGCCAGGTTTGAGGCACAAGCCATGCTGCTGCTGAGTTTCCTGGGTGATGTTCACTTGATGCCTAGTTGAGGTGCCTTCCTGGATCCTGCTCCTTGCTGATTCCTGGGTCAGCTTTTTGATTTCAAAGACGACAATTCTTTCAGCGTGTGAGCTGAGGCTCCTGCATGTGGGTGGGTCTGTACGTGGCCAGCTGTGGCAGCGCGGTGCCAGCTCCCCAATTCCCCTGCCAACAGTCGAGTGGGTCAGGGCAGCCCCATGGCTTGGTGCCCTCCTGCTGAGAGCAGCCAGTGGCAAGGCTGGAGCAGTTGGTGCCCCAGGATGTGGGGCAGGATGTTCTTGGATAACTGCCAATGATGACCACTTCAAAAATGCTTCAATGTGCAGAACCTCTGCTCTTCCTTGGGCAGTGGCAGCAGTGAGGTGCTTGGCCAGCGCTGGGCTCAGCCTGTGTGCAGTGACTGCAGCAGCTTCACCATGCTCTGCCCTGGCAGTGCCCACTCCAGAGCTGCCTGTGTCCTGCTGGAACTGCCCTTCCCGGGGAGGGATATGACGAAGAGCTGTATTGCTACAAAACTCACAGCTTTAATGCCAGCAAGGATTATTTCTCATCACCTCAGCTGAACTCTTGAGCAATGTGGGTGAAGTATTCCACCTGCCAGTTCCCACAGCACTGCTTCAAGTTGGGAATTAAGCCATTTCTTTGGGAGCCCCTGTGTGTTGGTTTTTATCACAGTGGATGGCACGCAGCACCATAAGGTAGGCAGAGCCTGGTCCTGGGAATGACAGTGTTCCATGGGAGGATGAATGTGGTCAGAGATGAAGCTCTGTGCCCCCAGACAGTCACTGTAACATCCCCCTTCTGCTGGCCGCTGTGCCCCTCTCCAGAGGCTGCCAGCTCCTCTTCCATCCATCACCTTTGAATTTTCCTGTTCCATGTCACCTTCCCTTCAGCTAATTACTTTTTTCATGAAAGTTGTAATTTGGATTTTTGCCCCTTTGGATCCCTTGAAGAGATGTTCCAAAACGTGCCCCCTCAAAAGCCTCTGGGTCTGGGATATTTCCCTCCATCCCCCTTTGCTGCCTCCACACCCTGTCAGTCCCTTTGCACAGCCCCAAGGGCCCTTGGCCATCTAGTGATGACATACCCCAGTTCTGCAGGGAGCATGGTGATGCAAACTCTCCAACTCTGAGCCTTTCATGGAGAACTCTTTGTGAGTGGAGAACTGTTTCCCAGATGACAGAGAGAAATGGAATTGGGGTCCATTTGTGGTTGTATTGTCATTTCCCAGGCAGCAGAAGCAGTGGAAAAGAGGCACATGGGTGAGAAAGAGCAGGCTGGGTTCCAAAGGAAATTAATACCTGGAGAGGAGCTGGGTGGTGGTGAAAGCAGCTGCCCCCCCAGTGACAGCCGTGTCACACGCTGTGCTGCCTCCCCCCGCTCGCATCCCCGGCCGTGGGGACACGTGGAGCCTCTGGCCCTGGGCAGACAGGTCTTATCCAGGAACGGCTTTGCAGGAGTGTTTACTTTCATTCCTGGGAGGCTGATCGAGCCGTTCCAGCCGGGAATGTGCCCTGGCCAAAGGTGGACCCTGCCAAGCTCCCTTCAGCATGAACACTGCGCTGTCCAAGGGCACCAGAGCCCACTGCACAGCCGGGATGTGAAGCCTGTGGGCATGGGACTCGTGGCAATGGATGTGTGTGCTGTGACTGAGCTGGAACATGACGATTTCTCCCGACCTTTGGGAAGGATTCATAAATTCTACCCTGAAAGGGCAGTTTGTGAGCTGCCTTGCTGCTCCAATGTTATCTGAGGCTTCGCTCACTGAGGAATCTGTGACCAGATAAGATACCGGGGGTTTATTGTATCTTCTGGCAATTATTAAGAAAATAAAATCAGTTAATATCTAACCTTGAACCTAGACCAAAACGTTTGGCCTCAGACTTCATTCTGCCTCTCTTGTACATTCTGGAGTTGTACATTTTAGAATGCTGTTAGGAATGATAGAAGAGATGAACAGGAATTTAATCTGAGCCTAAAATACCGTCATTATGCAGCTCAAGCGTCTCAGAAACGAGGTCTGTGCCATGTGTGATTCAGCCACTCGATCTTTTTGTCCCGGTGCAAGAAAGGGAAGGAGGAGGAGGAGGAGCCCCTTTGGCAGAAGTTTCCCCAGCTGTGAAGGCATTTTGTGTGAATATTTAATGCATAGATATGTTAAGAGCAGGGAAGGGAGGGGGGAAGAGGCTTCCACGAGTGTGGGCTTTTGTTTGCCCTGTCAGAAGCGGTAATGCGTTCTCTGTGCGCACACACAGAGTACATAAATACATATAAATATCCTCTCCCTTGGAAAGGGGAGCAGATGACTGTGCAGCTGGAAAAGGAACATGGAGCACTGCCCTTGCTAGAGAGGGAGGATGGAATTAGGGCTGAAGGTGTTTGTTGGGTGACTGGGGTCCAGGATGTGGCTCACTCCCTCCAGTAAATGAACTTGAGCATTGCGAGGGCACAGAAACCATCTGCTTCCTGTGGGACTGAGGATGCTGCTTGTGGTCCTGGATGACTTACTGGTTTTAAACCCCAAAGTCATTCCAGGCTCTTGCAAACAGTCCCATTAAAGGCAGGGAGAGGTATAAGCAATATGTTAATGATATGCTGATCTCGTGCTCAGAAAAGCATGTGATGGGTACTTAACTCTCCTGAAATTCTTGTTAGTGTCTGAATTTGGGCATGATCCTCCTGGAGAAATAACAGCCCTGGGTGGAGGTGCAGCCCAGTGCCCTCTCCTGGGGGACCAGCCAGCATGAATGGTGTCTGGCAGCACTGAAACCAGCTCTTTCCCCAGCACTGCATCCATCCTGAGGAGAGCCAAAACCAAAGGGAGGTGGGGGGAAAGCAGGATGAAACCGGGACACAATCCCTCACTAGAGCAGCCCCTGTTTTGGGAGGCAGAGCAAGCCCCCAGCAGTGCTTTGCTGAGGCCCTGATGTAGATTCTGCTCTATTTAAAGGATTTTTTTTCCTGGGATGAACTTTACCAAGCACATGCCCAGCCTCCCCAGCACCGTACAGTCAGGGCTGACATTTAAAGCCTCAGCACATCTCTTTCCTTGTCCCATGCAGGATGTCAAATATGCCAGGTTAAGAGAAGGGGGAAAGAGGAAAAATAGTTACACAGTAAATTAAACAAGGCCAACCCCTCTCCTGCTTATTAGGGCTTCAAAAGTTGCTACCTCTGGCTCGAGCTCTCTCAAATACATACAAAGGGTAACTCTAAAAATAGGTCCTGTACTAATGGTTGGGTCACAGCCTGCTAGAAGGAGACATTTTTATTTAATTGTGAGCCCGGCAGCGTGTTTCTGGGGGGGAAGTACGTAAACACAGCACTCAGAGCCTGGCTGTAAAGTTTGTGCTCCTTCGCTGAGTCACTGTGGCTAAATTCCCCTTTGTATGGGGGATTTAGGGGAGGAATGTGGGAAGGCTGGCCCAGGCTGCCGCCCTCCTGAGTCACCGCTCTGCTCATCCTCCAGCCCTGGCAGGCTCAGGGCTCTAAGCCACTAATTAGCCTCATTGTCTTAGGGCTGGAGCATCTGTAACCTGGCAAGGGGGGGAGGATGGAGGGACACGCTCCTGGAAGCCCATGAGCAGCACGTATCTCCTTGCACTCGTGTTTTGTGCGTCACAGCCCACCTCTCGACAATCCCAGTGTGATGCTGATCTGCTCCTTCCATGGGACAGCATTGATTCCGTCATCCCTACAAGTGAGCAAAGTTGTAACAGAGCAGTGCTTCAGAGCAGGAAGGGTTTTAGTGCCCCCTCATTTGCTGTTTGGATGCTGTATCCCTTAAAGGAGCCTGCTTTAAAGAAAAGAGGAGACAAAGAGGGATTTTGGGGCTGGCGAGCTGCCGGTCGCTCACGGGTGCAGTGTGCAGCAGCTTCATTTGGAGCTGCACGGATGTGCACAGTGACACGCTGGCTGCTTGCTCACGTGGTGGTGACACGGTGGCTCTCGTGGCTGCTGCCGTGCCTCTGTCGCATGCTGGAGCGTGGCCGGGTGGCATCCTGGCATCCTGCACACAGCCAGGGCCGGGAGGTTGGAGGGAAAAGGCAGGCGCCTGGGGAAGGGTGGACAAGGCTTCTGCAGCGTGACAGCCCACGTGTGTCCAGTCAGCTCTGCGTGAACTATCGGGCTGTACATGTTCCCCTTTCCCACGACAGTGGGTGGCTCCTGTCCAGCCCCGTTGGGGCTGGTTACAGCTGACCCCCAGCAGCAACTTACTTTGGGATCAATTGCAACATTGGGTAACCAGCGTCCCACTGCCCCACGCCGCAGCCCCCAACCCAGCTGCATCCTTGCCGTGACTCTCAGGTTCCCTTTGTGCAGCGCACGGGGGCACAAAGAGGGGCCTGTTCCCGGCCCCTCCACTCCCCGGGGCCACCACAATGGTGCGGGTCTGGTGTCCGCGCGCTCGGACAGAACCTGGTGCTAATCAATGGGGTTTAGAGGAAGCTTAACGTGCCGTGGCTGCTCACTGAGCAGGCTTGCTGGGGCTTCCACCCTCCCCCTTGCAAACAGCTTTGTGCATTTAGGCTTTTTTTTTTTTTTAAGTAAAGTCTAACACATTTAATCATCTTTTCATAAGCTGTCAGCTTGCCGTGCACCAAAGCAGAGCAGCGCGCTCGGCCCCGGCTCCCAGCAAAGCGAACGCGCCCGGAGAAATCCTGGTCCAGGGAGTGTGTACATTAGGGCTCGGGAGCTGTGAACTTCCCTCAGGGTCTGTGGCAAGATCAAAAAGCAGTTTTTGAAAGTCATGGATTTTTGACTGAAGTTCAAACAGATCTCGTTTTGCACAGCATCCTTGCTCCAGTGTTTTGTAATTCAGCTCTGCACCAGCAAGGCTGGAAAACTCCAAATGCACCAGCTGATCCTGGAAAAATGTGCAAATAGCAGCATCAGAATGTGCCTGTCCCCCACCCTGTGCACAGCTGGTTCTCTGCAGCAGAGGGGAGAACAGGTCCAGGAGGCAGAGCTGGGGTGGGGGGCAATCAAAGTTAGGGCCCAGCAAGCTGAAGAAGTGGGAGCTGTGTCGTTGGGTCTCTTTCTGGGGTAGGGAATGGGGCGTGATGAGTCTAATGGCACTGGAGGAATGTGGGTGAGGGAAAAGGGCATTTGCCCAGGGAGAGGGGTAGGAGCACCTGTTTTAGGAGTGATGGAGAGGAGCTGCTCCTCCTCCCTTCCAATTCACACAGGGTAGGTGAGACCTTCTGGCTGAAGTTGTCTCCCATCTTTTTTTGTGGACTAAGCATCCTGAACAAAGAATTTCCTTTCTTACTGTAATTTTGGAAACTGGTCTGTTTTCCTCTCCTCTCCATGCACCTAGACATGTCCTGGAGGAGCATCCTGATGCTGCTCTTGCTGTCATCCCTTGAAATACTTACAGGCTGCTGCTTTGCCTGATCCATGCTCTGTGGAGCTTTTCTTCACACAGGCCCAGTGCTGCTCACCAGGGTATTTCCACTGGGAAAGCAAACGTTTGTGTCTCCCCGTCCAAAATAACCAACGAGCTGGGGGTTAGAAGCGGATCCAAAGGGATCCCTTGGTTTCCTGGGAAGGATGTCCATGCTTCACCTGGTCCTCACACGGGAAGCCCTTCCCGAGGAACCACCGACTCAGGGGTTTAATGCTGGAGGTTAATAATAATCGCACCAGGCAGCACATCATTGCCCCGTATCTGGTTGAGAGATTTACAAGTGAAACTCGTGGCAGAGGAAGAAATTGCCTCAATCACTCGGAGTAATGGCACATGGAGAGGCACTTGGGCGTGACTGCTACTTAACACAGAGCCCAGCTTGGCTTCATTTAGCTGCTGGTGCCTTTCTAATAAACACGTTACACTACAAGGTGGGGATTAAGAACAGAAAAGTAAATAAATTGGAAACTGATGGGGAGAGATGGGAGGGAAATGGAAGGTACCAGCAGGGAGCAACAAGGAATTGACTCCCATGCCAGGGCCCAGGGAAATGACCCCGAAGGCCATAGCTGCGGTTTCCCAAGCATCTCCCTGGGCCTCACCAGGGGGCCACAGGTGCTAGGCAGCCCCATAGCTGCCCCCTACCCTGCAGAGCTGCTCCTGCCCCAAGGTCACAGGGCTGGCAGCCTGCTGCAGCTCCAATGCCTAATCCCGGGGATGGTTTTCCTTCCCTTCTCAGGGCACTAAGGCAAGCAGCTGCTTCTGCTTCTCCTCTTAGGCTGGTGGATGTGTCTGGATCAGTCCTTGCCTTCCAGACCGAGGCACCTGATGTGTATGAGGTGATGGGCACCTCAGTTGAGGCTCCACAGGGAGAAGTTGGTGTTTCTGTAGTGTTTTCCCCACACAGCACGTGGGGGGATTGCTGGGGAAAGGGAGGTGATGCTCAAGGTCATGGAAAAGAGGCTTGGACTTTTTCACATCTTAATGTGCATTATGGTCACTCTGCCTCCTTCCAGGAAGGCATGTCCCAGCTCCATCTGTGCTCAGGGTGTGGGGTACAGAAAGAGTTTGGGAGAAAACAGGGCTTAAGTGGAAAAATGCTCTGGCCAGAGTTGTTTACCCAGCTCATCATCTTGCCTTGCCTCTGGAAGCAAAACCACCCTCCTGTGCAACCCCTCCCTCTTCAGGGAGGTCTCCAAAGGCACTGACACTATGGATGCCAGGAGGGGTTTGGGCACCCACTGCCGGGGCATGTGGGGTTTCCCTGCTCGGGGTTGCCAGGCCAGTTGGTGCCTTTGGAGAGAGGTGGCCGTGGGAAGCAGGTCTCTTAAACAATTCAGTAGCTTTTACTACATGTATTAGAGGAGCAACAATAAGTGCAATGCACCAGTTGACAGGAAGGACTGGGGGGTTAATTTTCAGGATGCTGCCTGGGAATTTAGCCATGGGATTTCCATTACTGCTAATGGGACTCATGCAGCTTAATTTCATGTGAGCTACACTAAAAATGTACATCTAACCACCTGCAAAATTTCAGTCCTGAAATCGAGCCTTTTAAAAGTTAGAGGAGGGTAAACAAACACCTGAAACCACAGTGTCTCACTATTTCCCCCTCTCAGCTGCTCAGATTTTAAAGTCTGGGAGCGGGAGGAACTCGAGCAGTTTGAGGCAATTAAAAACCCCATCCTGCAGGCACGCTGGCTGCCTGCGCACTGCACCCTCGCTCTCTGCCAATTACAACAGCAGAGTTATAACCCCCGAAAAAATAGGGGTAACTGATGCCTCACCCTTAACTATAGTACGGCGAGCGCGGTGTTATCGTACACATCTAATAACCCGCGCAGCGCCGCCGTGCATCGTGAGGCCTCCGTTATTAGGCTGTTCTCGTTAAATGACTGCTATCATCTGGTCCCAAAGTACATTAAATCCCATTATAATTATAAACACACTTTCCCATAACGTTCTCCTTAGATTACATTTGCGCTGCTTTACCCCAAGGGTATCTTTGTACTAATGCCGTCCGTGTTTGTTGTTTTAGCTGACGATGCCGGGCCCTGCGCTGGCTGTGGTGTGCCATGGGTGGTACGGGGAGGGAGGGAAGGAGGGAGAGCTCTGTGTGGCTGCCACCCTGCCATCCCCTGAGGATGACACGTGTCTCTGGGTTCACCGAGCGTGGGCAGCAGCAAAGAGCCAGGGCACATACACGTCTCTGGCCAAGGATGCTCGGGGTGCAGCTCCCTCGGTTCGTGGCCCGTGTCTCATGCCACTGCTTTGTGCTGATGTTGTTGGAGTCACGGTGCTGCCGGTGTCTCCCTGCTGTGTTTCAATCCCTTCTCGAAGCCACCGTCGCCGATACTTGCGCAGACCCCCGTGGCTCGTCCGGGGCGCGGGCACCCGCCGCCTCCCTACGTACAAAAGGTGCCGGTGCGGGGTCGGCATTTCGTCAGCGGGAAATCAGCTTCGTCGGGGCGACGCGTGCTCGGTGTCACATCGTGTCACACCCCTGCAGGAACCCAGCACCGGACCCCGAACTGGGCTCTGGGGATGGGTTTTACCGTCTCCTCCCCCGGGGCCGGGGGTCCGCCCAGGCGCGGCGCGGGGGGCGGCTTTGTCTGTGGCGGGCGCGGCGCCGGGCGCAGCCCGTCGGGGCGCGCAGCCCCGCTCGGAGCGGGGCCGGGGGCACCCGCGTCGCTCCCCGGGGCCGCTCCGCGGGGCCGCGAGGCTTCCGGGTGCCGGGCTCCCGCCGCCGCCTCCGGCTCCTCCATGTTTGTTGTCGGCAGCGCTGTCCAGCCGCTCCCGCTCCGCTCCCCGCAAGGTGCGGGGCTGCGCGGGGCGGGGCGGGGCCGGGCGGGGGCGCCCGCACTCAGCGCGGCGCGGCGCGGGGGGAGCGGGGCGCGGGCGGAGGGTGGGTGGGGGCGGCCTGACGCGGGCGCGGGGCGGCCCGTGGGCCGGCGCCGCCGTGATTTGCTGCGCGGCGCGGCGAGCGGCGGCGGCGGCGATGAGAGCGGGCAGTGCGAACTGCCGGAGCAGCCGCCGGCCGCCGTGAGTGCGGGCGAGGGGGGGCGGCACCGGGACCCCCCGCCCCCCCGCCTCGGGACCCCCCCACCCCGCCGCGGGGCCGGGGCTCTGCCGCTTCGCCGCGCACCTGATGGGGCCGCGCTGCCGGCAGGACGGGGCGGCCGGAGCGGGAGCCGGGCGGTGGCGGGGGATGCGCTGCTTCCCGTCCCTTCCCTTCCCCGGGCGGCGGCGGCGGGGACGCGGCTCCGGCGGCCGCGGATCCGCCGAGCGGCGCAGAAAGTTTCGGGCGAGTCGCTGCTGGGCTGCGGGCTAACTTCCCTCTCCTCCCCGCTCCCTTTTCCTCCCTGCTCTCTTCTCCCTATTTCCTCTCCCTTCTGCCCCCCGGCTTTCCTCTTTCCTCCCCCTTTCTCTCTTTTTTTCTCCTTTCTCTCTCTTTTCCCCCTTCCCTCTCTGCTCCCCCTTCCCGCTCCACTCCGCTCCTCTCCCCCTCCGCCTTTTGTTTTCGCAGATAGTCGGCACACAAAGCTGGTCCCAGATTTGAGTGACGGCGAGACACCCTGATGCGCGAGCCTGGGGCGCGCCATGGATCTGACTAAGATGGGGCTGATCCAGCTGCAGAACCCCTGCCACCCCACCGGGCTGCTGCACAAAGCCAACCAGATGCGCCTGGCGGGGACGCTGTGCGACGTGGTCATCATGGTGGACAGCCAGGAGTTCCATGCACACCGGACCGTGCTGGCCTGCACCAGCAAGATGTTTGAGATCCTCTTCCACCGCAACAGCCAGCACTACACCCTGGACTTCCTCTCGCCAAAGACTTTCCAGCAGATCTTGGAGTACGCATACACCGCTACCCTGCAGGCCAAGGTCGAAGACCTGGATGACCTGCTCTATGCTGCCGAGATCCTGGAAATCGAGTACCTGGAGGAGCAATGCCTGAAGATCCTGGAGACCATCCAGGCCTCTGAGGACAACGACACTGAGGTCACCATGACTGACGGAGGTGCCACTGCCGAAGAAGAGGAGGAGAGGAAGTCGAGGTACATCAAGGGCCTCTTCATCTCCAAGCCCACTGGCGAGCACGGTGGCTATGCTGGCACGACCGGCCAGAGCCTGCCGGCAGCCACAGCAGAGCAGAGCCACTCTGCCTCTGTGTCCTACTGCTCCCTCTCCGCCATGAGCCCCACCAAGGCGGCGGTGGACAGCTTGATGACCATTGGGCAGTCGCTGCTGCAGGGTGCCCTGCCACCCGGTGCCCCCGACGACTCGCGCCCCACCACCGCCCGCCGCCCCCCCGGCCTGGCCGAGGTCAAAACCGAAGCGATGCAGGTGGACGAGGCCTCCAGTCATGACAGTCCCCGGACAGCCGAGCCTGGTGCCTCCAGTGGGGAGAAGCCTGATGAGAAGGGCAAGGAAGGGCCCGGCACCCCAACCCGCAGCAGCGTCATCACCAGCGCCCGCGAACTGCACTATGCCCGTGAGGAGGGCACCGAGCCGCCCCCCGAGCCCGGTCAGGGGCTGCCACTGGGGCCGGAGCCATCCGCTGCCACCCCAGGCGAGAAGCCCTTGGGCATCTACTCGCTGCTGCCGAACCACAAGACTGAGCCGGTGCTCGGCGTGCCGCCGGCCGTGGCGTCCGCCCTGCATGTGCAGCCGGCCCTGGCTGTCTCCATGGACTTCAGTGCCTATGGGGGGCTGTTGCCCCAAGGCTTCATCCAGCGGGAGCTGTTCAGCAAGCTGGGGGAGCTGGCAGCTGGCATGAAGACGGAGAGCAGAGCCCTGGGCGAGCAGTGCAGCGTGTGCGGGGCAGAGCTGCCAGACAACGAGACCCTCGAGCAGCACAGGTGAGTGCCGAGGCCGTGCTGTTCATGCTGCACCGGGCAGCCTGGATCTTGCCAGGGGGTTTCAGTTTCTGACTGGGCGTTCTGTGTGTGCTGGTGCAAAGTTTCTGCCGCGTACCCTAAAACCAGGCTGTGGAATAGTGTGCTCAGAGGAATGACTCTTGCAGCTGCCCCAGGTCTGGCAACTGTGCCAGAAGGTTCCTTCTAGTGAGCGCTTTGCTGGGGAGGACAGCCTGGATGGGGCTGGGGTCATTGGTGTTTCCCACTAGCACAGACCCCATCAGTTTCCTTGGCTGGCATCAACCAAGCAGCTCACAGTTGTCACCCTTTGAGTTCAGGGATCTGCATGCAGAGAGATGCTGTGGGGTCGGGCAACTCTCACCCACCCTGTACTGAGAGCTGGTCCCTCCTGTGCCAGCGGCCGGGCACACCAGCGCAGGCAGCGGTGGCACTCGGGCTTGCGGCTTGTAGTGACTTGCCAGCCCAGGGGGGTTTGTGCTGCTCGGCTTCCCGGTTTATGAAACATTTGCACTTCGTGCAAAGTGGCGCGGCGGTCAGGCTGGGTGATGCCGGGGCGAGCACCGAGGGCTCGGGCAACTGCAGAGCCGCGGGGATGGGTGCGGGACTGAACCTCCGAAGGCTGTCGGTGCAGTTTTGGGGCTCTGTGTGGGGGATCTGTGTGCTCACTCCCAGCCCTGCACCCCGGGGACCTGCTGCAGGGTGGGAGCGTGGTGGTGGTTACTGACACGTGAGTTCGGTGCTTTGCTGTTTACCGCCTCCTGGTCGCGATTCGGGAACCAGAGCTCGTTTTCCGATTTAGCTGGGGAATGGGGACCACGTTAATTACCACGCCGAAATCGGTTTCGCCGGTCAAATCCCACGGCTCCGGACGTGCTTTGGCGATCACTGCGCTGGCCCCCAGCGTGGCTGCAGCCCCACGGCAGGACGGCAGCGTCCTGCCTGGGGAAGGCAGCACCGGCGCGGTGCCGGAGCTTATCCCTGCCTCCCCGGGCAGTGCACCCTGACAGATTTTTAATGAATCAACAGGTTAATTAGTCCCGATGCACACAAGGCGCTTCAGGGCCGGTGGCCGTGCCGGCACGCGCCTCTGGCGGGGCAGCCGGTGCTGCCGGCGCTCGCCGCCCGCCGGCGGTGCGGGATGAGCCGGTGCCGGAGCAGCGGCTCCCCGCACGCTCAGCCCGCGAACGCTCCCGGTGCAGGGCGGCAGCTGCTGTGCCGGGATCCCCAGCCCCGCGCGGGTCTGCGAGCGCCAGCAGCATCGCCCCTCGCTCTGCCGCACGGACCCTGCCGGGACAGCCTTCGCCCCTCGCAGGATCCCCGGCTCCGTGTGGGTGCACACCCGCTTTCGGCTTTGTTTCCCCTCTCGTGAGCGGCAGAGCTGGGGCTGGCGTTGGTTACGTGCCCGAAGCTGCCTCGGCCGTGCGGTGATGCAGACCGAACGTCACCGGGAGAGCTGCAGTGAGGGCTTAGGGAGAATTTTAACGTGCCTTTCTGCCACGGTCTCGAGCCTCTCCCTTTCCCCCTCCAAACCCGTAGCAGCGACTGTTGCGGCCGCAGGAGAGGGCGATGCTGGGGCTGCCCGGAGGCTCCTGTCGCCGACGGTGGATGCGTCCAGAAGGAGGGAAGGCTGCGCGGGCAGATCCTTCCCCGCGCAGTCGGGAGATGGGGGAGCGTGACCCAGCTGTCCAGCACGACAGCCCCTATTTCACAGTGCCTTCCAGGGCTCGGCTTGTTTTGACAGCCGTGGCTGCAGCCGTAGCTTATTTCTCACTTATTCATGATCCTTATCGGGAGACTGGGCACACACGGTGCTCTGAGGGTCTCGAGGTCTGCACGGAGCTCAGCACTGTCCCCTGCCAGCGGAACCTTGAAGGCAGCTGCTGAAGCCAGTGCCAAACTCTGTTTGCCTGTTTTTGCTTTCAGACCGATTACCTGGCGCTGGCAAACTTTGCAGGGCGAGCCAAATCCTTTGAGCCGTGTTTAAACTGATATGTTAGACCGTCCATGTTGAAAGGCATTGGGCAACAGTCCAATGAACTCACCCCCACCCCCAAAGTCTAATACCCAGGTGGTTTGTGTGTAGATAGGGTCTCATGTGGTTTTTTTATAGTGTTTGCTTTCTAATACATTGTGAGAATTACCATTGGGAAAGGATTTGTGGGATCCTATTGTATTCATGGAGCTGTTAAACAGCATCTGCGCTGGATTGGGATCTGCAGCTCTCTGCCGGAGCAGCTCTGGTGGCAGCTGCACTGTGCTGGCGGTGGGCTCCTCTTCGCTCCACTGCCTGGTGCATGGGGGATCTGGGGGATCTGTGTCCCACACCGGGGTCTGGACACCACCTCCCTGAGAAATCCGGCGGTGGGGGCAGGATGTGCCGGGGGCACCGGGGTGTCGCTTGTTGGCTTTCGCTGACCTCTTTCTGCCGTGCACTCGCTGCTGTGGTTTTGCTTTCCGACCCTGACGTGAGCGTGGAGGTACCCGAGCAGAGCTGTTCCCAGCTGCGGTGAGCTGGGGGCTGGGAGCAGCTCCTGGGGAGGGGGTACCCTGCTGTTCTGTGGGGTGCTCGGCTGCCCGGCGTGGCAGCTTCCACCCAGCAGGTGACAGAGCCCAAAGCCACCCAGTGCCGACGCCACTCTTCCCGCAGGGAGCTCCATGAGCCAGTGTGTGCCGAGCCTGTTTACAGCACACAGGCAGCCCATGCATATGGTGGGGCTGTTTGTTTACACACACACATGCCTATAGAAGTGTAAATATATATGTTTATAGTCTTGGAGCTTTCTGAGTGTTATCTTCATTAGTATGGGAAGCATGTGCAGAAAAGGGAGAGCAGAGGGTCAGCCTGGCCTTGGCAAGCACAGGGGGCCGCTGGCCCTGGGTGACAGACAGTGCCCAAGGGACAGTCATGTGCCCCGACCCCGTGTGCGGCTCCTCGGCCTCGTGCAGCATCATCTGTGCTGTGTCGTACCCAGGAGTGCTGAACTGTGACCTTTTGGTGGCCGAGTGGCCACAAGCCTCGGCACTGGCTCTGGTCAGGTTTTTTGGGTCCCTGAACCCGCTGGCTGCTGCATGATCCATTTTTTAATCCTTTACCAAGCTTATGATTTTGACTAATTGAGTGTAGATTGAGTCGGCGAGTCTTTAATTTTTTTTATAAAAGATTTCCTTCTGGGTTCAGCAAAGTTCAAACTTAATCTAATGTTAGTATCGATCGTCGCTTCTAATTGCAGACAAAAAAAGCCATAGTTCAGCAGCCCTTTTTGGGGTTGTTTTGTGAAGGAAACCCTCCGAGCTGTGAGGTGAGAGCCGTGCTGAGCTGCCAACAGAGCCTGGCATAATTCGTCATTGGGAAGTTAAATACCCTAGAACTTTAACAAAATTAAACCATGTCTTTTATGAAACGATAGTGACTGGAAAGGCTGCAGGTGGGGATGGGCTTCCATACAGTTCATTTGTGGCACAGCCAAGCATCCCACCTGGTGCTGCCCGGGAATTCACCCGCCACAGCCATGCGGCTGCTGGCAGCGCTCGCCACGTGTGTCCCTGTGAGATGGGGATGCTGGGCTGGAAAATGAAAGTGCTTTGTGCTGATGGTGTCATGAGGCCGGTGGAGGCCAGCGGTGGGTGAATGCTCCCCGTATGATGAGTTTGGGTGGAAGGTGCTCCTGCTTGGGAAAACTGCAACTTCCCATGGGGATCCAGCCTCACCTTCCTCTGTCAGCCTCACCTCCCCTGTCTCCGCCTGGATTAGCTGAGTGTTGTACTGCTAATGCCATTAGGCACGTTGGCACTGCTTGGCGTGTCACAGTGAGAAACAGATGCAGTGTACCATTAAAGCAATAAACGTGATAAATCGGATCCCAAGTGCTTTGTGAGATGTTATTAGTGTTAATTTTGGTAGCCGGATACAGTAGTTGCTTTTTATTTTATTTTAAGCATTCAGCAATTTATGTTCCACAGCAATGGAAATTTTAGGAAAAAAATGGAAAGCAAGGCAGGGAGGGAAGGAAAAGCAAAAGCAGCAGCCCCCCAAACTCTGACCGTGATTACTTCCAGAGTCCGAGGACGACTTGGCAGCTCTTGTTTCTTGCTGATGGGCCTTATTAGCGGCACCTGGCATCATAAGGGGCTAATGGAAACCAGCGTTCCCGGCTGCCGGGCCGCGGCGCGGGGCGGCCGGGCGAGGAAGCTCTTATTAGCTTTATGGGCAGGGGGACGTGCCCTGCTCAGGAAATGAATGTTGCAGCTAAGGTCCACGGCGCTGACCCCGAGCGTGTAACCTGTGAGCGCCGGCCGAGACCCTGCGCAGGATGCTTGGGATTTCGGGGGCTCTCTGGTTCTTGTCATGGGCAGAGGGGGAATATGGCATGGTATGTTGCAGCCTTGAACTTTTGATTTATTCAGTGGGGGACTTAACTGTTTCCATGCTCAGCTCCAAGCGCAAAGGGGGAAAAGCCCCCTTCGGCTTTCGCATTATTCCGTCTGTTATTGTGCATCAGTTTAGTTATGCGTGTGCTGCGTTTGAAAACAAAGCTCTGAGGTTCCCATCAGAAAACACCTATTTCTATTTATTTATTTATTTATTTATGCCTGCCCAGTGCATGAAACCTGCCCCACTGAGGACACTTGGGTGGCTTTTCCCCAGAGAGCTGGCTGTCGCTGCAGCAGATTTGCAGAACCTCCTCAGTCCCCATGACACCTCGCAGAATGATGTTGGTTAAAATGTCTTTTTGGCTGTGCAGAGGGCCCCTGAGAGAGCTTGTGCTGGTTCAGGGATGATGCTGTACACCCTTTCTTCCTTTCCCCGTGGAACATGGGAGTGATGTAGAGCAGCCCGGGCTGTTGGTGACAGAGCATTCCCACAGCTTTCCCCACTTCTACGGGGTGTTGGCTCTTTAGTTATATTGGTGCGTAAATCTGTTTTCCTTGGATAGAGTAAAATGATCTGCATTTTCCTTTTTGCCTGCAATTAGCAAGATTTTTCTTTTGCCCCCCCACCCCACCCCTTGACAGCTTCAAGAGAGGCTTTAAATGAGTAATTACTAAATATTTCCCGGCAGCCAAACACGGGGCCATGGCATCTCCTGTTGCAAAAGTGAAAAATATTTCTGTTTGCAGTTAATTTTAGTGGCAGGCAGATCATGTTAACTGGGTGTAATTGCTTCCAGATATGGCAGAGGGTTTTGTGTGTTGGGATGAAGGGTCTGGTAAGTGCTCACTTCCTGTGTAAATTAGCCTATTCCATTCATTCCTTCTCTCCCGGCAGTCCTGGCTTGTGTCACTCTGCCGGCAAGGGGTTCTTCCCCCCTGGCCCGGCTCAGCGCTTTATGGTGGGATCAGTCCTTCACAGGACATCGCTCCCTCCTTGGCAGGGAGGGATCTGCATCCCGCTCTGCTGCTGGTACCCTGGGCAGAGCTTGGCGTGTGCCCCGGCCCTGGTAGGAACTGGTGTTGTGCCAGGTACCAGCTGGAACAGGGAGGGTGGCACATAGGGAATTTCAGACAGGATGGATTCATATAACATGAGCAACAGGGAAACGTTTGTGCGTCCTTTGAAATAAATGCAGACATAACAGGGGAATCTGCATGTGGTCAGACACCTTTTAATATGGGCTCATGAGCTCCCAGTGCAGTTGTGACATCTGCTCTTGTTCCTGCTCAAGCCCGGTTGCCCAGACCTGCTGTGGGGCATTCAGATGCATCACCTGCATATCTATTCTGGATAATTTTTATCCAGGCTGAGGCGTGCCTGAACCACTTGGTTTCAGTTTGGAACACACTGGTTTGCGCTGGCACTGCTTTGGGTAACTTGTGTGCTGACAGGAGAGCAACAGGTAGCTTTGAGAGGGTACAAGTGCTGTTGGACCACGTGATTTACAAAGAAGGTGGATTTCTCTTTTTGGCAAGAACATACGCTGCCTTGGTCTCTCTGCAGCTGAAGGAGGGAGCATCACCCTAAAATTGGGGTTGCGGGAGCGAGCCTTTGCAGCGCAGGCTCAGCGCTGGCCGGGGGCCAGGGCCGCCCGGATCATTTTCGCTGTAGTGTTCTTAACTGATTTTAAGTAGATTATGGTTGGATACGTGCCCCGCTGTGCTGGTTCAGGTTTCCATCGGCCTTCGTTGTCTCGTTGCTGTTTTATTGGCGTGCTGTTTAGCAAACAAGCCGGCGGTGTGCGATTGAGGAAACGCTTCTCCACGTAGGCACGAGCGCTGCAAGAGCCTGGCTAGAGCCGCCCGCCCGCCATAAATCAGCGTTAAACACCCTGCTTTGTTACCGGTGTCAGCGCGGGAGATGGGCTGGTTATCGGCGTGTATCAGCCGGGCTGATAACCCCGTGCTCTGTTTAGTGCTGCTCGAGGAGCAGCTGCCTCCCTGCAGCGGCGGAGTGATGGGGGAGCGCGCTGGGTGCCGGCACGGGCGATGCTGTGGCGCTTGCCTTGCGTGCTACAGAGGGGACCGGTGCACCCCCTTCTTGAAAAAATACACCTCCATCCGTCTGCAAATGTAACTTGTGGTGGGGAGGAAGGTGCCCACACTCACCTTGGTGACCTATAAAGAAGGGAACCACAGACTGAGAAGAAAAAAAAAAAAGAGAAACTCGATAAATCCCACAGCCCCAAGCACCAGGCCAGTTCCATCGCTGGTGGAGGGCTTCAGAAGACACGCAGAGATGGCACTTGGGACATGTTTTAGTGGTGGGTTTGGCACTGCTGGGGGAATGGTTGGACTCAATGCTGTCGAATGTCTTTCCCAAGCCTGGTGCTTCCCAAACACCAAACCTGCCAGAGTTCAAGGAGCATTTGGACAATAGTTTCAGGCACGTACTGGTATTCTTAGGGCCGTCATGTGCAGGGCCAGGAGTCACTTTAACGATCCTTCTGGGTTCCTTCCATCTCAGGGTATTCTGTGATTCTATAATTTGTGTACCAGGTGCTGCACCAGTTACAACCCATGTGCTGTTTGCCGCTCCATCACAACTGCTGGAATTGCTTTTATCCTCTTGCCACTGAGTTTGGGGATAGTGCTGGGCTCCACATGCTTTGCCCTTGGTCGCCTCCTCTTGTTCTTCTCTCCACACATTATTTATAGTAAATCATATTAGAAAGGAGCGCTAAGGAGGAAGCATGATTCATCCTCCTTGAAACCAGCGCTGACATAAAGGCAAAGAGCTTACTACATGGTTTTTATTATGGTATTTAGGGGCAGGTTGTACTAATTTTGGCGTGCACAGAGTAAACCTGAGAAGGCTATGACTCCAAGAAATTTAATTTCACTGCAGCACAGGCTGCGTGTTTAAAAAACCCAACCAAAACCCCGCTGGCCTTCTTGGAAGGGCGTGTGCGTGGCAGCACAAGGCTTTTGGGATGGCCCGTTGCTTTCCAGATTTCACTGCGTGTCTTTAGCTGTTCTGTTGGCTTCTCACGGCTTTGCTGTGGTGCGGGAGCAGGGACAGCTGCAAGCACAGGCATCCCCCTTCCCTGTGAGTGTGGTGGGGCACTGGAACAGTGGAAGAGAAGCTGTGGATGCCCTATCCCTGGAAGTGTTCAAGGCCAGGTTAAACAGGGTTTGGAGCAACCTGATCTAGTGGAAGGTGTCCTTGCCTGTGGCAGGGAGGTGGAATGAGATGATTTTTAATGTACTGCCCAACCCAAGGCATTCTATGATCACAGGTCTGGAATGGGAAGCACAAATTGGTACAGAAAAGGGCTCCCTGTTGAGGGGATGTGCAGAGGGGATACTTGGTGCAGAGACCCCGCCAACGGCTCTCAGACCGCGGATCCGGGCTGCTGACGGGAGCTGGCTGCTGGCAGCGCAGCACAGGCAGCGCTGGGGATGGATCTCTTATCTCAGCTGGGCACGGCTGCGGTCGCAGCCGGCTGTGCAGTGCACACAAACGGCCTTTGCGTGGGAGAGATAAGGTGCCAGCGTCGTGCAGTGCCCACGCATCACCAGCCCCTCACCAGCCCCCCTGCGCCCGCGCCGCACCGGCGTGGCACTGGCACACCGTCCCACTCACACCGTGCTGTGGTCAGCCGGATCACGGGTCGTGGTGCCACATGAATCACGGCACTGGGTCGGGGCCCCTCTGCCAGCGGCACATGGCGTGGGGTGGCCAGAGTGCAGCAGGGCACCGCTGGCTCACACACCAGGGCCCCTTTCTGCGAAACAGCACAGTGCTCAGAACCGAAACCCTCCCTCTGCACCTCCCTCCCTCCGGGGCATTCTGCTATTTTTACCAGGAACGTGGTGATTTCCTCTTCTCTTTTTACCTTCCCCCTGTTCGTAGAAAAGATCCCAGCACTGAGCGTGGGGCAGGGCGCTTCTGCGAATAAGAGCAGTGACCAGAGGCACCTGTCGTGCACAAAGCCTCTTTGGGCAGCTCTGCCTGCACTGCCCTTGCCTTGGGGGGCTGTGGAGGGGGCCTCTACTGCTACCCTGCCTCCCTGGGGTGCTCGGAGCCTGGCTCGCACTTCTCTTGCATGGGGCTTGCCTTGGTGGGAACCAGTGGTGTGCTATGAAACTGGCAGAAAACCCCCTTCCCTCCAGCAGGAATCACCTTAGGAACATTTTAACTTAGATGAAAACCTTTCCGGTGGAAAAAAATGAAAAGCAATAGTTTTTCTCTTCCCAGATCCCTGGCTTCCCATGCTTTTGGGTGAGGGATGGGGAAATGCCATCCTGGCTCTGCTGTGCCTTCCCTGGCCTTTCGGTTCACTGTCACCCTGGTTGAAGGACAGGATTTGGTTTGGGTTTCTTGGGGGAATTTGGGCTCTGCATTGTTGGGGACTGTGGGGAAGATTGCATGTAGGGCAGGTGCTGTGGTGGAAACCGGGTCACCGGCAGCTCCCAGCCCACAGGGAGCTGAGTCAGCAGTACCCAAGAGTGGGACAGCACCAGGGCTGCCGGGGGATGGCCCCAGCCCTGCCTGTGGGATGCGTCCGGCCCAGCCCTGCCCACAGAGCTGGGGAGGGGCACTGGGATCTCAGGATGCAGATGCAAGCGCTTGTATTGATTTCTGGCTTCTCTGATCCTTTAGCTGGAGGCGGCTCTTCCCTCAGCGTCCAACCAAACGTAACTTAAAGCAGTGCAGAAATGTTTATCACCCTTCCCTCGCAGCAGTGAGCGCTGGCCAATGCATTATTTAGCAGGGTGGGAGCAGCAGTGGGCTGCCCTGGGGCAGGGGCTGCGACCACCCAGCACATGGGGGGAGCAGGGGGCTCTGGTGGGTTGTGTGCTGAGGATGTGAGTGGGCATCACTGGGAGGACCTTGCATTTGGACACATTTTGGACCTTGCATTGGGAGAGGGACCCGTCCAGCTGTGCCCAGCAAGCAAATGGGAAGAGGATGGTAAAAGAAGGGACCTTGATGTTGGGGGGCTGAGCAAGGGGGGGTCACAGAGATGTGCGTCTCCCAAGGATGGTACTTGGGATGCTTTTCTCCTTATCCCATAGTGCCGGCGCTGCGTGGCAGGGTCCACTCTGCTGGCCAAGCGCTGTGGCCTTGGCCACTGCCGGCACGGGCAGCTGTGCCACATCCTCCTCCAACTGGAGGTGGAGAGCAGCTCGCTCCCTAATTAGCACCTTTGTTGCTAAGTGAACAAAACGTCCCTGCATGGCCAGCTTCCTGCCAGTGATCCGTGTGTCGAGGAAGGGGCTTCCATCGCCACCACACACAGTGCTGTGGTGCACAGCCACAGGGACCGATGTGCTGGAGCCAGGCTGCTCAGGCACCGTGTGCTCTGGGGACCGTGTGCTCTGGGGACCGTGTGCTCTGGGGACCGTGTGCTCTGGGACCGTGTGCTCTGGGACCGTGGCTCTGCTGCTCCACGTGTGTGCCCACACTGGTCGTGCTCCAGGTGCCATCACTGTCACCTGTTGTGCTGAGGGTCGCTGCTGAGGCAGCTCTTCTGTTCCGGTCTCTGGTGTGTGTATTTTCAATTACCTCTGGTCACCTCTCGCACGGCGCCTGCCCTGGCTGGCAGGGTCAGACGTGAGTTAGCTGCGAGTGTCACTGTGTTAAAGGGAATAATCGTGTTGTCTTCAGAGGGATGGTAACAATGGATGTTAATGCCTGTGGAGCAACAGCCCACGGCAGCACTCATTAAACAAGACTCCATTTGGATTGTCAGATCCCTTTGATTCTTCCTGCATCGTCTTCTGCCACATCCCGGCTCCACATCCGAGCATCGGGGTTTTATTATTTTATAGGTGCTGTAATGTTCGGGCTGTGTTGTGTGGTGGAGGCTGGTGTGCTCTCTCCACCATCCTCCTCCTCCTCAGGATGCTCTTCAGCAGCAAACAGGGAGCCACTGGGTGGCTGGAGCATGCAGGGGCTCCTGGCCCCTGGAGGTGTTTTGGAGTTAGAATATCCCATCTTTAGGTGTGTGCGTTCAAAAATATATAATATTTGTGCTAATGAGTGATGGGTTTGTTGCCTTTGGTGTCTGTTGCTGATCACATTCCCCTGTGTGTATAAACTTTGCCTTTTCGTTAGTAAATAATGCCATGGAAATGAGGGTGAAAAGCACCGTGACTGTCTGGGCACAGAGATGGGGCTGTGTGTGTGCTGCTGCCTGTCCTGGGCTGGCTCTGGAGTGGCCAGGCAGCCTTGAAAGGATCTGTGGAGCAAGCTGCCCACTGGAAGGACCAGCTGGGGAGTGGGAGCAGTGCCGAGAATCATTTTCACCCAAGAAATTATTGTTCTTGCAAGAGCAGATTTGAAATCTATTTGACTTTTCAGCACCCTGTACCCCTTTAAACGTTTCCAGTGTATTCTCGCTGATGGGTTACCTTTTCTTTCCCCTTGGGCTATAATTAGTGTCCTTTACACAGAATTGCCTTAGAATTGGATTTGAAGAAGATAAGAATCAAATTACCACTATTTATCTTGTAAATTCCAAAAGATCTACCGAGAGGCACTGTACAAGGGGGATTTTTAAAATATTGTGCTCTGAAAACACCAACCTCCTGTGGGTCCCAGGATTCCCTCGAGGGTCACATCTGCAAAATGCCCTTGGATACAGGACAAGGCCAGAGGTGCCAGGAGGGAGACAGGATGGTTTCTTCCTGGCTGGGGACTGGGGCAGGTGGATGCAGGTGGGTGACTGGGTCAGGGTGGCAGCATTATCTCAGGCTGGGCTTTGGTCTTGAACTTCACGGTCCCAGGTAGGCTGGAGAGGAAAAGCCTTTGAAATGCCACTTCTCTCCCACTTTTCCACACTCCCACCTGGGGTCACTCCCCGCTCCACTGGGCGGCTCTCAGAAGATAAGGCAAGTTGAGTGCCAGAAATGGATGGAGGTAATTTTGGTGGACTCTGTTTTGACAGAAATTAAGCATCTGAATCTAAATGAAGGAGATGGAGAGCCTAGGCAGCTGAGATTGTATTTTCATAGCATAAACAGTTGCAGAAGAAGATTAATGGCATCTGTGTAAACACTCTGTTGCAGTGGTGAGGGGTTGTGGTTTTTTTAATAGTTAGTAAATACTAAGTATGGCTGGAGGCAAGAGACACTGTACCTCCTTCCTGCTCACACCTTCCACCTCCCCGTCCATCCCACGGTAAATATTCCAGCCACCCTCAGCCCTGCTCTCCCTTCTTGCAGTAAATTACATATTAAAGTAGCCTGGTAACTGAGCACTGGTTGCTGCGCGATAAGCTCCGGGAAATCGATATGTTTGCCATGTGCCTGCTTGTTTATGACACCTGCCTGCCGAGCAGTTGAGCAATGCTCCGTGGGCCCGGGCTGCGCTCGCAGGAGAGGCTGCAGCAACACTGACGGATTTTTTTGCTCCCTGAGTGAGGTGTTGCCCAGAGCTGCCCTGCAGCATCCTGTCGGGGGGTAAAATAAAAGGAGCGATAATATTTGGTGATGCAGAACACGGGGAGGCAGACGGGATCACAAAGCAGGTCACACCTTCATCCGTCTTTGGGGCTTCTCTCAGCCCCTTCCATATGAGTTTCTGCTCTGCTTCTGTTTGTCACCTCCGTGGGTAGGTGTGGGAGTGGAGCCCAGGAGTTTAAACACTCCTTCTGTGTGCCTGGGCAGGGAGGCAGCTGCCCACACACACGGTGCTTTGTCAGTGGGGGTTGGCATCCTCTGAGCCCTGTGCCACACGATCCAGTGAAGCAGGGACCGTGCATTCACCAGTGCAATGCCCAGGACCCGTTGGCTGTATCCCAGAGTGTGGGATATGCCCCCAACTCCTTAGCTTGGGAGCAGCCAACCCCAGCTCAGCTCATGAACTGGGATAGCTCTGGCTTGGGAAAATCTTCCCCTTGACTTCGCAGCCCAAGGGTTTGGCTGCTTTGCCTGCACAATGGTGGGCACCAGCCCACATTCCCCCTGCTCCAGTGGCTTTTTGGGTGGGAGCAGGGCATTTTTTTCTGAAATCTCAAGTCAGCAAGCTGCAGTAATTGACCTTTTGACCCAGATATAAAGTTGGGAGGTAAAAGACACAGCTTGCAAGATTTTTATAAAACTGTTGACCTCTCACAAGATTAACTCGGAGATAATAGTAATTATCAACAGCTTATGGTGGGTCCAATCGATGGTGAACTTTACCTCCTGCCTAAAACTGAAGGTCAGTGTTTTACTGCAGAAAAGATAACTGCCATGGGTTTTCTCACCACCGCCAGTCAGCAAACGTCCCTGTACAGAGGAATTCCCTGAATGGAGTGCATATGGCTCCTGTGGGAAAATGGGATGGCGCAGTGCAGTGCCCACGTGTGGGTTTTGGTGATGCTTAATGCTGTAGCTGAGCCTCAGCACAGCTCAGGTGGCCTCTCTGCCACTGTGCTGGCACACCAGGACAGTGGCTTCCTTGGGATGCTCGGGTCAGGGGAGCAAGCACAGAGAGGCAGAGCACTGCTCCAAAAAGGCACTTCCTCTTTAATAGCTTTTGATTGTGTGCTTTCACTTTTTATGTATAAAAGATAGTCCATTTAATTAACTTGAGAATGCAATTTCAAAACCACTAATGCTTTACACATGATGGCTCTTAAAATACAAGTAACGTTGCAGTACTGTGCTGTGCTCCCTCTGCCTCTTGTGCCTTGTTTTGGAGACAAACATTCCCCCCCTCGGTAGTTCTGGATCCTTGAATAGGAGTCAAACAGATTTGGGGTGTTTGAACCTGGGTTTGCCTTGTCAGTGTGCCTGGGCTGTCGGGTGCCATCCTCTAGCAATGTCAGTGATTTCCTCCATGTCCTTGTCTTTCCCTGGATGTCACCTGTTAATCTCCAGCCAACAGCACCGTGAGCTAGAGCATCTTCTCTCTGGCACTGGCGAGCAGGCTTCGTTTCTGTGAGCTTTCCTCAAGCCTTGGGTTTCTCCTTTGTACCTTTTTTTTATAATGGATGTGCTTCTGGGGGCAGAGCACACCCTCGCCGCAACCCCTCACTTGAAACACCCCACAGGCCTTTCCAAGTTCCTTAGTTTTTACCAGGCATCTTTAGGCTGTCCCAGATGGATAAGGTGGGGGGAAGCTTCAAAAGCTGGCTAAGTGGATGCGGCACAGTCAGTCCAGGTGGCCTGTCCAAAACCTGCACACCCTTGCTGATGTGAGACCCCAGGGTACTCTGGCCAGGACCCTCACCCAGTGCACGGATGAGCCCCAGAGCCAACTCCTGTGACTTCCCTCACTATCTAGTGGGGTTGCAGGCAGCTCCGGGGAAACCCCCGTTTTCCCCTCCCAAGTGCCTTTCCCCCAGCCTGGCGCAGGGAAAACGGGTGGGAACCTGGAGGTGAATTGCTGGATTTGTTGTTAAAAACCTGCACGCACCAACTCCCCCTTTTATTTTTTCCCCCTTTTTTTTGTAGCATAGAAACCTCTCTTTGTGGCAGAAGGCTGGGAGGGTTTGAATGCCACATCCCGGCGTAGGAGGCTGACTGGGACCATACGGCTTTATCATTCATTAATTCCTGTGCTCATTCATCCCCCTATTTAAACTTCTCTGTAAAGACGGGAGCTACAGATGGTCTTTTGGTACCCGCTTTAGCCGACAGCCCTCGGCCCCGACAAAGGGGTACAGAGGGAGCAGCAGAGTGTACAAAATATTTCCAACCATTAGAAATCGAGGTCTCATTCACCAGCGGCTCCTGTTTTGAAAGCGAATTTATGCAAGCGTCGTAACCCCCAGGCAGGGCAGGGCCAGGAGTGGGACTGAGCCGAGGGCAGCATCAGCTGCTTTTGCCTGTGATAATTTGGTGCCAGATCACTGTTTCCAGTTTGCTTCAAGAATTTGTTATCGTTGTGGCACCAACATCACCCTTTGGTGTGGGAAGCAATGACCAGAATGTCACTGGCTGTGCCTCAGGTGTCCCACTCGTGCTGGCCAGTGGTTTGTCCTGACTGTTTGCTGGTGCAGCAGCCACCATGTTCCCAGTGTGTTTGGGTTTTGTGTGTGGTGTCAGTGATGTGCTGAGCTGGGGGTGCACTGGGGCTGTGGTGCTGGGAGTGACACCAGTGGTGCCTCTGCCTGCCCATGTTCTAGTTCCCACGGGTGGTTCGAGTCCCACGGGTGCAGGGGATGTTCAGGGCTCCCACTGTCTCTGTCTTGTCCTCAGGAAAGGTTTGCAGGGAAGCATCGGGGATGTGGGAATACTGATGTGCAAGGGAGCAGCAGTATCACCCCTTGGCAGAGGAGGAACTGCTGGTCTCATGGCTACTGGGGAGCTGTTGGGGCACATGGGGGATGTTCCCTTAACAAAAAGCCTGTCTGGCCACTGCTGAGGGGGCTCCAGACCCGACCCCGGGCACTGCATTTGCTGCCATGCTCCATCCTTTCCGCAGGAAAGTTGGGACCAAAAGTTTTCTCATGGAAAAACCGAATTCTGCGATCTCGTTTTTGCACATGCTGTGCTTAAATATTAACACCAATTGAGCAAATTGCCTTTTAACTGCCTTTATTTTCTTTCATTAACGGTATAATTTAAAAGCTCCCGAATTTGCATGGAACCTGTTGTGCATGTTGGGGCGGGGGGTGAGGCTGCTCATAAATGAATTAATTGTGAGCAAGCCTCCTTGGGGAGGTCCCACGGTGCCGGGATGGCTCAGCAACGCCCGGGTTTGGGACACCGCGTACTTTTGGCTGGGGCTGGGGGGAGCGGAGTGTGCTGTCAGTGCTGGCGTCCTGCTCAGAGCTTGGCTTGCCCGGAAGGTATTTATTTATTTTTCAGCAAAACATGTTGTAGGCTGAGCAAAACTAATTACAGAGAGCTGAGGCAGCGTCTTGTGTTAGTGCACCAGGGCTGAAACTGGTTTCAGGAGGGAAAAACTGCAGGGGAAAGTTGCCAGTGCTGTGCCCCCGTCGCCGTCCCCCCGTGCGAGGCCCTGCAGCACCAGCAGCGTCTGCCCGTGTTGTTGTGCCATGAGATGACAGGTTACAGTGCCATTCCAGCCAGCTCCGCTCGCTGCCTCCGCGCAGATGTTGGTGCGGTTTCGGGAGCGAAGCCAGCTCGGACACGGTGGATGCGATGCAGCCCCACGTGCTGCACTGTGCCGTGCTGACAGCTCTGCCGGGGCTCGGCCTGGGTGAGCTCCTGTGACACCTCCCACTTCCACAGTCATTCCCAAAGTATATGTTTTCTAAGGGAGGTCTTGCAGTTGGATGGACAGCAGTGGCCTCAGTCCCTGAGCTGCCAGGGCATTCCCCTTGTTGCCACCTCCTTGTCCTGGGCACATTGGGTCTCTCCAAAGCCTAGTACAGTGTGGATATGCTAAATTACTGCCTTGACAAGGTGCATAATGTTCATCTCCCAACTTCCAACTGGAAATAATTAGTTATTTGTCCGCCCCGGGAACTCTCGAGAAGGCAGTGTGAACCTGGGCAAAGGCAGCGGGTGCTGGCAGAGGGCAGGAGGAGACCAGCCCATGGCTGGGAGAAGCGTCTCTGGGTAATCCATGGGGAGCGTGGCATCTCCAGCCTGTCTGAGGGCATTTCTCCTGCCAGAGAAGGGCTGTGTAACAGCCCAGCATTAGGGTTTCATTAATCAAAGACACTTCCACTGCCCCTGTACAGCAACATCGGTGCTGCGCCTGTCCCTCGCTGACAGCTCCCTAATTCATCTTCCCAGGGAAGGGGGGACGTGCTGCTCTTACCGCTCGTGCTGCCAATGCTGCAGCCGTTGCCTGTTCTCCTTCCCAAACTTTTTAAGCCCAGCTGGTGTGGGGAGTGCTTTGGGAGCCTCTCTGGGAGCTGGTGAGCACAGGGCAGGCAGTGTGCACAGAGCAGAGGCGAGACCTCAGTGTGCACCAGCAGAGCTGGACTCCTGCACGCTTGGGGTTCTCCCATCCCCTGACCCAGGGAGGTGTCTCTGCCCATCCCCAAAATTCAGGCATAAAACCCGGGTGTGCACCCAGTGGTCCCATCCCAGGAGCCCAAACCAGTCCTCCAGGAGGGCACATGACTATGCACAGAGCCAGGCAGCAGCAGATTGGAATCAGGCATTCTTAATTCTAGCTACAAAAACACAATATTTTGGAGTTGCTAATAATAAGAAAGTGTTTTCATCAAAGGTTTATTCGTCTGTGTGCTGACATCTGGAGAGCTGAGATAGATATTTTCTTAAGACTGTATTTCCAAACCATGAGCTCTTCCCTGGCTGTTAATTAATCCTTTGTAGTTTAGCGACTGATGAAATCATGACTCTATGAAATTTTAATCCTTGTGCTGTATAGGCACAACCGACATTATCAGAGGACCCCAGGTGTGTGCTTGAAATTAGTTTGTTGAATCTCTTGCATATTTGATTACCTTATAAAACTCCTCGGGATCTGGGCCGCTTCTGGGAGCGGTGGCGTTTGCCTGTGGTTGTGCCTGTTCCTGGCTGCAGTTCCCAGGTGGGCTGAGGGGGAGCCAGGGCAGAAACCAGGGAGGCACCAGGGAGGGGGCATCAGCGTCTCCATAGGGAAATGAGGGGTGGGAAGCACATGTCTCCCTGATGGAACAGAGCAGCCGAGCTGCTGATTGATTCCATCTGGCACCTGGGTGCTTTTCCCACTCCCTGAAGGGGAGCTCAGTGCAGGGAAGTGGCTCCTGGGCCCATCTCAGCTCATCCTTGTAGCAGCCACGTGGGTGCCACCCTGTTTCTGACACATGTCCAGCCTCAGCCCTGTGGTCGGGTCATCGAAGAGAGTGGAAATTAAAAGAAAATTCTCCCTACTCTAAAAAACTCTTCCACTCATTTAGGTTGCTCTGTGCTCCAGCATCCCAACAGCATATCCATTCTTCCCTGTATCCCTGCTTTTGGCTCCCTGGGGACTTTTGCTGTCTCCCCAGGGCTCTGGGAGCTACAGGCTCCCCCTTTACTGGGTAGCAGTGGGATGATGCAGCCTGGACCGTCTCAGGACTGTTGTCCCTGGAAACCATCCGATGCTGAATGTTTTCTGTGCGTCATAGAATCCCAGACTGGTTTGGGTTGGAAGGGACCTTAAAGCTCATCCGGCTCCAATCCCCTGCCATGGGCAGGGCCACCTTCCACTAGACCAGGCTCTCAGAGCCAGGTGTCCCAGCCATCCCGAAGGTCGGGAGGAAGGAGCGGCCGAGGCCGGCGCTTCGCTGGTGCTCTGGTGGCACACGTGCTGCTACAGAAACCAGATGACGAATGTATTTTTAAACTTGGAATCCATGAACTGCTTATTATTTCTGAATTAGGAATCAAAACATCTGCATAATCACGCCGCTGCTGCGGCAGATGTACTCGGCACGAAGGTCACTTTGCCTTTTTGTCGAGATCTCGTATTATTTTGAATAAGCAGCGCCCCCCGTGCTCTGCCTGACGCCTCTGACACCCGTGTCATGTTGGCTCAGCGCTGCCCAGCGCAGCCTGGGGCTGAGGCTGCCCAGCCCAGCGAGTGCTCCTCTCCCAGTGCTCAGCACGTCAGTGTCACCAGATGCCCGAAGAATGGGGATGGTGATTTTGGACGGCACATTAGTGCCGGTTATTCCAGGCAGGGCCGCGTGCATCGCGTTAACCCCTCGGTGCCTGTGCTCCGTCCCCACCGTGACAGTGTGGAATCGTGGTTCTGTTTGCGTCAGTATCCAGGTGGTGCAGTGGAGATGCAGGACTGTTCCCTGGGCCAGCAGAAGCTGCTGACACCGGGTACCATTGCTCAGTAAAGTGTGCAGTGGCTGCATTCCGAATCCCCTTCTGAAAGCTGCAGATCTCTCCGGCTTCGGAGCTGGGGCAGCATCTGTGCCCCTGTCTGCGACAGACAGGAGATGCTTCCCCACTGCCAACTGCACCACTTGGATGCAGCCGGTGGTTTCCCATCCATGCTTGTCCCATCCGGTGCGAGCCCATGGACCCCCTTGTGTGGGGGGGCTGGGATACGCAAAGGGAATGCTGGCAGGGATAAAGCTCTGTCCAGGGGAATCCCATTCAATAACAAATATTGAACGCGAGTCTTAAACCAGGGCCTTGGAATACATCACACACAAAAAATCTGTATGCTGCCCTATTTTCTGTGGCCAGTTTCTCTTTTCCCAGGCCATGGGGCTGGAAGTGCTGTTCTGGTGGGATGCTGAGAGTAGCCAACAGGAGATGCTGCCACATGTGCTCAACCCAGGCCAGCGGCAAACTAGGAGAGTCACTGCCCTTTGGCAGCATTTTTTCACACTTGTTGTGAGCAGGGTCTAAAAAAAGGTTGGAATTGTGCATTTGGTGTTTGTGTCCTGATTCTGTGTCAGGTGTGGTAGGATAAGAGGATCCTTTCCTTGGTTTTTTTCAAAGGGGAAGGGTTGGCATCATGCTGGAATGATGTCATGCCACAGGATCTGTTTTGAGCTCATAAATTAGCTCGTGGTAAATATAAATATTGTACAGGCAGGGAGTTTCAGGGCTTTCTATTGATAGCTCTCCCCTTCCCTGGCTGTTTTTTTTTTTTAATCAAAACCTTCAGAAATAGTAAAATCTTTATTTCCATTTCTATTTCCTGTAAGATTTATTTATTTATTTTCAGCAGCAGTGGTGGTTTGAGGGCAGGTTTTTTTGTCGGTGTTTTCTTTTTTTTTCTTCTTAATTTATTAAAGCGAAAAGAAGGTCTCAGTTCCCTTCCCCCTTCCCCGTGCCCTTAATAGCTCTCCCTGCTATTTTAATCCTACGGGCTGGGAGCTGAGGGCAGAGCAGTGACTGCAGGAGCCACCTTGGCTTCCCCGTCTGCCCCTGCTGCATACAAGACGTGGCACCGCTGCCTCGATCTTGATAAAATAGATCAGGGATGAATCAATTTCATATCAACTTACCTGGGCAAGGTAAGTGGAAATGGGGCAGCAGGGAGGGTTTGGGGGACATTACTGGGATACAAAGCGGTGCCGGTCCCGCTTGGCCTGCCCAGCGTTTGGTGCATCACACGTGCCGTGGTGGGGCTGTGCCGGCTGGTGGCCGCCCCTCCGGCAGGCACCACGGTTACGGCCCAGTATAAATAAAATTAGAAGGCTCCCATAAAACTCTGTTATTGCTGCGGCACAAAGTTAGAACCACTGGAGGTTTGTGCTCCCTGGCACTCGCGCGCAGCAATGAATATTTTATAGGAAAGGAAATACTTAGTGTCTGAATCTTTTTATAGCGCTGACGCTCCCGTGGTTGGTGAGCTGCCCCTCACACCCACGCCCTTCACCAGCACTCGCAGGGCTGGGTCCCCCCAGCATCCCCTGGCCCTACTGCCCTGCAGCATCCCATGGTGCCACAGCATCTGCCAGCCCCACAGCATCCTCTGATCCCACTGCCCTGCATCCCATGGCTCTGCATCCCTGGGAGTTGCAGAGGAACGAACCAGGGAAATGCAGCAGGGTGGACAGGGGAAATCAGTGGATCTCGACCTGGTGTATGGACTTTGGGAGATGCAGCAAAACCGCTGTGTTAGTCCCAAGGACTGATTTCTGTCAGTGCAGGACTCTGAGTGCTGCACTCATACATGTTTTTGCCTGGCTTTGGACTTGTCAGGACTCTGCTGTTTTCCTTGTGTCACACACCTTCCCAATTCCCCCGCTGTGTTTGGTGTCCAAAATACGGATCAGACAGGGTGTGGGCAGAGATGTGCAAGCCCCCACAGCCCCTTGCCATGGGTCTCCCATGCCAGGCTGCATTCCAGCCACACGCTGCTGCAGGCTTTGTCTCGGGACTCGCTGCTCCAACAGGTACAGAGAGAACCTCGGCCGTGCCGGCGCCGTTCCTCGGCAGCGACGGGTTCTTGCTTCCCCTCGGTAGCCGGCCGCCCTGCCAAGCTGCGCCCCGGCCCGGAGATGACAAAGTGCCCTTTAGTTAATTGCAGAACGGATCGCCTGGAGTTAAAAGTTCTGATTTATACGACTATGGCTCTAACTGCTCAATAACACGGGCCCGTAATCTACTTTCATTTCAAACAGAAGGGTGATTTATGGGGCAGCATGCCGCTTTAGCTCAGAAATGAGGTGTTCAACATATGCTCTGTTGACATAAATTTGGAATTTATCGCTCCTGTCAAAACTGCCTGTTGGACAAAGGTGCGCATTAAGGCAATAAATGGCTCGGAATAGTTTTCTGTCAAATTTCCTAACCATTGTATTCACTCTGTTTGAGGGGAAAAATATACACTTAAAAGTAATCAAACCGCCAAGAGCCATGCGTCTTGTTCAGTATGGAGGGAGGGGAGGGGGTCTCCTCTTGCTTCCAAAAATGGGTGGCAGGAAGGGGCTGGGATATGAGAGCTCCTCAAGTAAAAAAAGCATAAGGCTGTTTTAGGCAGGTTTTTAAGCAGGCAGAGCAGGGATTTGTTTGTGGTGGCAGTGGGACACTTGCAATGGTCTTTAGGTACCAGGGCTGGACCCGTACCCACACCCCAGGATGCTCTGCTGAGCCCCCGTGTCCCCCTGGAGCGGGCAGTGGCGTTTGCCACCGACCCCGGCCTTTTCACACGAAGCACCCTGTGGGGAAAACTCATAATTTTTACACCGCGTGGTCTTGCTGGAGTCGCCGTCCCTTTGAAGTGCTTTTTGCGGGGCATTTACAGGCCTTTTTAATTACCATCAGCTTGCGAGGGGCCAGCCTCTCGCCTGGCTTTTGTTTGCCGGTGCTGGGCGGGGAGGGGGTATCGCTCGGTTTGTATGCTGCCTGGACAGCCGTTTTCCAGAGCCCTGCACCGGGGCTCGCTTGGGAGGCTTGGATCCAGCCCTGGGACTCCATGCCACAGGCATCTTCATTGCCCTGGGCATCCTTGTCAAGCATCCTCCAGTGATATCTCACAACCTAGAGGCTTTGGGCAGCTTCGTGTTTCCATGCGCCTCAAGCAGGCCATCGAGTGGGAATTAGGGGAAACCCTCTTTTTACAAAAAAGGCACTTTTCCCGCTTGCCGCTGCTCTTCATCCCATGGGCACCTTCTCAGCCGATGTGCTCATAGGGACCTTGCAGGAGAAAGAAGCACAATTTCAGCCTCAAATCAGAATAATAAAGCATAGTTTATCTTTTGGCACGGAGTTTGGACAGCACTGCCAAGCAGGGATGTATTTGAACGCCCTTCAGTCCCCCACCCCCCCTTTCTGGAGGCACAACTTCAGAAGCGCGTATTGATCTTTCCCCTCAGATCTTAACAGCCCGAGCAGCCGTAATACCTTGCTTACATCTGCCAGGTTTTTGTGCAGTTTTGCAACATCTCCTTAATCCGGTGAGCAGAAATAGAACATTTCAATCATATTTCGCTACCGGGAAACGGAGCAGATAAAGCGCTTTAAGACCTTGTTGAAAGGGACCGTGCAAGATGGCGAGCGATAAGATCGTCCTAGAAGCAGGCGCCGAACGGAAAACTTTTGTTACCGCTGAAATTTGTTGATAGAGATATTGCAGCTAAATTACTCCTCGAGCACCCCAGTGCCCCTTCAACACAATGTGGAGGGGACGTGACTCGGGGACATCGCAGCGCCCTGGGCAGTGGCAGGTGGGGATCTCCAGGGTGCCCTGGCACCAGCAGGTCTGGGGGGCTTTGTGGCTTTGTTTCCCCACTCTGTGTTGGGGAGGGTGGGAGAAGTTGTGTTGGGTTTGCCATAGGCTCGGGCGATGCGGAGAAAGGAAGCTTGTCCTTTCGTTTCTCTGTTTCTTGAGACTCACTTAAAAAAAACCCCAAACCTCCATGTTTTGCTCAAACTAATTAGCTAATTAGACTTTAATTCAGTGAAAAGGCATTCTGGCCTCAGAGAGGGCAGTGTGGGCCCTGAGGATGCTGTACTCTTCATAACAAAGTGCTTTTAACCCAACATTAAATGCAGGAGTGAGCGCAGCCCGAGCCGGGGAGTGTGACAGGCATGTCCCGAATTAAAAATGCAAAATGAGAAGGTTGTCACTTATTGAGCTGCTCGTTGGCAGCGGAGCCCTGTCAGGAGGCTGGTGTTTTATTTATTTTTGCAAGGCGGATAAATCCTTTGGATTGTAAACCTTCTTGGCCTGAATTCGTGCATGACTCCTAATCCTCCGCTATGACACAGTGAATTCAGGACAAGCCTGATTAATAATTACATTATACAGCAAAGTTGAGAGTTGAAACCAACTCCTGCTCCTGTCCTTTCTGCTCCACAGCATCTGCTGAACATCACAGGATCTCCTCCTGCTCCCACTCTTCCTGTGCATGCCACCTCCTGCGAGGTGGGATGTGGGGCTGGCAGTTAGGGAACAGGTCCCTGTGCCCCATGGGGCAGGGGTAGATTTGGAGCTTGAGGCTCTCTGCAGCTGTGAGGGGTGATCCTGCTTGGACTCAGAGCAGCAGGAGCTTCGTGCCAATAAAACTTACACTTCAGGGGAAGTAAAGCTCAGACAAAGCTGAACCTCCCCCCAGCACAGGCACATGGTTCTCACAGCCTGCACAGCCGGGGCTGAGCCCTCCCGTGGGAGGGTCCACATCTAGGCCTGGGCAGGACCATTCCTGTTTTGTCTTTGGCAACAAGGCAATAGAAATACGCTTGTCCTGCTGTGGAGCAATGATAAATGGTGGCTGTGATCAGAGGTCGGCACACATTGATGGGCTGTTACTCCTCAACACACACAAATACTTCTCTGTTTACAGCATCTGATGTTGAAACTTTGCACGTGCTGCTGTTGTGAGTCCTCCCCAGCCACGGGTCCAAGCGGCTCACGGTGACCGAGGGCTGGCAGGGGGCAGCCCGTGTGTTTGGGGCTTAGGGATGTTGGTCAGCGTGGCTGTCAAGTGCAGAGCTGGGTGGCTTTGCAAAGAGTCTGTTTGTCACCAGCAGAGGTGGCAAAATAAAGCACCAAGCCCCCATTCCTCGTGTTCCAGGCATTGCATCCCTCCACACACCCAGAGCAGCAGAGGCTGTTGGGGGGAGCGAGCCTCAGGGTACTCCTGTGCGGCGCGGTGGGAGCTGAGCAATGGCTGGCCCCAAAAGGGAGGGGGAATGGGTATGGAGGGGCTGCCATGGGACAGCAGTGATGGCTTGGGAGTGAAACCAGATTAGGTTGGATTCATTGGTGGTTATAGACTTGGGCAGTGCTCCTTTAATGCTGCCTGTTAAAGGTCATTCCATTTGGTGGAGGGCTCCAGCCTTGGCTACCCAAAGATGGAGCATCAGTGTCTTTGCTGTAAAGACTGGGTGATAACGCAGGGTGTGGCCGTTGCAGCCGAGCCCAGCACCTGCTGCCGTGGCCAGTGCCCTGGGCGGAGGGCCCCGCTGGTCCCCAGGATGTGGGGGATGCTCAGCCCCACGGCGTGCTGCGCCCACGGGGTGGGCGACGTGGTTGGAGATTGTGCAATGCTGCCCGGGCGTAGCTCAGTGTGTACCTGGGGCTGCCAGGAAACAGTGAGTGGCAAATTTCCTGTTTGCGAGCTGGTGGTTGCGTTTGTTGCTTGTGATTTGTGTTGCACTGAATTTGGATGGAAACTGGGATTTGGTTAGAAATGCACACAAACAACCTCTTAAAGTGGTTGGGGTTTTTTTTGGCACACAGTGCCCTTTTTCAAAAGTGCTCAGGGCATGGGGAAGGAGTTTGCCAACACAGACTTTACCTGAACTCCAGATTTCAGATTTATCAGGTTTATCAAAAGACTCGAATGACAGGAGCAATGACAAAAATTGACCCGGAGAGGGTCGTCTCCTCAGTGCTGGGAAGTCACACAGGACCTACCCTGCCCATGCTTTCCCTGCAGGGCTTCTCAAGCCAGAACCAACCTAGGGTGATATGTGGGTTGTGGGAAGCATTGGGCAGTTTCTCAGCGTTATTTCAGGTCAGTTCCCTCCGGCGCAGGACTAACCCCACTCTGTTCTCCCCTAGGAAGCTGCACAGCGGGATGAAGACGTACGGATGCGAGCTGTGCGGGAAGCGGTTCCTGGACAGCTTGCGGCTGCGAATGCACTTACTGGCTCACTCAGGTGGGTTGGGAGGGGGGTGCTGGGTTGCTCTCCATGCCCACTCAGGGGTGCTGCGACCGCTCAGCTCACACGTCTTGTCTGAAGCAGACACGTGCGGAGCCGGCTGCGCCCTTCCCTGGGCAGCATGTTGCAAACTTGTTCTCCAGTGCCCAGTAATTTGATTTATTTAAATATTCTTTTTTGGAGTTTGTTTTCAAGTCCTTAATTGTGGAAATATTTTCCAGGCTAAGCAGCTCAGAATAACAAACTCTACATGCCATGCAGCTGCTCGTGGTCAGCCCTGCTCATAGTGTGAGCACTGGCTCCACCTCGGCGCCCATGTCCCAGTGCCGTGCTCTTGTACAGGCCCCCGCTGCAGGTTCGTTAGCAAAACTGTGGAATTAGGCATTCTCTGCCTAATGAATCTGAGTAGCAGGTTCACAGGCTGCAGGGCCTTTAATTAAATAGGGAAGGGCTGGAGCGCTGCAGTAAAGGGAAGACTTGTGCTCTGCAAGTGGATAGGAGCTGATGTTTCCCTTGGAGGTGCAGCCCCTGGCACAGCTGGGGGTCAGATGAGGAGAACTGGGGATGGCCACCAGACCCCTGTGCTCAAACACAGCCAGGAGTCCTCCCCACTCCAAGGAAAGATCACTTGGGGGTAACAGGTACTGCAACCACAGCTCTGCTTGCAGTTAGCGTGGCAGGGAAACTCTATTATATTTTATATTGTTTTGTACACTTTTATCTATTTTTTGCCCTTTTTCCCTTTTTTATTCCCCACTACCCCTTGTTCACACAGCGGGGGCTGCCGCCCCCACACTCCTTCTGGCCAGGTGCTGCTTTCTGCTTTTTGGGGTGTTGAACCTAGCCCTGACCCCATCCCCATCCCACCATTTTTTGGGACAGACACTGGCTCCTCAGGGTGCCCATGGACAGTGGCAGGTTGCTGGAAGAGGTCCCCGGGATGCTGGTCCCCCCACTGCTGGGGTGCAGGATGCTGGTCCCCCCACTGCTGGGGTGCAGGATGCTGGTCCCCCCAGTGCTGGGGTGCAGGATGCTGGTCCCCCCCCAGTGCTGGGGTGCAGGATGCTGGTCCCCCCAGTGCTGGGGTGCAGGATTCTGGTTCCCCACAGCGCTGGTGCACGCGGCTCGTGTTTGTTATGGTCGTGTTGGCTCGCAGCCTGTCCCTGGCAGGCAGCCAGCTTTGTGGGTACAGTATGTACAGTGAACACCGAGCCAAGCTTGTCATTGCGCAGGATTAATATTTTTTTTTTTTTTTGGTAAATCCAGCGAGGGTGGGGGGGCGGGGAGAGCTCTGCCTCGCACTCACAAACAGCCGCTGCGAATTCCAGCGCTGTTATTTATTAAAGCAGGAGACCTTTGCACCTCTTCCCTCGCCTCCCCCCGCCGCCAGCCCGGGATGCAGCGAGGTTGTGCCGGAGCAGCAGCACAGGGCTTGTTTTCAGCTCCAAAGGCAGCTTGCATCCGCACTAATGGACCATGTGTTTAGTTGGGAGTTTGCCCCTTGGGAGAGCATTGTGGTGGGATGGCTTGTGCCCCCTGGCACCCACCTCCAACCCTGGTGTCAAAGGGTTTGAGAGGGTTGACATCTCCAGCTTCCCCATCCAAGCCATTGATGGGTTGTGGTAAAGGTTCCCAACTGAGGAACGTTTGGGGACCAGCCCTGGGGGGTGTGGTGCTCCGCAGCAGGGTGGGCACACAGCACGGTTATTGCAGCAGCCTTGCAGGTGCGTGTTGACTCTCAGTGTAAAGCATAAATGTAAAGCCTTTAATGCCATGCAGAACCTTTCCCTGTGTGCTGCCCACGCTGCCGGCGGCTGAGCTCTCAGATACCTCTAAGGATGATACTGAGAGTTACCCCACTCCCAGAAAAGCCAGGGAAGGAGAGGTGGGAGACCTGGCTCATTGGTGGTATGGTTGAGAAGCACCATTGGTTTGACCAGAAATAGTGCTCAGTGGGTGCTCATTCACAGCCTGGGATGCCGGTTACTCAGTACCTGCTGTCAGCTGGGTGTGTTCCCCAGGACAGGGAGGAAAGTGGGTTTCTGTCTGTCCCCTCTCACTTTGCCTCTCCGTCCAGCAGAAATCTCTGCCATGGAGATGGCTGTGCAGCCCTTCTCTGCTCTGGGCTGGGAAGGGTGGGAATAACCAGCAATGCATGTGGACGCTTATGGGCAGCATGGGTAGCGTGCAGGCAGCAGCCCTGCAGACCCCTGCCCTGTTGGCCCACACCCTTCCTCCCCACCCAGATATGCTCCTGCATCATCAGGAGGGTCAGACAAAAGCCCCAACATCCCCTTGGGTGACAGACATGCTGTCAAGGGGCTGCTGGGGAAGCGTGGTCCAACATGCTGGTAGGGATGGCACCTCAGGCAGGAGGGAAGGGTGAATCCCACCCTCAGCTCTCCCTGCCCAGTGTTAGGGGAGGGGGCTCATCCCAGGTAATCCACCTCCACCAAACATTGCGCCTCTCCCCCAGGTGGGATGTACGGGCTGGAGGGGGGGTGACGGCAGCTCTGGCCCCCTTGCCCCCGGCCGGTACCCGCGGCGGCTCCCCGGGGAGGCCTCCGCCCCCCCGCCCCGGCTGGCCGGCGTCCCGCGCTCGGTCCCGGGTGATGTCAGCGGCCTGCCGGCAGGTCTGGATGTTCTGCCAGCGTTCCCGCGTTTATGATCATCCGCAGATGTGCATCCAAGAACACACTGTACCCACAGCAGAAATTAATGCAGGCTTGACTGCCGGCCAAGCCGCGCACACGGGGGAGAGGAAGAAAGAAAACAAAAACTGTTTAATGCTGTTTATAAATTATACACTGGCTGATGAAAAATACATTTCTCTCGCTCCCCCCCTCCCACCCCTCCCCATCCTCTTTGCCTCGAGAGCCTGAGCTGAGACCAGAAGAATATGGTTTGCTTTTTAGCTCCTGTTTTGGCCGGGTTCCTGGACCTGGCCGCTGGGTCGGAGCCAGCTGCCTGCTCCCCCCGCCCTTACCTGATGAAATGTGTTTATTTTTCACCCGCCGCCACCTCTCTCCGCTCTCCTCATTTGACTGTCCCTTGTTATTGACATTATTGACATTACTGAAGGTGGGGTGCAGAGAGGGGCTCCAGGACCCCTCGCACCGTGGCGCTCCCCATGCCCAACACATCCAACGTCCATCCATCTGTCTTGTTCCCTCCCTAGGTCTGCAGCCATCGCCATCTACTTGCTTTCTACTGGAGGGGGGAAACTTCCCAAACTTCCCCCAAGGTTGTGGTGCTGCAGACCCCCCTCACTTGGGCTGAGGGGGTAAATGGGGCAGGAGCACCCCCACCCCTGCCCACCCCTCCCCGTGCACTCACCAGCTATTTACTCAGCTTTTGTGTTGGTTTTTTTTAATACCACTAATGTTTATCATTTGCCCAACAGGCTTGACAGATTTTGTTTCCTGTCGAGCGGTGGCGGTGGCAAAGCCCCCCCGGTTGCCAAGGAGCCGCCTCCCCGCACCGTCACGGGCTGATTTGGTATTCCGTGCGGCGCCCCGCCGCATTTCTGTATGCAAGACAAAGTGTTTTGATGGAGGACGATTGCAGGAGTGTCTGGAGGCTGTTTGGAGTTTTATGGGCTGTGCAGTACGCGCCGTGCTCGCTCGCCGTGCGGGGCTGCCGGGGATGGGGTCTGTCATTTTTTCCCCATGGAGAGGATGCTGCTGGAGAGAGCAGCACTGGCAGGGCGGCAGAAAGGGGGGATTATGTAAAAACCTGCCGGGTTTGGCTCCCAAGCTAAAAATTTGCATTTTTATTATTATTTTTAAAATTAAAATACCCCCTGCTCCACCTGTTCCCACGTGGTGTGGGAGTCGGTGCCAAGGTTGGGTGATGGTGTTGCCGGTGACTGCCACCTCACCGGCCCCCAAGCCTCTGCTCCATCATTCCAGGTGCTTTCCCAAGGCTCACCAGGGCAGCCTGTGAGATGATGCTACAGCATCCTTCCCAGCAGAGCCTCTGGCACTCCAGCATGAAGTCCCTCTCACCCCGTAACACCCATGCTTTTTCTCATATTCAGTTATTGCCTTTCGATGGCACTTTGGGAAGCAGGAGCTGAAGCCAGCTCTCCAGGCCTGCTCTGCAGCTCCATCTTTTTTCAGCCCTTCTTGGGTTTCTCTACTGTATTTTTTTAGCGCAGAGATTTTCACAACTGTCTCTTCCACTTGGGTGAAACAGGGGAAAAGGGAAATAATAATAATAATAATAATTATAATAGTAATAATAATAATAATAATGGCAATAATAAAAACCCAAAAGCAGCTTGATGTGGGCAAAAGAAGAAAACAAGAGAATGGGGTAGAGAACAGGCTAAATTTAAAATTGTAATTGGCTGACTTCCACAGGCTTGCGGGTGTTTTAATGACTCATAATAACTTCATTTAAAACCAGCTGAGCAGAAAATAGATTGGAGAGGAGCCTCAGGCCATTATGGATTTGTTTTTTTTTTGACAAGCTCTGTTTTCGGCAGCCAGGAAGGCACTCGCAGAGGGCTCGGCTGCTGCGCTCCCTGAGTTGGTGGTCTGCCCAGCAGAGATTGTATAGAAACCAGGGCCGGCTCTTCTTTTTTTTTTTTCTCTTTTTTTTTTTCACTGATTAAAAATAGATGCCTTGAGGTATTATTTTAGCATCACTGTGGTTTGATGCTTTTTTTCTTTGTACTTCTGATGTGGTAAACGGAACATAAATAAAATTGTTTTTGAAATTACTGAATTAATTAGGTAGTAAAGCGACGACAGTGCATAAATTTACTTAGCAATTTTTTTTTTAATCCATATTTCCCCCCCCGTCTCCACCTTCTCACCAATTACAGGCTGTTAATAATATATAATCCCAAATTTTTATTAATCCCCTCTGCTGGGGGAGGAGATGTCACATTGTACTGGCGGGGCCATCATGCCGAAATGGCAGTGGGGAAGGGCTGGATCCCCCCCCCACTGATCTCACCAATTTTCCATCTTCCTCCTCCCTTACCCATCCTCCTCCTTCTCATCCAGAGGATGCTGGTGGCCCCTCTTTTTCCTTTATTCCTTCTCTTTTCCTGAGCTAGAGTTCAGAGTGCCTCTCCCACAGCCGCTCAGCCTGCAGCCCCACAAAAGTTTCTCTTCCCCAATAAAGTCATTAAGTGATGGGTGTTGGGAGGGACTGTTGGGGTGATGGTGGCTGAAATGAGATGAGCTCTGTCGTCCAACCTGCCGAGCTAAGCCTGGCTGGTGAGGAGGGAGCCGCAGCCCCTGCCTCACCCACAGGGATGCTCGCCATGATCCGTGGGGCATCCCGCTCCCGAGAGCCACTGTATGCCCTGGCAGCACTGCCTGGCCCAGCCGGGATCAGACTGTTCCCTTGCATTTCTTGGAGAGGAAATTAAATAATAGAATCATGGGATCGTTAAGTTGGAAAAGACTTTCAGGATCAAGTCCAGCCTGAGTTCTGCCCCTCCTTATGGCTTTGCTGGGGGCACCACAGACCCGGGCAGCTCCGACCTTGCCGGGTGGGCATGGGGCAGCAATGACTGTGCAGATTGCGCGGGATGGAACAAGCGGAGGCTCCTCGCTCGTTCGCAGCAGGGACCTTTATTAGGTAGGGGCCATAAATTTGCTTGTGTGGATATAAATGTGCGGCGGGGGGGTTGGTGCCAACAGCGAGGCTCGCGCCGAAACGCAGCCGATACTTGGCAGCACGCGGAGTCCTGTCCCGTCCCATCGGGAAGATCATCCGGAGATATCTATACACTGTAGGCGATACGAGGCGCTGGCTAAATATACCCTCACGTAAATATACGTTCGGAGGGGCTGATGGTTTCTGTTTAAAGCGGGGAGAAAGGCGAGAGGGGGAGAAGAGAGCCCTGCCACGAGCTCCGCTTTCCAACGTGTCCTACTCCCTTTCATAACAAACAGCAAACCGTGGTGGGTTTTTTCTGAGCCCTGTTATAATAAGCTCAGATGTTGGATGACATTTTTCCCGGTGACTCACATAGTAAAATTAACCTTGAACTATTTACATATTCAATCGCCGCCCTCCTCCTCCCCCTCCCCGCCGGCGTGTGTACATTACAGGAATTCTGGCTCCGTATCAGTTTTTGTTTTGCTGATGAGAAAAAAAAAAAAAGACAGAAAAAAAATTCCCCTCGCCTGGAGTACACATCTACTTGAGGGAAAGAACACGCAGTCCTGGCCTTTGGAAATTGGCAGGCGGCGTGCTGTTCCCGCGCTGATAAGAGGTACTGTAAATAAAACTGTACGGCAGCGCCTGCTGTAAATGCCCCGCGTCTGTACTCATTGTTCTGACAGCTCCGGCTTTTTTTGGGTCCACTGTTTTGGTACACACTGTGCTTCCTTATGTAAGCCAGCGCGCCCAGCTCCTCCCAGCGTTCGCCCTGTTTATTTTCGCCTCGCCAGGAATTTTTCCTCCCCCCCCTCCCGCCCCCCAGCCAGATGCTGGCCGCCTTTGCCTCGCCTGGCCGTGCCTCCCTGGGGCTCTGCGGCCCCTCCGGCCACGGCTTGCGGAGAGCGCTGGCATGTCCGTCCTCCCCCCCTCACCCCACGTGGAAATAGGGGAAGAAAAAGCAAACACTGTGTTTAGCAGGGCCCTGGTGCATCTCAGCCTGTGGATGCAGTGAGAACCCCCCTGGCATCACCAGTGCACGGTCGCAGGGAGGGGGCACGGGCACGTGCCAACAGTTGCCCTGCCCTGGGAGGACCTGTTGCTGCCATGGGTTGCCATATCCTCACGAATCATGGGTTGCTGTAGCCTCATGGATCACATTTTGACGTGGTGGGGCCGGCAGAGCTTTGAGTGGCGATGGAGAGCCATTGCCTTGGCAACTGCTGGCTGCGCATCGCCCGCACCGTGTGCCGAGCGAGGGCAGCCCACGCCGCTGCCCTATTGATCCAGCCCTCTCTTCCCCGGCAGCTTCTCCCCATCCCAACATCTGCATGGCCACGCTCCTCTCCCTGCCACGGGTGAGGGAAGGGACCACCGTCAGCACCTGCATCCTGGCGATGCCCCACATCCCTAATGGCATCTCGGGCACGTGGTCACCTGGGCTAACAGCAGGTGAGGGGGAGTTGCCCACCACCCTTCTCGTGGTGCCCCAGAGTTTGGGTGTGTTTGCCCACTTGGAGCAGCCGCACGGCCCAGGCACACTCAGGTTGTTTTGAATGCAAACTTGACATCGCGGTGAGGGTGGCGGGGAACAACATATGCACAGTAAACAGGCAGACTGTCATATTGATTAACAGATGAGACCTCTATTATCGATCAGCGCTTGGCGAGAAAATTTATCACGTTTAATTTCGCCGCTGCCAAATATTTCTGCCTGCAAGCCAGCCTTTACTGAGACAATTTAAAGGCAAAGGAATTCTCTATTCAATGCATGTCATGATACCTCTCCCTCTCCCTATTGCCTTCTCTACACACCTTTCCCCAAATCCCACCCTGACAGTGGGACAGGGGCTTGAGGGTGGGAAGGGGGTGGGAGACCCAGTCTGGACCTCTGAAAATGTGCAGCATGACATTCTGTGGGGTGGTGCCCCTGCCTTGAAGGCTACTCTGTCACACTTAGCTCCTCACAGCAGATGAATCAAACCTCGAAATCTAAGAAATAGGACCTCAGCTTTGTCCCACAGAGATGCTGTTGAATGCTGTGTGTGTTGTTAATCTGGTTTCATCTGGAAGGTCCTTATCTGCTGTTGGGAATCCTGGGTTTTTCCTCAGTCAGTTGAACCATTCGAGCCATATCCCCGATCAGGTCTGTCCTTGGGTACTGGAAACAGCAGCCATGATGGGAAGGGGCAGGAAACCAATTGCAATTGGATCAGTTACAGTGCTAATGAAACACATTGATGTTTAATGATTTTTTTAAAAGATAAATAAATAAATTAATTTAATTTTTTCCTGGCAAGCAGCTCTGTATTTTGCTGTGACATGCAAGGAATGGGAGTGCAGAGATGAGTGAGGCGCTGCTTTTGGTTGTCTGCACAGGGGACACTAAACATGAAACCCCTCCATGGCACCAGTCCTGTGGTGTTAGTGGTGCTGGTGGCCGCAGCAATGCCCCCGTGCAGGTTCAGGTGGGTGTCCATCTGTCCCTCAAATAACCCTCCTCTCCCCTTTCTCTCCCCAGCGGGTGCCAAAGCCCTGGTCTGCGATCAGTGTGGCGCCCAGTTCTCGAAGGAAGATGCCCTGGAGACACACCGGCAGACACACACCGGTACGTGGCAGTCCCCTTCCATCCTTCACTTAGGCACAGGGTTAACATTTGGGCTGCCTTTGTCACCCTTTGCCCAACAGAGAGCTGGACCCTCTGCAGTTCTGCCTCTGCCTTGCCCAGGCAGCCCCAGTTCCTCTTACAGCAAAGCACAGATTTAGGCACCATTTGGCGCAGCACTGTTGCACCATTGCTCAGCATTGCTGTGGGAAACGATGGTGCAGCAAACATGAGGTCATTTGCTCCCTTTGTGAGCAAACGCCATCCCTGTCCAAAGAGCTCCCAGCAGTTGGCTTCTGCCATTTTTCTGCTCTCACACTTCTCAGCCTTTCAGCAGCACTGCCATGGGGAGCACAAGGAGCTCTTTATGCCTCTTGCAAAGGCTGCTGTGCCCAGGAAAGGTTTGCTATGGGGTTTGGGGAAATTAATGGCCGGGCAGTCCCAGGTGGAGCCTTTCACCCCGCAAAGTCAGGCTGGAGCAGGGCAGAGCACCAGCTCCTCCCGTGCTATATCGGGAGCAGTTTAACTGAGCACAGGCTTGTCTTTCAGTGCTGAAAGCCCTGATAAATGCCACTGGCTGTGAGTCTGTGCTCGGGGCTGGCACAGAGAGCCCCTCCGGCTTCACGCCGGGGGTTTGAGGATTGATGCAAAGTGCTGTGTCACCAGGTGGGAATGGCTCCGGCCGTCATCTGATCTTGGAGCTGTGCTGGCCAAGCACCAGTCCATAAATCCCAAAGTACTTGCCCTCCTTGTCCGGAGCTGTACAGCTGGAGGCCAAGCTTTGCCATTCCGGGTGTATTTGGAAACCGTGTGCTGTAGGCTGAGGACGAGGAGGAGAAGCAGGAGGCTGTGACAGGACGGTCAACACAGCAAGGGACTAACTGTGCAGGGCTGAGAGACCCAATCCCAAGCAGGGGGTTCAAGGTGGCTGAGCAAATAGCAGCTACTTCACCCTTTCCTTCTATTTCCCAGACTGGTTGAGCATCCAGTGCCAGGCGGTGGGAGCCCAGCCTTGCAGCTCAATGATGCCTGCACCCGAAAACATCCCACAGATGTAGAGCAGCAATGTGGTTTGGCTCACAAACCTGACATTCCTGTGGGGATTAAACCCCCTTTGGCTGGTGAATCCTGGGGCCTGTACTGTGCCAAAGCTCAAAGGGCAACAGGCAATCAGAGCAAGGGGACATGGTGACCCGAGCAGAGCGGGTTTGTCATCACCACCTCTGGCTGTAAACATGTCAGAGTGGGGCTGGGTGGCGAGGGCAGCTGAAATGAATTGCTTCCTCTCCTCTGCTGGCACACAGAGTGCCCTGCCCTGGCACAGAAAGCATCCCTCCCCTGCCTCGCTATAATTAACCCCCTTCCCAAATAACGGCATCTCCCAGAATGCATTCATTTTGGACGTCCTCCCTTCGCCCTTAGCAGCAGGCTGGTTGGCAAAAGACCTTACAACTTTACAGGTTAAAAAAAAAAACAATAGCCCTTTTTGGTAGGGAAGCAGGTAGATTCCTTCTGGGGGTTTCCTTTCAGCATATGGGGCTGTTTCCCATGCACACAGTCCGCACCCAGGATCCCCTTTATCCTATTTCCTTTCCCACTGCCCTCCCTGCTGCTTCAAATGACAGCGACAACATGAAGCCAGGCTGTTTTACACGTGCTGCATCGAGCACTGCTCATTTCTATGGCAGAAAACTGACACCTCATTTCCCAAAGCAAGGCAAAAAACAAGAATAGATACAAAAAAATAGTTCCTGCTTGTAAGCACAGCACTGGCTGTGCTGTGTGCAGCCCCATCGACACGGGGCCGAGACGCCCTCTCCGAGTGTGCACTGTCCTTGGCCCCCATCCCATCACAATAGGAAAAGCAGCAACTGTTTTGGCTCATCTTCCAGCAGCACAAGCTCGGTGCCATGCCAGGGGGGAGAGCATGGAAAATTCCTTACCCTTCTCCTAAAATGTAGAGGAAAAAACAGAGTGCATTGAGAAGATGGCCTGACTACCCCCAGGCAGCACCTCTGGGAGTCGGGATGCGCACACGGACGGTGTTCGTGTTAACGGGTTTTGGGCTCGTGCCGACGTTTATAAATATCAGAGGTGACTTGTCTCGAGTTTCCTCCCGTGTGCCAAGGCAGTTAGCGTGTGGCAGCCAGTGTCAGTCCCCAGGATGGCGTGGATTTACTCCTGACCCAATTTCACATGGGCATGATCAACACCTAATATAGAGTGTGTTTGCTTCGGTGTGTAGTTGGCTCTGATTTGTGGGGTCAGCGTGCCCCCGGCTGCGCTGCCAAGGATGCACAGGACCCTTTACTCCCCCCCTACCCGTATCCCTCGTGAGCATCCCATTCCCACATCCCATACCCACATCTCTCATATCCCTCATGTCATCTGCCCAGAGACACAAGTAGCAGAAAAGAGTTAATGAAACCATGTAACTGAAAATTGAAAAGCTCTATATCTTCTCCCCCTTTTTCTTTCCCCCTTTTTTTTTTCTTTTGCTGGGATGTTGGTAACGTTTTGATTTAATAGTTGGCCAAACACAAGGGTCTATTTTATTCAGAGTTTACAGGCCTCAGGGCTGTTATTCCTCCAAATTTAATAGCATTGAAATTGCAGGGTTGGCGATAATTTGCCTATCACTTTCTGCTCTCCCATTGATGTTTATTGTCAGCGGGATGGAATCTCAATCCGATTCACTTAGATAACGTGTCTGTTAAACATTTAGATAATTGTGCCATCATTAACTTGTCACATTATTTTAGAGATTCAAAACAGTCGTGCAGTATAAGCAGAGGTACAAAGAGAGAAAAATCCAGTGGTGAGAGCAGGAACCCGGGAGCAGAGGCGGCGGGATGTCCCTGCACTGGGTCCCATAGCAAATGTTGCTTGATGGCCGCACAGGGATTTTTAAAAAATTTTTAAATTATTTTTTTTGTTGTATGCTAGAGCTCTTGGTGCTTTTCTATGGAAGAGCATCCCAGAAAGACTGTTACTGGCTTGGGTTTGCCAAGGGATGCGTGGGAACCTGGAGGAGGCAGAGGGGGGACTGCACTGGAGCTGCACTGTCAGACAGGCATGTGCTGTCCCCGTTCTTGGCAAATGTACATTGAGTCCAATTCTTTGCATATTTGTCTTATTGCCTCATGTTTATTTCGCTTTCTCTGCCTCGGAATGGTCCCTGCCCAAAACCTAGCAGTGGTGCTGCAGGTATACTGCACACTGCTTCTTCCAGTGTGGAAATGAAGGGTTATGAGCAAGTGGAACTTTACATGCGAGTTTAGTGATGAGAGCTGTAAATCACATTGAAACATGAGTTCTGTTTGCCTCACACTCAGTGTGGTGCCACGAGCTGTTGGCAGGCCAGCACTCCACTGGGGCACTTGGGATGACTCTGCCAATGGCTAGGGCTTGTCTTGGTGGTGGCACTGGTCACCAACAGCCATCTGCAGTGCCTGCTCTGATGGCAAGTGGCACAGGTTTGGGAGATGCTGCTTGTGGCTTGTGCTGCTGCATCATCTCCCATGGCTTGATCAGAGCTATGCTCAGCACAAGCAGCCAGCACAAGCAGCTGGCACACTTCCTTACCAAAACCAACCTGACGTCTTCCTGGGCTGCCTGTGATTTTCTATTAGCATTTCACAGGACTCAGGAGAGTTTTCTGAGAGCAGCTCGATGAGGCTTCTGGGGGAAGTACCTCCAGATCATGCTTTTCTCCATAGCTGGAGATAATGCACTATAGTATTAAGTACGCTTAGAGGTAATTATCCCTTCTGTGCTCGCCTTGGCTCCACAGTCCCGGGGGAAGGGAGCACCAGTGATGCTGTGCCATGATGCCCAGTCAGTGCTTTGCAGATTTTCTGTTGGGTGCAAGAGTGGATTTTGGATGCTCAGGTACTGGCCCCAGCTCACACAGGGTCTGGGGGCAGCAGGTCCTGGGGGCACAGCACAGAGCCCCTTTGTCTGACAGTAATGTCCTGTGACAGTGCTTGAAATCTGAGTCCTGGCACGCATTCCTGCAGCCGGGAATCTCCCTGCCTTCCAGACCATGGCTGCTTCTGCCACCTTGACAGCAAATGGCAGCAAGAATTCCCTGCACTCCAAGGTGGGCACGTGGGGAAGTGTGATGAGGCCGGGTGTCATGCAAGCCAGTGGGTTCACCAAAACATGCAAAGAGATGGGAACGTGGCACAGCCACGCAGCCGCAGCAGCACCAGGGCCAATGGTCTGCCTTTAATTTTCCTGTGCAAATACTATTTAAAGCGTGATGAGAAAAGCCCTCTCGCTAAGCTACAGAGAAATCTTTCTTGTCCTTTAATTCTAGATGAAGGGGATTAGTGTGAACATATTTAACCTCTGACCCGCAGACAAAAGCATTTTCAAATTTAGTTGCCAAGTGGCTCCCCATTTAGCCAAACCAGTGCAGTATCGCAGCAAGTTTTTTCCCTTCCCTCCCTTGAAAGCTTTAACATCCATTGTTGCCCTGTAGCACCACAGGGACTCAGCAACCCTCCTCTGCTGGCGTTTGGGGTGCTGGTCAGAGCCTCATAAGGGACCTCAGCATGGCACAGTCACTGCTAGAACCCTCAAAGGCTTCACAAAGCCAGCATGTAGCCAGCCCCTAAAGAAGCAAAGCCTTCTGTAGATGAGGCTGGTTTCTCCCTGGTGTCTGCACGCCCGCCTCAGCACTGACACGTGCCCGCCTGCGATGGCACAGAGGATGTTTGGCTGTCCCTCTGGAGCACAAAGAGATGCCTCCGTCCCCCTTTGCTCTGGAGCACGAGGGATCAGCTATGGCGAGCTCGAGGATGCTGGGCACTACCGTGCCGGGCTTTATAAAAGAGGGATGAAACGCGGGCTCGGAGGCAGCCGGGGTCTCCTGGTCCAGCAGAGGAATGCCGAGAGGGGCCTCCCGTCAGGAGCCGGTGTCCGTTTACAGTGCATCTCTCATAAACCCGGCGGCGGGGGCGAGGGCAGGGGGACCGGCCCTCCTGGTATGTGATTGATTATCTGGTATTTATGCCATTGAGGACTTTTCAGCGGCTCGGGGTCAGGGGGTCATCTCATGTGTCTTGCTGCAAATCCGCTTCCTTTTGTACAGTGCGGGCTGGGTGAGCAGACACACAAAAACAGCTTTTTCTTTTCCTTGGGAAAAAGGGGAGGGGGGCGGGCTGGTGTCAATGAATTTTTTTTTTCAGCCTTTCCTGAATAGTGTCCTTTTTAATTCCAAAGAACTTTTAATTAAAAGTAGCAGGAAAGTTCATCTCGACAAGGTTTAACTTACCTTAGCAGTTACTTTTGTCCCCCAGGATTCGCATCTCCCTGCTTTACAAAAACCCCCCAAGAACTGGGGGCCAGGCTGCGCTCGGTGCCGCTCCGCGTCTCCCCAGCTTTGCCGAGGGGGCCTTTTCATCTTTTCTCTTTTTTTAATGATGGGGGTGCAGGAATAATAAGCAGATGCTGCGAGTCCCGGCTTTGTGCCTTGCAGCAGCCGGTCACTCCACCGGCCAGGCTTTGCTGGGCAGCCGCCCCAATGCCAGAAGGGTCATTTTGTCAGAAGGGATGTGAACCAGGGCTCTGCAGCGGCTCCATGGGGCCAGAGGATGCCAGAGTGGTGCCACCCTGGCCAGGAGAGATGCATGAGTGAAGCGAGTGGGCAGTGGGTGGGTGCCGCTCTGTGCCAGGTGGGATGGTGGCAGTGGTGACAGCAGTGGTGATAGTGATCTCCCATGGGAAGACCCCTCAATCTCCTCACCAAAGCTCTTCGTTGGGAGGCAGAACAGTTTCTAGCACATCAGTTGAACTATGGTTCAGAAGCAATGGGGGAAATGTGCTGGGTTTTCAGCAGAGTTGAATTGTTTTTTCAGATGGTTTCGCTCCAAATTCCAACTGGGAAGAGGAAATCTGGGAAGCCAGTGTGGTAAAGACAAGTAAGGACAGAGATGGCAGCTTCCCATCTGATGCAGTGGCCAGAAATGCCTCTGTGATTTACCTCTGGTTGCCCCAGTGAAACTGGTCCTCAGGAAGGGCAGGGATGATTCTTCAACACATCTTCCTTGGGAATGGCAGAAAGGAATCTAGCATTCTTCAGGATTGAGAGCAATGGGATCAGCTTAGGGGAAAACAGCACAAAAGGAAGGTGCTGCACATAGACACCCAGATACCAGACTAGTGCATTTTGGCCAGGTGGTATGTATGCTTTGCCAGGAACAGAGGCAGTTTTCTGTTGGTACCTTTAGAGCTGAAACAGCTGAGTGCTGGGTTTTTTCAGGGTTGATCAGGATTGAGGCTACATGAATGGTTTTGATATATTTTGATAGATATTCAGTACAATGAAAAGGCTTTGGGGGAGTACAGCTTTGCAGGGAGGACGTGCCTCCAGCTTTGGCCAGAAAGCTTTAGGGATTGCAAATGGCTTCAAACAAGTGTTTGGCCTGAAAAAATGGAAATTGGGCTGGAAAGTACAGCACACCAGAGGTGTGAAGTGTCTGCAGTGTGTTCCCAGGCTGGCGTGGAACTTGGGGAAATTAGGAGCTTGGGAACCTCCCACCTTCCCCAGCCGGCAGGTGGAGATGCAGTAAATGGGATTGGCCTCTAAAATCCCTCTGCCAGATTTGCACAGTACTCAGTTTCTTCAGGAAGAGGAGAAAAGCCTGCTCAGGCTCTTCCAGTGCAGGCTGGGGTGATGCTGAGCACATCCCTTCCTTCCAAAGCCTGGGGACCGCATTCAGGGAGGGCAGGATGAGGTTGCACATGCAACGCTCCAGGGTGGCTTGTCCCCTGTGCTGTGGATAGGGCTGTGCCTGGACTGGTGCTGTTCCCCCAGGAGCATCCCTTGCAGACCAGGAGCTGCCCGTATCCCTTGGTTTGCATCTCCATGGTGGGCTTAGCATCCTGCCCTGCAGATGGGGTGCACACCACAGTCCTCCTCAGCAGTCAACCCCACACACCCCCAAAAACACATCCCCCACTGAACACCCCGTTTGGGCCTGTGGGCGGCCGCAGGACTTCACCCAGCGCGGGTCCAGCTGCCGCCGTGATTGACGCAAAGCCAGTCTATAAATAAAGTCTTTCTCTCCTCTCATAAAGACTTTGCAGTTTAGTTTGCTTTCAAGGTCAAGATCAGACCTTTCTAAATAAACACATATCAAAGGATCATTAGCGGAGCAGCACTGTTAAATTGAGATATTAACTTCTGTCAGCCGCACGTTTCCTTTTTGTTCTGTAACTCGCGACTGCAGCGGGTTTTTATTATTTTGGCCCTAGGCGGTAGCATCTGGCTTCTGTAGAGACTGTAAAAATTAAAAAGCAACACAAATCATTGCGAGAGAAAAGCAGTAAATTCAATGATAAGAATTTAAAATTAAAATGTTTCGGCGCTTTTATATTCAGCAAAACATGAAACGAATGAGTTGTGTGCCTGTTGCCATAAAGCCGCCGCCGCTAATCGTCGCCAGGCTCCTTCCCTCCCCGCGCGCGCCCTCATAATTGCTCTGCCTTAGCAATTGCAAGGAAGCAGTGAGGGAAGGTGATGATGATGTCGGTGGTGACAGTGATGGAGATGGAGGGTGGTGGGCCGAGGCACGAGGTGCCACCGATGGGACCGGGGGAGCAACGGGCTCCCCGAAAGGGAAGCAGGACGGGGATGCGCTCGTCCCACCGTGCTCAAAGGGAGACAGAAAGGTCGAGCTGGGAGGGTGTGACTAATGCGCCGGGTCACTGGGATGCGGGACCGCATTGTCCCCCAGGTCCAGATGGCCCCTGGAATAAATCACCCCCAGCAGGCGTGGGCTGCCCATGCCAGAGCTGCGGCTCAGGGTGTGTCACCCACTGCCCGGGCTGCTGCGGGCACCCGCATCTCGAGCATCCTCCACGTGCATCCTGCCCAGGCACTGCAGCGAGCAGGAGCGTGCTGGGTGGGAAGCAGCCCTATGCATCACTGTAGGAGCAAAAAATGAGGCATTAAGGTTTGAGGGGTTTTTTTAATCCCCCGTGCTTGCAAGGTCAGTGTTGTACATCTGCTCTGAAACACCAGAGTTTTCCTTGGCATTGGTAAAAGGGTGAGTGGGCATGGAGGCAGCGGGCGGTGCTGGGAGCATGCCCTGCCCTCCTGTTGCTGGAGCAGCCACATGCAGCCTGCAAGGAAAAACCAGCAGCACTGGCAGAAGAGCGGGCAGCGCTGGCTGCTTTTTAAGAATTAATTTCTCGTAGTCAGTTAAGTTGGGAAGAAAGCTGCTCTATCTCTGAGTAAATAATAATAATCAAACAAATGCCCCCTTGGGAGAAGTTGCCTTCCATAAAGATGTTAATTAGCATGGAAGCCGAGCCATGGAGTCCAGAGGCAGCCTTTGAAACCAGGATGATTTGGTGACTCTGGCACGAAACGTGCACATCTCTGTTTATCATCCAGGGTTTTCCCCTGTCTCTCCACTTAACCATGAAGTTTGTAGAGACTGTTCATCTCGGTACAGAAACAGGTGCCACCATCACCCCTCAATAGCACTGGAGCGGGAGGGTTGCAAAGGGCTGGCTCTACGTGACACCCCTGCAAACCCAGGTATCCAGGCAGGCATGTGCAGGTGTCCCTCCTCAAGGAAGGGTCCTTCACACTGCCCCACGGGTGCACTTCAGTGCAGCCACCAAAAACATCACTTTGGGTTTCATAATAATCCCAAAAACAGACAGTGAAACTCAGTTCATCTTCTTACCCTGCACATGCATCCAGTGCCCTCCTGGGGCAAAATGCAGCCTTGGTGCTGGTGCCATCACCAATGTCCCCAGGCCATGCTGGTGCCCACTCTCCTACCTGTCCTTTATCACCCATCCTCTTCCTCCTCAGCTCAATGGCAGCAGGACATGCGCAGTGCCCCCAGGTAGCCTTGTGCCAAGCTGAGCCCGGTGCCTTCAGGCCGTCCTTAAGGCCAGCTGTGCCGGGGCTCAGGTGCTGGAGCTTGTGACAGGATGTTCCAGGCAATGTGCCCCTTGCCAGCACTGGTGCCTCTCCCAGCCTTCCCGTGGGCAGGGCTGGAAGGGAGAGTTATCTGCCTCTCTCTGACTGTCATTGCCAATGGCTCCTTCCTCCCCAGTGCTGCTGTTCCTGCATGCCAGGGCCTGCAGCCACCCCTGCAGTGGCAGCCAGCAGCATTGGCCAGGAGGTGGAGGCTGGTAGGGAGCCCTTGACACACTGCCAAAAAAAACATCAAACATCCCTGAAATCTCAGGAGAACCAACAGACCTCAGGTTCCTGCTTTACATGGCCAGGTTGTTTTGGAGCCATTCACCTCCGTCTTAAGGACAGCAGTAGTATCAGCTCATCTGTTTGGCACGTGCATTATATAAGAGATGATGTTGAACATGAAGAGTGAAGGAGGAGGGAGCCTTGTGGGAGACCCTGAATTAGCAGGACACAAGTCGGGGATTTCAGGGTGGATGCAGGAGGCAACATCATCAGCATCCATCGACATGAGCACCCTCATGCCTGAGGTAATGCCTTCCTGGTGTACCCCTCTGCAGCCTTTGATTCTGAGTTCTTGATTATTGCAGCAGTGGGTGGATCTGCCTCATTTTTAGTCTGATAACATGGCTCTGAGGACAGGCAGGGAAAGATGGCAGTGTTACGAGGAGGACTGAGAGGGGTGGTTTGGTTTGCGCATCCTGGCGTCGGCGCCACGTGTCTGGGGACTGCCTGCCCCGTGCTGCCACAGCTGGGGCTCAGCAGGGGTTGCTTCACCAGCACAGTGGCACTGGTCCCCTTCAGTCCCCCCTCTCCTGCTGCTGCAGCCTCTCCAGGTCACCCCACGCCCGCCCGCACAGCGGGTCCGGGCTCAGCGGTGCTGCCGGGAGCTCTGGGGGGCTGGCGGGACAGCTCACACGCTCGCGTTCTAGCACGGGGGGAAAAACTTGAAGTCAAATGTCTGAAAGTCAGATCCCTTTTTAGTATGAATTTGCTGTATCTCATTCTGAGCACTAATTCCAATTTAATTGCAAGTGGCCTGAAGCCTCTTCAATAGGAGTAACAAATGGTTTGATTTTGTAAACTTCATCAGACTGCATTTTAAATGCGACACACTAGCCCGGCTCGAATGCCAATGAAGCACTGAAGTAGCTCTCTGTTTACTAATTATCCGTTTTTACTTCAAGCCACGCTGGCTGGCTTGTCTGATTAAATCGGATTTGTGGGATAGAGAACAGCTAGCAGAGTTTTCTCTATAGTAAACGAGATTGAAACTATGGCCCGCCTGGCTGCACACTGTAAATTATATTTCCTTTTAAAGGGGACGTGTCGCCTTTCTGCCACTGGCACACCTCCTGCATCCATAACTCCACCAGAGTCCGGTGCCGGGGGAAACCCACCCCACGCTGCCTCCCTCGCCTGTTGCCATGCTGGTTTTTAGTTTAATTCCTGCTCTGGCAGAGGCAGTGGAAGGGAGGCAGTGCTGTGCTTGATGCCACAGTGCTGCAGCATCCCTCACTGTGACTCGGACGGGCACGCTGTCACACGTCACATCTCGCTTGTCATCAGGTCTGTGGCAATGGCACTGCTTTGGGATTGGGCTGCTGGAGAACAAATGTGCATCTCCAGGCTTGAGGCCATAGGCTTTTCCCTCCAGCAAGCATCCCTCCCCTAAAAACCGGTTTGGGGACCACCTCCTATTTAAAAAGGTCCTGCAAGACACAACCAATGTGCTCGCCCAAAGAGCATCCAATACCCAACTCGCTCCAGCTTCTGTTTGCAAACCCCGCAGCAGCACCAGCAGCTGCCCCACAAACAGCTTACGGCTGCCAGCACAGAGCACAGGGTCTGGCAGGGACACAGAAACCAAGGACGATGGGCAAAGGTGGTGGCCAAAAGTGGCCAAATGCAGCGTGCAGGGCTGCACTTAAACCTCACGGTTGCTAAGACTTTAATTCCGCGAGCTTGACCTACGCCGCCCCTTCCCTCAGTATCTATCTTTGTGCCCGGGGGCTTTTTATATTTTAATTTGCTTTTGAACGTCCTGCAAAATTAATGGCGCGCTCGGGGCCATTGTGCAGTGTACAGTAGAGGGAAGGGCCGTCGGCGCCCGCCGAGAGCCGGCGTGTTTCCCAGGGAATGAATTGCTCGCCCGCCTTCACCCCTTTTAATTGTTGACAGTAAAAAGCGTTTAAATGCTGCTTAATTTGTAATCATCTTCCTGCAAAAAGGGGAGAAACCATTAAAATGTCAGAGAAATGAATAAATCCGTCTCTCACTGATTTGGGGTGGCAGCGTTTCTTTATCAGAGGTGATTTTTCTTCCAATGGCTGAGGGCTGGCTCGGGGCTGCTGCGGCTGGAGCCCAGGGATGCGCTCATGGCAGGACAAGGGACCGAGTCCAGTGGCAACCAGTGTGACCCCCTCTCATGAGCTTTCCCGTTTTTTCCTACCTCCCATCCTCTCTCCAAGGGTGGGACATAGTTGACATGTAGCTTAAAAAAAAAAATCAAGTGACTTGAAGGCCGGCAGCAGGCAGTGCCCAGCAGAGCCCTGGCGTGGTGCCTGCTGCGCCCCTTGGCTGCTGGAGAATGTCACCAGTGGAGCCTCAGGGCTGGGAACAAGCAGTGCCTGAGCTCGGTGCTCCATGTCCCACTGCAGGGCCGTCTCCCACAACCTCCGCACCTGGCCAGCATCAGCCTTTGCACCCTGCAGATGCTCTGCTCTCAGAGGTCAGCTGGCACTGGGTGCCTCCACAGACCATGCCAGTGCATGTTGACCTCCCACTCCGGGGTGTTTATCTACTTAATGATGCATTACTTGGAAAAAAAAAAAAGGCAATTAAAATCTGCCTTTTGCAGGTCCTAGGAAGCAACACCCGGGGGATGCCCAGCTCCGGGGACCAGCCCCGTCCTCCGTGTGTGCACAAGGCAGCTCGTCCCCATCGCTGCGGCTGCTGGAGTCGGCCCACTTTTTTATTCAAGCGGGGGCCAATTAGTTTCACAAATGAGGGCCCTACGGTGCCAGGGAGGATTTGTTACGGCCCCGCGCGCCGGCCCGGCGGCATTGTCCTGCCCTCCGCCCCCACGGGAGCCCATTGTCCCCGGCCCCAGCGGGGGCTGCTGGCGGCAGATTTATCGGGGCCGGCGTCCCGCCGGCCGGGGCCTCCGCTCCGCAGCTGGCCGCGGCGCTGGGGGCTCAGCCCCGGGGACCTTTGACCCGTCCTGCTGTCACCGCCGGGGCCGCCGAGGGCCGCGGGGCCACATACCTCTCGGGATTTGCTTTGCACGGCCCGTTCGGGGCTGCCTGCTTTTTTTTTTTTTGCCTTTTTTTTTTTTTTTCTCGGGAGCGTTTTGTCCGCAGCTGCGTGGGGGGCACATGAGTCCGCACCCCCCCGGGATAAATCCCTGCGAGGGAGAAAGGCAGCTCCCGCGAGGGGCCGCCTCTCTTGCCACTTTTATTCCCATTTCACTGGGGTTTTTTTCAGATTTTGAAGCGGTTTTGGGCAGCCCAGTGCAAGGCTGGGACTGAGCATCCCCCCGGGCAGCTCCTTCGTCCCCAGCAGGGCAGACCTGGCCACGGTGTGCCACCACACCTGGGTGGGTGACAGTGCAGTGTCAGAGCAGGGTGTGAACCAAGATGCTCTCTGGGATGCCCAAAGCCCCTGCGCCAGCCTGGAGGTGTGGGGCTGCCCAGGAGCATCCTCCCCTGGCACCTGCCTGCATGCCAGGCAGAACCACGATGCTGACAGTGCTGCTGCCCACTGTGTCCCTGCCCCGTGGTGCCATGGTCCTGCTGGTTCCCCCGGGGTTGGTTTTGCCAGCATGGCAAGCAGCCCCCCACCCCTGCTGTTCCTGAAGGCAGCAAGGATCCATTGGTTACCTTGAACATCTTGTGCTGCTAATGAATTGCTAATACAATTTTCTAGCTAATTTTATTTCCATAGTCCTCACATTTTAATGTCTCCAAAAAGCGAGCATTTATTTGCTTAATCTCCCCGCGTAATACAATTTGCAGTGACTCACAGGTTCTGAACAATCAGCTATGCATAAGTGAAAACAAACTGTTTAACAGCACAGAGGTCTGAGATGTTTACAGACAGGGTACGAGCACCTAGGTTGGGGTTTTGTCCCTGTTATGTCACTGCAGCCAGAATTGTACATGTGGGCAATGGGATGGAACTTGGGTCTGCACTGTGGCTTAGGGTCACGTGCAGCACAGAGGTAGGTGCATCACCCTCACATCCCACCCCCTGCTCCCAAGGGCAGCTTTGTGGGATGCTTCTTTGGAGTCCCCTTTCCCCTGGGCATTGCAAGGTCTGAGCTCAGCAGCCTTTGCAGGGGTGTGGGGATGCAGTGGTCGCCCAACAGCTGCCTTGCATTTGGGCATCCCTTGTCATCCTTAGGGCTCCCACCTGCCTCCAATGCAATAAAAGGCACTTGTCTTCCTCAGCAGTTTCCTTGGGAGGACTAGTGGCAGCAAGGTTGAGATAGCTAGTCCTGCTGCTGGAACCCCAACAATACCCAGAGCCCTGCAGCTCTTGGGGTCCCCCCTGCTGCCGCAGTATCCCTGCTGCCATGTGGGAGTGGGGACCCCCCCCACAGGAGGGTGATGGGACAGCGGGCCAGGGGTCCTGGGTGCCAGGCTGTGCCTAAGTGGCATCTCTCCCTCTCCCACAGGTACTGACATGGCTGTTTTCTGCCTGCTGTGCGGCAAGCGGTTCCAGACGCAGAGCGCGCTGCAGCAGCACATGGAGGTGCACGCCGGGGTGCGCAGCTACATCTGCAGCGAGTGCAACCGCACCTTCCCCAGCCACACCGCGCTCAAGAGGCACCTGCGCTCCCACACAGGTACGGCGGCACCACCGTGGGGGCTTGGGACTGGGGTGGCCAGGGCAGGCTCCTTCTCCATATGTAGAAGAGAAAACTAGGGGAAAGAAAGGTGAATTGTCTTAAAAGCATGGAGGTGACTGAAGTGGCCGGAGTTTAAAAACAAAACGGAAACAAGAAAGCTGCGTGTAATAAGTTGATCCGGTCGGAGGTGGCACGTGACCTTCTTAGGGGGTGTGTGATCATATCCGCCTCATCAGCTTACGGCGGTAGATGCACATAATCAGCTGGTGCTCGGCCCTAATGGGATTAGGGCGACCTGTGCTACGTGTAGCTGGTGCTGCCGTGGCCCCAACCAGGACAGGGCTTGGCTGCGTCCTCAAAGCGCCCGCGCCGTGTCCTCAGCTCCTCCGACGGCATCCCCAGGCAGCTCCCTGGTCCTGGCCACGCCGTCAGCATCACCACTCAGAGCTGGCCACAGAACACCCCTGAAAAAGCTGATCCTTGGGGAATGAGCAGGGTCATGCGGGATCACATCTGGTGCCATGGTCCTCCACAGGCACGTGGGTGAAGCATTCCTCACCCATCCTTTGCCCTCACAAGGGGGAGGCTCGTGTGACCTTCTTGGCAGCAATGCTGTTGCCGGCAGGGAGAAAAATGTGTGCCAAGCCAGGATGCCCCTTCTCCTTTCTCCTGTCAGCCAGTGGGCATGCACATGATCTCCAAAGGGGACTTAAACGTGGCTGCTGGCAGTCTTGTGGATGGTGTCATGGAGGGTTGCTCTGTCCAGACTGTGGCTGGCAGCTGCCAGACCCACATGTGGGCTTGGGGTCCCGATGTGGGAAACGGGAATCCTGTGCTGATGATAAGCATGTTAATGCTGAGCACTGGAGCTATTTATAGCCGGTAATCCGGTGACCTGGGCTGCGGGTCGGGCTGCGCGTGTCCCACCCCAACCTCTGCTGCCTTAGCAGCTCCCGGCTGTGAAAAAACGCCAGGATCATCAGCACTTTAGGAGCATTTAATCGTGCTGCGTGGTGCCATCCTGCACGGCTGCAGGATGTTCATGCTCCCCCAGGGCCGGGGCACTCCATGGGCCCTGGCTCCCCTAAAAACTGGGTGGATGGAAATGCTGGCTGCCTCTAGCTGCAAAATTGCTGTCCTTGGCTGTAGGATCAAAAGTCAAGGTGACAGTTTGGAATTGGGCATGGGGAGGGGAAAGGCAGCTGCCCACAGGCACCACTTGCCTCACCTTCAGAGGGGGGCTATGAACTGCATCCCAAGCATCCTCCTTCCCCAGTGCCCAGGCAGCAGCTGCAGAAGGGGGAAAGGGGCTGCAGGGCTGGGCTGCAGCACACAGGGAGAGAGTAAAATATCATTTTAAAGAGGAAGCAAAAGCGCAGGCATGTGAGTATATAACAAGAAGGACAATTTATGCCCAGGCACGAGTGCAGTTTGACACGGGGATAATGAAAAAACGTAGGTCATTGTGGATGACTTAAGCCTTCACAGCTGAAGAAAATGTATGAAATGCGGGGAACATTACACGCTTGGCAGCTCTGCACATCTGCAGCAGGACAAGTGAAATACAGTTCGCCATTCTTTACCATAAACTGTGCTTGTAGGATATGCGGCACAGAGAAATTGTAATTACAGTGACAAGACAAATCAGTAATATTTAAATATTCATGAACAAAGTCTCTGACGATCAATCTATCTTTATTGTCCTTGCCTTCGCGGCTGTAATAAATAAGTAGCTGGAGCCCTCACCTTTCCTTCAAATCATTCTGCCTTTGGTGCCAAACCGGAGTTCATTTATCAGCCACCCAGTCTGGAGCATGGGATATGCCCAGGGCTGGGTCTGTGCCAGTGTTGCCAAGTGAAAAACCTGGGAATTGGTGGTGGGAGGGTTGCAGTGCCCTCCAGTCTCTCTACCCTGCCACAGACCCAAGCATCCCCTCCACACAGGCATGTGGGGGCCAGCATGCTGCCACTGGGGCAACTGGAATGCTCTGTCCCTGGGATGGCAGTGGGTGCCCAGACTAAACAAGCTGGGGAGCTGTTTTTGGTATGGCACAGCGGACAAGACAGCCCTGACCCACACGTGTCCTTGCAGGCGACCACCCCTACGAGTGCGAGTTCTGCGGCAGCTGCTTCCGGGACGAGAGCACGCTCAAGGGCCACAAGCGCATCCACACCGGCGAGAAGCCCTATGAGTGCAACGGCTGTGGCAAGAAGTTCAGCCTCAAGCACCAGCTGGAGACCCACTACCGGGTCCACACAGGTACGTGCTGGGGGGTCTTTGGTGACTCTGGTGGTGCCAGACTGGTTACTCTGGCGGAGATGCCGGCAGCGTGGATCAGGGCAGCAGCCAGGGATAACGAACCTCTGGATGCACCGGCACGTAACTATTGTAAATAGGGGATCAATAGTCACATTGGTTCTGCTGTTCATTACTTGGTTATCGGCTGTGCCCGCCGCGGCAGCATCGATGCCGGGCAGTTAATTACTGCCTGGAGGCCCTCAGCCCCCACTGACACCCCCATCTCCCTCAGGCGAGAAGCCCTTCGAGTGCAAGCTGTGCCACCAGCGCTCCCGGGACTACTCGGCCATGATCAAACACCTTCGGACCCACAACGGGGCTTCCCCCTACCAGTGCACCATCTGCCTGGAGTACTGCCCCAGCCTCTCCGCCATGCAGAAGCACATGAAGGGCCACAAGCCAGAGGAGATCCCTACCGACTGGCGGATAGAGAAGACCTATCTCTACCTCTGCTACGTCTGAGGAAGGAGGCTCAGGGTCAACAGGGCCGAGTGGCAGAGGACTGGGCAAAAAAAAAACCAACACCAAACCCGCAGCGTCCATGGCCTTGTTTGTTTTCCGTTCTCGTTCGTTGCTTCTCGCTGGAAGGATCCTGTGGCTCATGCCAGGGTGGGGGATGCACCAGCCCCTTCTCCAGCCCTATCTGCACCACCACCCCAGCTGCTCATGTGCCCACTGCCCTCACACCCTTGCTGCAGGGCAAATTTCACCCCTTGCAGTCCCCAGACAGCCCCTCCATCCCCCTTGGCACTGGCTACTGGCACTGCTGGGAAGACTGTGTAGGAATGAGGCGCTTCCCTGGAAGCGTGTGTAGGGCTGGTGCTCTGGGAAGGCTTTAATTGCTGGTGTCCTCCGTCACTGCTGATCCCACCGTGGATGACCCGTGGAGGACCCGAGCTCCTGCGTGGTGAGTGGCCCCCATTTCAGCAGGTTCCTGTGCTCCCAGGCTGCAGTGTCACAGGTGGGAGAGCACCAGGGCCCTGCGAGCTGCAAGTGCTGTGACAAGAGTGTCCTGGGGGATCCTGGTCACAGGAAGGTGTTTGGGGCAGGGAGCCAGCTGTTAGCCAGGCTGCCTCACGCTGCTGCCCGGCATCTGGTCAGCTGCAAGGGGCACCAGAGGCTGCTGCTCTCCCCTGACCAAAGACCTCTCTATGCATTTCCCCCTCCTTCCCCGCCTTCCCAGGGCAAGGGCAAAGCCCCCCATGGGGAGATGCAGCTCGTTTGGTGACGCCTGGTTAATGCCAGTGCTGAAATGGGGGCTGCTGGTGTGTGGTATCACTCCAAACGGAGGGATCCTCTTTTCTTCTGCTGATTTGGGACACCTGGAAGGTGCAAAGTGTGGTGGTTTGTTTTTTTTTTTTTGCCCAGCCCTCAGCTGCAGGAACCCGCAAGTGAGTGGTGTCCGGTGGCAGGTGGCTTCGCTCGCCGCTTTTTTTGCTTTTTGTTTGGGTTTTTTTGAACTTTCTTTTGGAATATTTCTGCATTTAGCACATTTTACTTGAAATTACCTCATTTTTTGTGACCTCATGAGCTTTTATTGATTTGGGAGGGACGGGGGGCAGTGTGGCCGGGATATACCAGCCGCGTGCCCAGGGTTGGCAGAGGAGGGGTGGTGTGACGGTGGCGTCCCTGCCAGCCTCCCGTTGTGCATTATCCTTACCAAAACTGGTATTTTTTGCCTGGCCCCGCGGGGCCGGGGGTGTTGGTTCTGAAGCTACCTCTTGTGTTCGTTTTTGTTGTTTCTCCTGCGCGGCCGCGGGCTCGGGGGTTCCATCCCACGGCTCTTTTTTTTTGTTGTTATTGTTGTTTTGCTGCATTGGGGTAAAAAGGGGGAGAAAAGCGTTGTGGGGAGCGGGATGGTGTCTGGATACAGTTTGGAGGGACACTGATGGCTCCTCCGGGTTTGGGGTGCCTGTGCCACCTCTCCTGGTGCCGAGCAGGGATATGTCTATGGGAGCAGCATCCTCCCTCGCACCCCGGTCTGGCTTTGCACGTACGTGCGCGCCTGCACGTGGGACTGTTGCTGCTCCACACAGGGGGGACACTGCTGCTGTACAATCCGGGATGTGACTGTGGAGAACGGCTCGTTTAATTGTTGTGCCTAAGAAAAAAAAAAAACTAGAAAAAAATATTAAAAAAAGAAAACAGTTCTTTCACAGAGAAAGTTGCTGCAGTTTCTGGCACGTGCACGGCAGGTCCCCGCGGTGCCTGGGCACTGCTGGACGCGGGTGCCACAGTGCCACAGAGCACGTGGCTGAGCTCATGTGGCTTTTTTTTTTTTTTTTTTGCTTTAACCTCCCGTCCCATCCTGCCGTTCCTCTCCCTTAGTGCCGCAGCCCCTGCTGCGACGGCATCGGGGTCGGTGTTGGAGCGATGCTGTCGTGTCCCAGGCGCGCGTCCCCGCACTGTTCGCCGTGGCACAGCCCCTGCCACCCCTCCATATATATATATGAGTATATATATGTGTATCATAGCAGTGAGGACCAAGCGCCGCGTGGGGCCCTGCGGCCCCAGGCTCCCTCTCCCCTGGCTTGTCGTCGGTGTCGTGAGCGCCCGCCTGCCCGTCCCGTTGCTCTGTGTTGCCGCTCGTGGTTCGGGTCCGTCGCTGTCCTCGTTCCGTCTACCTCAGCACCTCTCTGAGCCCGGGCGCAGAAGGTGCCCAAGTTCCCCTTTGGTTTTCTCAGAGTATCTATCGGCTCCTATTTTTTGTACGACTTTTGCCCGTCTCCCCTTGCCGTTTGCTCCCCTGCGGTTCTGCTTGTGAGTCCTCTCTGTCCTCTAGCCACAGATGCCATTAGCTAAGTTTCCTGAAAAATAAAGAAAAACTAAAAAAAAAAAAATACAAAAAAAAAACAGTTGTGGTGTCTCCTAGTTGCAGCTCTCCGCACCTGCCTTCGTCCTGTGTAGATTCAGATGCATTTCTTTGTAAGATTTCAGTGTTTCTGACAGGAAAAAAAAGACAAAAAAAAAAAAGGAAGAATATACTGCTGCAGGTTTTTTTCTCTCCATGTGTCACTAAGTGAAGTTCGTGCCTTCTATAGCAAAGAGAATATTTTTTACATCCTACTAACAGTAGATTTTTTTGTAGTGAACATTTTTTGTATTTTTATTTATAAGTCTCATAAGGAAAATAGCAATGTTCAGTTGTATACCTTGAAATCTGCAGTTAGAAAACAAAAAAACAACCAATAAAGTTAATTCCGTTGTCTCGGTCTGCCGTGTCCCATTCCTGTGCCAGCTGGGAGGAGGAGGAGGAAGGATGCATCCCACCGGCCTGGGGCAAGCTGCAGGGAGACCCACAGTGGTGAGTTTGGGGTGCCTGTTCAGAGGGGTGGTGAGGGGGGTTCTATCCCTAAACCAACCACAGTGGGTGGGGGTCCCCACAGGACATCCCAACGGATGGGGAGCATTCCGCAGCCCTCGCCCCAGGACGCACGGCACGCTGCCTGCGTGGCTCACCAGGGAGCGGAGCAAGTTTGCCTCAATGAAAGTGAACTCGTTCATTTAAACCTGCCTGCAGAGCCGTCCGGCCCCCTGCTGCGTTAATTATCCTGTAGTTCCCGACTGATTGCTGTACACTAAGCTTAAGCCCTCCTTTATTTATTTACTGACTACATTAACAGCAGCGCCTGCTCTCCTTTTGTGCTGTGGCAAAAGGCATGGCACCGCACGCCGTGGCGGAGCCAGGTGGGTGCTGCCAGCATTGCCCAGCTGTGCCTGCGCCCGATGGGTGTCATGGTGCAGTTAGACGTTAATTACAGCACGGCTGGAGTCACTGGGCACAGAATATCGCTTAGTTTTTATCAGGGATGGATGGTGTGTGCCACGCAGCAGTGTGTGCGGTGTCAAGGTCAGGCTTGTCCCCTGCCCCAGGGCTTCCCAGTGGGTCTGGGGAGCTGCATGCCCACCCCAAGGTCCTGATGGTGGTCCCTGCCTCCCCCAGTTCTCCCCAGCACAGTTCTTCAGGAAGGCTTTGGACAAGTGGTGGGGAACTTTGATCCTGGTTTGGGCAAGCAGAGGTGGTCCTACTGTGAACAACCTGTGGGCTGCAGTGCCCTGGGAGAAGGGGAGTGAAGGCCCTTTCAGTGTTTGGCCTGGCACAAAGGCGTTATAATAATGGGGAAATCGCAGTAGGACCAGGCCTTTGTGTGCACGCTCGCGCAGCAGCTGGGAGCGATTATGCTGCAACAATGTTCTGTTCCATCAACATTATGTCCTCATTAAACCTTTATTAGGAGATTAGATTCAGATTTATTGATTTTTTTTTTTTTTTTTAAGAGGAAAATCCAGGCTCCTCTCGGAGAGATGCCTGGAACTTTTTCCTGCGTGTGGCACTTCTCGAAGTAGCGAGAGGGCAAAAGGTGAATCTGGATCTTTACTCCAGCATAGGCAGCCTCCTCTTCCGGGGGAAAGGACCACTGAGCTGCACGAAGGGGTTTGCTTGGGTTTGGAATGCTTCCTAGCACAGGGAAGGACAAGGACCAGGTGACCACCAACACACTTCATGGGATGCAGCAGCACAGGTGAGCATCTCACAGTGTGGCCCAGGATGGGCACACATCTGGATGCCCTCCTCCGCAGGAGGGCATCCAGAGAGTCCTGGTCGGTAGGAGAGGGATGGCAAGGCTGGCTTGGGGGTCCTGCTGCCCTGTCCCCTCTTTGAATACAGGGTCTGAGTGGCATCAGACGCCTGGGTCAATGGGCCCATTGGATTTGTCTGTTGGAGCGTTTGATGTTACATGAAGGCAGCTCATTCCAGAGGGTGTTAATTGCCCGCTGCGCTGATCAGGTCTGTAGCACCATCGATCTCGGCAGGATCAATGGGCTGATTTAGTGTCTCACGAACTCTTTAACTGGACACCTCATCAATAGGCAGCCACTTACAGACCATCAGCGCATTACTGCAGGCCAGCGCTGGCAGGAGCCCACTGCACCCATCCTCAGCCCCCATCACTCAGCAGGAAGTTTTCCTGCAGGTGATGGCTCTGGGGTGGCAAGCGGGAGTCTTGGTCCAGGACCAGTGGGTCTGAGGGTGGCTGTATGAGAGCCAGGTGCTGTCAACCCACTTGTTCCCCATCACCTGCAAGCCCACTATGGGCAGGGATACTCCTAGAGCAGGGGATGGCCCTCCCGGCATCTCCAGTGCTTTCCTCTTTGCCTCGTGCCTCTGCCCTTTGCAGGGGTGGATGGGCAGCAGGAGCTGGGGACCGACTGCAGCTGTGGTGGCAGTCATGACACGGTTTGGCCGCTGCCTGGCACTGGGTCTCTCCCAGTTTGCTGAAACTGCTGGGCACAAGCATGGTGGGGATCTGCGGGACAAGCGTGCTCGGGGTCCGGGGCAGGGAATAAAGGCGGCATCCGGGGTGAGGGGTAGGAAAGCCGAGGGCAGCGGGACTCCTAGGGCGTCGGGGACTCCCGGGGCAGCGGGGACGCCCCCGAGGCCGGGGGACTCCCGGTCGGGCGGTGGCAGTGCCGGGCGGCGGGGCCGCTGTCCGCGGTGCTGAAGCACCGGGGACGGCGGAGGGAGCACGGAGCGAGGTTCGGGCAAGATCAGGGCGGCTAGGGGGCTCCTCCTCGGCTCCGCCTTCCCGCTGCGCAGCTGGGGTACGTGAGGGATGCGCCCGCCTGGGGGGACAGCAGGCAAGCACCCGCCGGAGTGAGGCAACATCCACAGTCCCCCCTCTCCCGCCCTGAACAACGGGCACCACTCAGGCATCCCGCCACACAGACCAGAGGGTGCCCAGTGTGATGCTGTAGGCCAGGACGGCCACCAAGTACGCCCGGAACAGCAGGACATCCAACACGTAGCCCACTTGCAGCCACTCACGGGCGACATCACGGAACTCTTCACGTTTCTCCAGGAACTGGCGGATGGCCATGGTCTCACGCAGGACCTCCTGCAGCACTGCTGAGCCCTCTGCCCGGCTGCCAAAGGCCAGTGCGGGCCTCGTGCCCCCCACCACCCCACACTCACGGGGGTCCTCGCAGCCATAGGGTGTCAGCTTGGCTGCAAGATCAAGAGAGGTAAGTGTATAAAACCTGTTTAATGGGGAACTGGGATTTCTGCAAGTGAAGTGGGCACCCAGTTCACCGTACAAACATTAGCTACATAGATGTAGATGGCTATGTAAGACCTAGACCCCTTCAGTTCCCTCTTTGTGCAGCCCTTACCTGTGCTATCATTGTTCTCTGCCTGCCTGGAGATGTCCGAGCTCTGCGTCCTGCTTTGGCTGAATTTCTTTCTGTCCCGGATGCAGAGCAGGACGGTGGCTCGTTCCAGCAGCAGGTGCTTCACCCACTCAGGGACATGGGGCTGCAGGTCTTGCTTGTGCACCAGGCGCACAATCAGGATGGTCTCCGTCAGGCTGATGACGAGCAGCGCCATGCATACCACAAAGTAGGTGCCTGTGGAGGTGTCATTGAGGTGAGTGGCCTGCAAAGGCTCATGCACAGAACACGGGCCCAAGCAAGTGCTCCCTGCTCAGCTCTCAGGCCCAGGACTGCCACGGTAGTGGGATGGGCAGGTAGTACCCCCATACCTATCAACGGGGTGCCAACGGCAGTAGCTGGCAACGTGTCGGATACAATGATGAGGAAAACTGAGTAGCCCAGCAGGAGAGTGATCTTGAAAGAGACCCTCTCACCACTGTTGGGAGGTAGGTAGAAGCCCACAATGTCCATAACCATCAGGAAGATGCTGGGGAGAAGCAGGCTGACAGTGTAGAAGAGGGGGCGCCTCCGGATGACTACCTGCAGAACAGAGAGACAGGAAAGGCTCAGTGAAGTTGAAACGAGGCCTTGAGCTGGTGTGGCTCTTCACCAAGGCAGGCAAGGATGGTGGGAGACACTAAGGTGAGCTAGAAGAAGGACTCAGTGCCAGGAGCTTCCCACCCGCAGGCAGGAGCGCTGCAGCACAGAGCAGTGACAGGGATGGGGGCAAGACCCTTCCCTCGAGCCACATCCCCGAGAAACACGGTGGCTGAAGGCTCTTACGTAAAATTTCATCTCAGCATAGTTGTCACTGCTCTTGACACTGAACTCCTGGAAGTGGCTGAGGACATAGAGCAGCTCCCACTCGCCCTGGTTCATGAAGACACTCCGGTCGAACTTGACCAGCTCCGGTTGCCGCCACAGCGTGAGGTTGATATCACGAACTGGGGGGGTCAGAGGAGAGGTGAGAACTTAGGGGTGCCTTGCCCAAAGCGCCGGCAATTGCCGGCACCTCCACGCTAGGCTGGGTGCCTGCCCTCCCCACACGCTTCGCCGATCCGCTGGGGCCATCTAGAGGGACGAGTTGCCTTCTGCACGGAGCTCCGGCCCGGCAGAGGTCCTGCCCGCTCCCCCAACCTCCCAGCCGCGGCGATCCCGGCACTCACTGTGGTGCAGCCAGCTGGTGAAGGTGAGCGAGCAGTTCTGGACGTCGAAGGGGAAGTTGTAGATGTCCAGGCTGCAGGCGGTCATCACCTGGATGGGTTTGAGGTTCTGCACCTCCCCGTGGTGGCTGACGTAGACGTAAGGGACGTGGGGGGACTTTCCGACATCCACACTGGGAGACATGAGGGACAGAGATGTGGGCTGGGGAACTCCGGGCAGGGTTTCTTCCTTCCAAGTGATGTTTCAGGAGGCAACTGCCCGGGAGCAGGGTGTTTGCCCCCTCTTCTGCTTTTTTGGTGATACTCACACAGACATTTCTGCCTAGCATCACCTCTGACTGCCTGGGCTATTGCCTTCTGCCAGCCCTAGAAGTGTCTGTATTGTTGTCCCAGGGCCCTCAGGAGCCATTGAGAACACCTTAAATCCCCACAGAGTGGGAAGGACACCGGCTGGTTTTGTGGGAAGGGCCAACAGCTCTGCAGCTGCCCTTGCATTGTGCTGCCTTCACAAAGCCTTTCTCCAGATATCTGGATCCCACCCCCGGCACGGCACGGGTAATTACCAGCAGTCGCAGTTAGCCAGCATTGGAAACAGCCCAACTGCCAAGCCGATCCCCATCTGCAGCTCCCCATTGTGGGGAGGCTGCCAGCTCTGTGCCAGGAATACAAAGCATGGGATGGCACGTGCCCGCAGTGGGTGAGGGAGGTCCAGCCCCAGGCCATCTTCCCCCAGACTTTGGCCGCACTCACAACTCATTGATGAGGATGTCAGGTACCCAGATGCTCTCCACGGGGAGGGAGATCTGTGTCAGGTTGTCGAAGCGAGCTGGGTCCCACCTGAGGAACTCATCTGTCCAGTGCTGGGGACAACAGGGAGAGGACTTAAAGGACAAGGTCCCTTCTACCCTGCTAGCACACAGATCCCAGACTAGCACCAAGCAATATTCCCCCCATGGAAGGGAGGGAAGGTTTATCCTCTAGCTATTACAACACCCAGCAGTGCAAAACACAGAACATGAAAGCTGAGCCCCGAGGTTCATGTGTTACAGAGGTCTTGCCAGCTCTTGGGATAGGTTCCCCCTCACTGCTCTCCTGCAGGGCTGCACACCTCTCCCCCAGAAAAACCTGTCTTTTCAGGGGTGTTTGACCCCAGGGGAGCCTGGCAAAGGAGGGGTGAGGTTTCACAGCTACTCACCTGCCTGTACCAGATGTAGGTGGTCAGCACCTGGTTCTTTTCATCCTGTGGGAAGAAGAGGACATGGTGTCAGAACGGGGGCGTTGGCACTCCAGAAGATGGGCAGAGCATGCCAGGAGGATGCTGCGTGCCAGGTATCATTCCCCTCCCTGTGGACACATGCGGGATCGGAGCAAGGAACTCACCACACTGAGGATGGCGTAGACCATGAGGTCGATGGCCACGTTGGTGGTCGTTCGCCAGTCCCGCACAGGCCGAGTGCCCTTCTGATAGTGGGCCAGCAGGTAGTGGGACAGACGGCGCAGGGCGGGCTCGGAGGGCTCCGGTGTCCGGCCCCCACGCTGAGTACCTGCTAGCAGAGGGAGGGAGGGAGGCTGCTCGCACTGGGGCAGCAGCTGCCATCACCCTGGTGTGTGCCATGGACTGCAGAATGCTGCCAGCTGCCGTCCCACACTTACCAGTCAGAGTTTCCCATCCAAATTAAATAGGAGCATCTTGATGGGAAACAAGCCTGACCACCAGAAACACTACCTAATGCATTACTGATGTCCTCTGCTGTGCAGGTGGTTGGTGCTGTGACCTTCCCAGCCTCAGAGGGCACGGCTGCCAGTCTCTGCCTCTCTGGACAGGTGTCAGGACAGCAGCAGCAGGGGACAGCGAGGGACCTGCTGCCCCCAGGTACGTTTCCTACTTCTCACTCCTTCCAGGGGTGTTTCTTTGCTCAGCAGGTGGAGGTGACGAAGGTTAGAGATGAAGCAGGATGCTAAATTAATTTATTAGGTACCTTGGTGTTTGCTTCCTGTGGAAACAGTCCCTGGGCTGACACCAGCAGCATCAATCGAGGGCGAATTGCCTGAAGCACCGTGTCCTCACTGCCAGGCAGCCCAAACGCCGTGGCCACGCCAGGGCAGCAGCGTTCACTCCTGGCTCTGCTCTGCAGCACGCCCAGCCCCAGAGTCCAATTCCCACGTAATGGAAGAGACTAATTGGAATAGATCTGCAGGAACTTGGGAAAAGATGCTGGAAGGGAAATCTGTGTTTTAAGCTTAAAAAAAAGAAAAAACCTGCAGCCTCAGCCCCTCTGACATTACACATGACTGGTAATGCCAGGGAGCCGGCTGGGCACATGACCCTCACCCAGGCAGGCATGAACCGATGGGGGCAGCAGGAGGGGGGGAGAGAGGCAGCAATTAGGGTGAGGGGAGGAAATATAGACACTGCCATCATCATGACTGGGGCCAAGTGGCCTTTCCTGCTGCAGCTGCTGGCAGTTGGCTCTCGCTCATGCTCCTCGTCACACCCTCTCCTCCTCCTCGCACCCTCTCCTCCTCCTCATACCCATGCCACCCAGCTCTGGATCTGGATGCTTTGGCAGGAGGAAAATGGCTTTGCAGAGGGAGGACTGGGCTGAGTTCACCCCGAGTGCTCTTTGCCCCTGCTGTGGGCACTGTGCTGCTCTGCCTGGCCAAAATTTGTGCCAACGCAACTCAGCACAGCCCTGGCACATGGGGGTGTGTCTGCACAGCCCTGCCTGCCTCCTAACCAGCATTGCCAGGGTGAGAGTGTCATTGCTTCTGCTCCTTTTCTAATACCTTTGCTGTAGTAACAGTGAGAGAAGGTTTGGGAATTGGGAACGATGCCCCAGTGACAGGAGCTACATGACACGTCCAGAGATCTGAGTCACCAACCTGCTGAATACTTCCAGCTGTGCTGGTGCAAAATAGCACAAGGATTTTTGTGCTATTTCCCAGGAAGGTTAAACAAGAAAGCAAGAAAATAACAATGATAGCAAGGGAATATTTTTGCCATCAGTTCTGCACCATGAAGAGCTGCACAGCATCCTCCCCAAAACCCAGATCTGGGTTATGAGGGACGAAACATTACTCTGGAGAAAGTCCTTGATCAGGTGAGGGGCTCATGCAGCAGCTCCCAGGCAGTGGAGTGCAGGCAGGAGACCCCTGTGTCTCTCTCTGTCCTCAGGGCTCTCAGCACAGCTCCAGAGTACCGCAAAGCCCCCCACCGATGAGCCCTCAGTGCAGAGCTGGAGCTAAACACCACACTACCTTGCTGCTTGTGTTATCCAGGCAGGATGTGCCTTTAGGCTCCACACCGGAGCTTTCCCATGCTCCAGCTTCTCCCAGGTGCACCACTTCCGAATAGCTCGAAGATCTCTCTAGAAAGCAGCCTTTGCCTGCCACACAGCACTGCTCGGGTTTTGACAAGGTGTTGCACCATGCCAGGTCCCCTCCCTGCCCCAGCTCCCCAGCCTTGCCCTCTGGTCCCTTGACTTACCTGGGCTCTGCAGCATCAAGGCCAGTGGCAGCAGGGCCAGGAGAGCCCCAAGAGCGGTGGGAGTCATGGCTCTGCTGGCTCCAGCTGCTGCCGGCTCGGCAGAGGAGTGGAGCAGGGAGACAGGCGGCAGTCGTGTGGCTTTCCTCCCGCCGTCGGGTTTTTGAGAACGCCCAGTTAATCTCGCAATCAGCCTCTTCCGCTGCATCAAGTTTCAGGCTGGGAGGATGCAAGAGGGGCCCACCCAGCCACCCCCCTCCCCACTGGTTCCCTCAGGGCTCCCCTGTCCCCTACCCAGGCGCCTGGCTATGACAGGGTGGGTTTTGGGGTACAAGCATCGTGCCAGTATGCAGCAGGAGTGGGGAGCATGACCCGGGGGGAAAGGGTGCTGCAGGTGCCAGGGCTGTGCCAGGTGATCCTCAGCAATTGGAAAAATGGGGGAAACCCTCTGAGAGGTGGGAGTCGGGGGTCTGTCTCAGGATGTGGTACCGGCACAGGGTGGGTTTCCATCAACAGGGGAACAAGGGGACTCTGGAGGTACTAGGCTGCCCTTCACACTCTGTGGCGGGTGGATCTGTCCCACTGACAGTGAGTCTGACAGACACAGGTGGTGGCAGCATGTGCTGCCAGCCTTTGGCACCCTAGCCTGGAGCAGCAGCTTTCCCTGACCCCTAGGACCTGCACCAACACTGGAGTCCGTTTCATTGCAGGAACTTGCATTTGCTGTAAATTTCAGCAAACAAAAGTGCTTCCTTGGGTTTCGACACAAGCAAACACAAGACCACAAACAAAGGCTGGTCTGGTATGACTGAGAGCCAAAAGGCACTTGATCTCCACCCAGGCATGGGTGCCCTACTCAGGCTACAAATTCGTCCCTCCGTGTAACATCATTGTGGCCTTGGGCTGGACAATGTCCCTCTGTCTGGCAGGGGAGCCTCCCCCCGGCCCCCAGCCCCTATAATTCTCAGTATTCCTGTATGCATATGCTGCGTTTGTGTGTGTTGTAGGTGCCCATGCCCCCGCGAAGCTGCCAGCTGCTGGAAACGCTGGGAAAGTGGCAGGCAGGGACTAGAGCCTGCGGCAGTGGCGTAGAGCAAATTGCATCAGATGCCAGCATGGAGTCACTTAAACAAGATAAGAATTAGTGCGGGGCCCTGATGAACTCCCCCTTGGCTGCCAACAGCGGTGTCAGGGAGAGAGCGAGAGCAGAGCCAGGGCTAATTTGATTTCTCAGCTCCGTTAGTGGCTGGCAAGTCACCTCCCGGGGAGTGCCGGCAGCTCGTAATGCTCTCCCATTATTGAATCTGGGTAATGAAAATCACGGGCAGCGCCGCCACCACGGCGCCGGGGACTGTGCCCCACTCTGCCCCTCTCCTCTGGCCTCCCGTGTCTGCAGCGGGCAGGATGCGGCTGAGGGGGCACGGACCACTTCAGTGGAGCCTCTGCTGCAGCGTCATTAACTCTGAATTTTCTCCCTTGGGTTTTATGTCTTCATCTTAAGGAGATTTTAATGTAGTTCCTATCAGCCCTCCTGTTATTGGATATCTAATTAGCGTGATCTACTGTAGCCTCGTGTTACGTGTGCGCACGGGGGGCTCTTGCGGGACGTTCTGTGGGATGGCTGATATCAATCGGCAGCGCCCGGATCAGATTTACTTTCCAAAATGGCATAATGGGATTTTATTAGCCCTGTAATCTGCTGCGCAGTAATTGCTTTTCTGGGAATCAAAGTGCTCGGCGCCTGGGGCTTCCCACAGCTCAGCCCCACGTCCTGCCTGGGTTCCGCTGCAGCCAAGCATGGCAGCATCTCTGTGCTGGGTTGGAAACTCAGGGCTCTTTCCTAGAGCAGCCATGCTACAGGCAGGTTCTCTGGGTGCTTAGCCCAGAGCTGCAGCGATCTCAGGGACTGGGGAAAGCACAGGGGCACAGGCACAAGGTCCCCAACATGTGATGGGACAAGTGATGCTCCACACACCCCGTCTCACCCCAAGCCCCAGGTGTACAGCATTACACACCACATTACCTTGGCAGCTCCCACCCCATGCCACGGGACATGCTGGGGGCTGCCTGGGCTGTGGCACGAGTGTAGCTGGGCTGTGCACGGGGCGGGGAACTGCAGCCAGGCTGGGGACCGTGGTAGGAAAAGGGAGGGAGGCCTCAGCTGACAGTACAGAGCAGGCAGGAGAGGGAAGCAGCCCTCCTCTGGGCTGCCAAGACTCGCCTTTCAGGGCGCGTTTGGAGCGTCAAAAGCAATAAAGCATCAGCGAGGAGCCCTGGCAGCGCAGCTTCCTGCCGGCCCCGGCCCCATCACACACCCGAGGCCGCCCATTACGGAGCCTCACGCTCCCCGAATTGCATGTCTGCTATGATTTAACGCTGTGAGACATGAAATAAACACCACAGGCAGGCAGGGCTGGTGGCGCGGGCATGGCCAGGCTCATGGCAGCCCCTGCTCTGGTGCCAGGGGATGCAGGACTCTCCTGTGGGGCAGTGGTCCTCAGGGATGCTTGGGCTCGCTGCATCCCCAAGGCACTGTGAGCAGTCAGGGGGACACGTGGGATCTTTCCTCCAGCACCTGCCTTGTGCAGCTCCAAGATCAAAGCACAGACCAAATGCCATGAGTGGCTGCTCAGTGTCATGCCCCTGGATAATTTAATTTAATTTGGGGATGCCGATAGCTTTGCCCTGTGGGTGCAAACTGAGTGGCCCACAGAGTGGTCAAAAATTGCCCATGGTAGGTACCAAGCCTGTTCTCATGCCAGTGAAGGAGCCCAATGCCTTTAAATCCCCCATGAAAGGGAGGGGAGCTCCTTTCTTTCAGTCCTCTCCTCCATTAGACACCCTTCAGGTGTTTGCAATATTCTGCCACTGTTTCACTACCATTAAAGCCAGGTAATAATATGTATGTGAAGGTATTTGGAACCCATTGCTGTTAATGAAGGAGATCCGGCTCATCCCAAACAGGACGGCAGCCACACGTTGCAGGCTCGGCACCATCCAGTCAGGCAGGAATTGCCTTGTTGAGAGCGGACCCAGCTGGCGTTTCATCTTCTATGGCTGCCTTTTCCTTTCTGCTTTTGTTTTTTAAAGGAGACCTGTGCCGGAGGCTCGCTGCAGGGAGAGGGGCTCCAGGAGGGAGAGGGGCTCCAGCGCTGTTGTGGCTGAGTGTCACCTCCGTGGGAGAGACCCAAGGCAGGTTTGTAGCAAGGACTGTACACCAGCTGCCTTGATGCAAAAACCTCGTGCCTGCCTTCCTCCCCTTTCACCCAGCTCTTCTCTGTGGCTGGAGTGTCTAGGAAATCTTTCCAATCAGGAACTACTCTGTGTTTTAACAAAACCACACTGGCAATTACAGCTGGGTATTTTCCCCTTCATTTTCTGGAGAAAATGAGAAAGATTTCAAGCAAATTGGAAAGGTTAATTTGGGCTGAAAAGGCTATTAGCTTGTGGTGTGGAACACCTGAAAAAGTCTTGCAGAAAAGTCTTCTCCCTCTTGTTTCTGGTGGAGTCCAACACATGGAGGTCTGTGGCAGTGCTGGGGAGGTTTGACAGCGCTGCACAGTGTGTGGGGATAGCCCTGGAAGGTATGGAGGCAGGAGACATTGTCCGTTCTGGGTTTTTTATTTTTAAAGCACCTACAGTGGAAATTACTCCTTTTGCTGAGTCAAGACTGTATGGAGAGCTCTCGGGATGTGGAAAGAGTGGGGTGAAGGCATGTCTGCAGCTTGTTCTGTCTGAGAGTGTACAATCCCCCCTGTATTAAATTATCTCTGATGTAACGGTGCTGTGACTGCACTTGATGCTGTAAACAAATTGTTCTGCACCCTAATTAGCCACCACAGCATTAATCATGCTGCTAAACATTAAACACAGCCTAGACAAAACCTGGAGCTAAAAATACAAAACTGAGATTATCTTTGTAACTGGGACATTCAGAATTTTTACAGTTTGTAGTTTAGGGTAGGGAAATCCTGGGGACCCCTCCCTGAGCAACTAAGTTGGGGCAAAGCACCATTCCCTCAGCAGCACATGGGGATCCCAGAGCAAAAATTCCAGTGCCCAGCACCACCTCCCTATCTCTCACTATTAATAGCCTGGCAGGCTCCTGAAATGAGCAGAATTTACTTTGTTGTACTTAAACTTCACTGGGTGTCTTGTTTTTTCTTTGCATATCAAGGAAATTGGGTAACTGCTGGTTTCCTCAGTTTTTCCTTATCAACCCTGCTGCTTCCTCCTCCTTGCCTTCTCGCCTCCCCAGTTCAGCCAGATGTGCTCAGCCAGAGCACATTTGAGAACCGGGGAGCTGAGGCAATCCTGGAAAGGCCACACTGAGATTCCCCACACCTCTTCCAAAAAAAAAAGGTGAGGGATGCTCTGTGACTGCCCACAGAAAATCCAGGTATGAGATGCCCACCGAGCTGGAAAAGGGCTTTTTCAGCAGGGAATTGGCAACAAGGGGATGGCAGTGGCACTGTCTCCAGCCACTCTCCCCTCCCTCCCACAGTGACACAGCTCCATTGGGAACATCAATGCCAGCGGTGCTTGGCCACTGGGGCTCTGGTGCCCAGTGGGGGACAAATCCAGGCTAGCGACTGAAGTGACACATTCCTGATGGTGCAGGATGGTGCCCTGGCAGCACCGGGACAGCACAGGCGCAGCCTGGACCAAAATGGGGAAAATGGTCTTTTCTCGTTATTGTTGTAATTAAAAGAAAATAATTCATTTTTATCTGTCCAGAGGGGCACAGCAGGGGCAGAGCGCTGGCTGCGGCCAGTGTGCCCAGCTGCTGGGGTGGGGACCAGGGAGAGCGGGTCCCGTGGCCAGGGGATGCCCAGGGGCTGTTTGTGGGGGGACATGGCCGGAGACACGGATGGACACACGGATGGACACACGGACAGACATGGCCGGACACACGGACAGACACATGGCCAGGCACACAGACGGACGCACGGACGAACACGCGGATGGACACATGCACACAGGGCAGGACACGCGGACACACGGACGGAGAGACACACACACACACACGGACACAGGGCCGGACATGCGGATGGACACACAGATACACAGCCGGACACACGGCGACATGAATGGACGGACACAGGGCCGGCCACACGGCTGTACACGCGGATGGACACACGGACAGAGGGCTGGGCGCGCGGATGGACACACGGCCGCCGCCGGACGCTCGGACCCCGCGGTCCCGGCGGGCGGTGCGGCCGGAACCGGAGCGGCCGCGCGTGCGCTCTGCGGCGACGGCGCCGCTGCCGGCGGGCCCATGACGGCCGAGCTGCGGGCCCGGGGCGGCGGCGGCGGGGTGAGAGCGGGGGGGAGACGGCGGGGCTGGGCGCGGGGCTGGGCGCGGGGCTGGGCGCGGGGCTGGGCGCGGGGCTGGGCGCGGGGCGGGAGGGAGGCGGCGACTCCCGCGCGGGGCCGGGGCTGCTGCCGGCCGTGCTCTCCCGCCGGCCGTGCTCTCCCGCCGGCCGTGCTCTCCCGCCGGCCGTGCTCTCCCGCCGGCCGTGCTCTCCCGCCGGCCGTGCTCTCCCGCCGCGGCGGCCCCGCTCCGCCCCGAGCCTGCGGCCCGCGGCCGCTCGGGGCCGGCCCCCAGCGCTTCCCCCTCTCCCCGGCCGCGGTGCCCCGTCCCACTGGACAACGGTCCCGGTCCGCGCGTGTTTCGTTGGGAATAACGGGCCCCGCGCGGGTCGCCCCCGCCCCGCCGGTAACGCCGGTGCCACGGGAAAGGGCACGGGCGGCTCGGCGGGCGTGCAGACACCCCGCTCCTCTGCAGGGAGCAGGAACGCGTGTTCTCCGCTCCCCGCCGCTGAACGGCATCTCCCGCCACCCCTTAACAAAAACTGCTGCTCTCAAACTTCAGAGCTCTGCGTAAATTGTTTCAAAAAGGACCCGGACCTGGCCACGAGGCTGTGTCAGTGCTCAGGGAGCTGCAGCCGGACCGTCCCGAATTGACACAGGGGTCTGCGCTGTTCTGTAGCATCTCTGTGCTCTCAGGACCCGAGAGATGCGTGTCAGAGAGGTCAGAGTTACAGCCGTGAGTGGGATGAGGGTATCAGCTCTTTGGTTGTGTGTTAGAAGTGGCATTAGTGTGGCAGCCGTGCCCTGGTCGCTCGGGGGCGGTGACCAAATGGTGCCCGCTGGAGGAGGTTGCTGCCCGCTGCTGCTTCCCGTGATGGACACTGGTTTGGGAAAGCCTCGGCCAGGAACGCAGGCTTTGTTCCTGCTGCTGCCTGCGGGTTTCCAGCCCTCTCTGTATCCGTTTTTCCCCACGATAAAAAGCGTGGCCGAGGTGTGGAGGCTGAAGGCCGAGGCTCTGGGTGCCTCTTCCATGCCACCACCTTCCTGCTCCTCGCACGTGGTTATTTCTGGAATCCCCTTAAACTCCTGCACTGTACGTGCTCCCTTCCCCACTCACTGCTTCTCATCAAAACAAACTTCTGAGCACGGTGAGTCACCTCGGAGTGAGGAAAATGCAAAACCTTTCTATTCCATTGCTCCTGGCCAGCCTTGTAATTTTTATCTATAGTTCCCTCCTTCCTCTCAGCTGCTTGGTTTTGTACTCTTTTCCTGTTGCTGTAATTTAATACTAATAGGATTTGTTTGGGTAGTTATTTTTCAGCAGGTAGGGCCGTGGTTGGGTTTGGGTTTCCAAGTGCAGGGTATGTTAACAGCGGTAGCACGCTGGTGTTAATTACCAGCTATGGAGCTTGTTTTATAACCCCATGGTGTGTAACTTCAAACAGCAATAACCAAACTAGTTATGGCAACAAAACCACAAACTCCCCAAAATCTTAACAAATTAGTTGCAGAGAGTGTGCTTCCTAGTGGCTTTTGTGGGCTGGTAGGCAGCCACAAACCTCTTAAAACTATTATAGGATAAGCTCTCTGTTGTTAACACAAAACTTTTCTCAAAGGCTGAATAAAATTAAGCTGGAATCATTGGAATATTAAGTGGTAACTTAGAGCACACGATCAGTAATTGGCTTTTATGCTTACAGCAACCTGGCAGCCTTTGTGAGTTCTCCTTCTGGTGGAGCAGAAAAACCCCAGAAAATCATGCCCTGTCCTGCCTTGGATTTCATTATTGTATTGCAGTTTATTAGGGAGGGTGGTTTTTTTAATTCACTTAAAAAATCCTCCCTGCGGCGTCAGGTGGGGTCGGCCGACGCGCACGGCGCACGCTAAGACAGCAAAATTAGCAACATGATTTAAGTGGTTTGCCTTTGTGAGAGTGTGCCCGCCCCACGCCTCACAGCCTTGGCTCCTCATCAGGCATCCAGCGTGTCTTGGCTCTTCTCAGGAATAAAGTGTGTGGGACAAGATGGGGGAGTGTGCACATGCGCACGTGCTTTTTCTTGTAAAAGTTGAGTGGTATTTTAGGTGAGACTAGCATGAGTAACTTGCTAGGGGTATTCCCACCAAAAATAATCTAGGAGTTTTTTTGTTTCAATGGCTGACACAGATGTGTGCTGTCTTTGTGTGTGGAGTAGCATCTGTCACCAGTATGGGTGGGGAACTCAAAAAAGTTGTTCACTCTCTACTTACTGGATGGAACTTGTTCTCCAGCGGCCTGAAAGCATCTTACATGTTTTCTCAATGATGAGAGTAAGTAGAAACTTGAATTTATTTTCTTGCAGCTTTGCTGGTTAAGATTAATTAAATGTGTGATCTTAAGGAGCTGGGATAGGTTGGGTTGTGCTGACAGCAGGATCCTGGACAGCCTTTGTAAATCAGGATATGCAACATGGTCCCTGTGGTTGTTCCTGTTGTAATGTCCTTCCCATACTACATGCAGTGCCAGTGTTATGGAGCCACACCTTGGTTGTCACCCAGGCTGAACTGTTGGCAGCAGCATCAGCTGAACTGTGGCTGTGACTGGGGGTACTGGGACCTCCAGCACTGGGGAGAGCTGCCTCTCCCAATAGCTGTTGACTGAGATTATTTGTGGTTTGGCAAGCGCAGTTACCACCCTGTGCTAAGCTAAGGCTGCAAAGATTTTATAAGTCTGGTAAAGAGAATTTTTGTAGTCTTTTAAGTGTCTGAACTGGCCAAAGGACGGGTTGTGAACCGTAGCTTGGGACCTTGAGCAGTGAATGTCTCACCAAACCTTGAGTGGCCTGTGTGGAGGGTGAAGGAGGAGCAATAACAGCCTCCCAGGCCCCCACTCTGACACCTTATTGTCAGTGAGACGTGACACCCACAAATGGCATGTGCCACCAGACTGAAAATAGCTCCCACCAGTGCCCTGGGATCCTTATATGTCCCGCTGCACATGCTGCTGCCTCGGGGGGGGGCAGGGAGCCCCTTCCCACTGCAGATGTAGCACATCCGACAGCCGGGGTAGCCTGTCCTCCCGGGCCTGCCTGCATTTTCCTGAGGATATACCAGATTGAACATCAGTCTGTGAATTTAGAGGGGAAAAAACCTGAGTGCAATGTTCAAGCTGATGTTGGTATTTCCATCAAGCAAGTGTGACTGGGCTTGTGTGTCACTCTCTTAGAGAGGAAGGAAAGAAACAGTGGTCTGGTGAGCCCTCAGCAAGCCTTGCAGAAACAGCTTGATGTCCATCCTGGTCACATTTTTACATGAGCTTTCTTTATTTCTTGCACACAGGATTGCCAGATGCTCTTAAACCAGATGAAAGAGATCACAGAAATCCAGGATTCAGCACTCCTGCTCGCAGCTCTTAAGGTTTGTATATATTGTCATTGTTCTTGGGAAAGAGAGCTCTGAATTTGCCCAAAAAGTCAGGCAAGTTCAGGCTCTCTCCAAACAGAGCACACAGGTCGGATGTTTTCTGTGTGTCTGTGGGCTGATGCTGAGCTGATCCTCATTAGAATGGTCGGTGCGTGCCTGTGGGAGCTATCCAGGAACAGCCTGGATGCATGAGAGGCAAAGGGTAAATCCTTTGCTGCTTTTCTGCTCCTCACTGGTGCTTTATTTTTGCACTATCATTCTATCAGGCTGCTAATGGAGACCTGATGGAAGCAGTCACCTTCCTGACAGAGGAGCATGCTCAGGAGCCGGCGCAGGACGTGGCTGCTGCAGAGCCGTCTGCCTGGGAAGGGAGCGCGGTGGGCAAACAGCTCCCACAGGGTGAGTCCGCCACCTCTGCTCGCCCTAACGGCTTCACATGTTTGTGTGAGCTCAGAGGGGAAGTATCTGTCCCCCTGCTTCTGACAGCACATCCCTCTGGCTCCTGTGAGGATCTGATTTTGCCAGTACTGATCTCTTAATAGTGTTCTAATAACGTTCATAGGTGACACATCACAGTTAAAAAGCTGGTGTTCCCATTTCATTATTTCAGGAGCTCTGAACTGTTCCTGCAAGCTCTGGATTTGGCTGTAAGGAAATCTGGGCACAGTACACAGCTGCGTGCTCTGCCCTGTTCTCATCCAGCCCACTCAGTGGCTCTCGGGTTGCCTGGCACGATCTGAACAGGAATTTCTGTTTAAAACCTGATCTAGAAAATTTTGCTCATATCAATTGAAAAACTGTATTTGTGAAGTGTAATGTTTTCTAGAGGTTCCTTTGAAAGAGAAGGTTTGCTGCTGGTGGTGGGACACTGATCAGAACGCTGCCTTCTCTTCTAGATGGTAGTGCTGCGCCTGCCCCTCTCAACCAAGACAACCTTCACACAGCCAACACCATCAGACCCCTGGAATCACCAAAAGCTCCAACTGCAGAGAGGGATGCAGCCGAAAGGTCAGTGGGGCCGTAAATGGGCTCTGGTTTTCCCAGGTATCATAAGAGGGTTCTTAAGCTGATAACTGCAGAGCAAACATGGATTACCTACCAGGTGGACACCTACTGGCTAGAGGGGAGTTTGATTCCCGTAGCTGTTGGGAATCTTCGGGGAGTGTTTTACAGCACAGCGTTCATCTCTCGTGACAGACCACAGGACACGCATTCCGCTGAAAACAAAAACCGCTCCAAAAGGAAACGCTGTGAAGTCTGGGGAGAGAACTCCAAGCAGAATGACTGGAGAAGAGCGGGTGACTGGCCTGTTGGAATGAAAAATATAGGAAATACATGTTGGTTTAGTGCTGTTATACAGGTAAACTGTAAGAAAGTTCTCTTTTTCTGATAGCAAACTTGCTGCAGTCTTGGAGTCAAAACGTTTCTCCGTTAGAAGTAAATACGCAGCAATTCTGTGAAGGGATCATCATATGCAGACGAGTGAATGTGACCCTGCTCAAACACAGAAACTTCTGGGTTTATGTGATGTGACTGTGATGTGTTCTGGGCCTGCACAGAAAGAGCCAAAGAGCAGTTAAATAGGCTTTAAATAGGCTTTGCTTAAAAATAGCTACAGATACAGAGAATCTGTGTGTCCATACCCAGGGCTTTGTGCAGTGATGGCCAAGTGCCTACTGAATGATAGAAGCTTGCTTGGCAAAATGAACTGATAATTTAATTTTACTGCAGTTATTGTTGGCTCCATAACACACGGTGTATCATATTCCATTTAATGCAATACACAGGCATAGATGCTTGGACAAATGAACAACTAGGCAGGTATATTATTAGTGATGACCTAAAGAAGAGACAGCAGTAAGTGGAACCGAGCAGATTTGTCTCTCCTAACAATTTCACATCAGCAGAGAGATGTTAATCATTTGTCTCCAGCTCTGAGAGGAAGAAAGAAAGCTGCAAATAGGCCTTTCTCACTGAGGCTTGTTCTTGAGTGCTTTTCTGAGGCTACCTATGCAGAATAGAATGCTCTTTCCTAAAATGGTTATTTCTCAGTCCTAGAAATGGCAGGATGAGATTTTGTCCTTGGGTGGCTACGAACACACTGTTCTAGCACAGGGGCTGTAAACGTTGTAAACATGTGTTCAGTAACACAGGTGAACACAGGGCCACTGGGGAGGGAGAAGTTTGCAAAATAAAGCTGTGGGGTCAGAGAGTGACAGCGGGGCATCAACTTGCAGTGAGTCCAATCCTTGCAGATGCTGACTGGGCTTTATCTCTCCTCTCCTTTTAGTCTCTGTTTCAGTTGCCAGAATTCCGGAGGCTGGTCCTGGGGTACTCCCTCTCACAGAAAGTGCTTGAAAGTTGTCGTAGTCACACTGTAAGTTTTTGATTCAGTAACACTGTCAAGTTTTCCTCTTTTGTGGTGTAGCATTCTGCTCTTTCTATAAGCAGATTTTATTTGGGGCCATCTGCGACTACTGTGCCTGTGTTAATGGCTTTAAAATCATCTGGCTATGTTAAAGACAAATTTGGGAAATAGTTCTCAAGGACAGAATCGGGATAGGAAAAAAAAGAGCTGCTTCTTGCACCACTGACCTCTAGAGCCTTTAACTGCCATATGGGGAGAAATTCTTCTCATAAAACTTCTTTGGCAGCTCCAGATTATTCATTGGTTTGCACACACAATAGAAGAACCAGTATTTGAGGCAGTCTGCAGGTCCCTCTAGCCCCAGTACTTTCTGAGAGTGGTCAGCAGAAGGTGCTTAGAAAATACTTAGAGAAAAAGGCATACATAGAATAATCCTTTGCTTGTTATATCATCCCACCTTGTGGCTACCACCATTTAAGAGAGTTTGCTTTATTTGCTTTCATGTGTACTCTCAATTCTCTAAAAAGCCTAAAATGCAGATGGAATAAATTCATAAATTCACCAGCTTTTGCCTTCTGATTTAGCAACTATAATTTCTGGCACTCTTTTCCCTAAAGGTTTTGTTTTGGTTAACTTTTTTCTCCCATGTGTCTGTTGGGAGAAAAGATTGGGATTCCCAGAAATGACACTGCACGTCTTCCTGCTTTTGCCCTTTTTTATGTCACCTCTTTCCTTAGTTGTTGGGTACCTTTTACAATATGTGCATGTGGTGTTCTGTAGCACTTAGTTTTAAGATGCTGCTTTTTTGAGTTGCAGGAAGGCTTTGGCTTCTCTTCTTTTTGCAATGCAGGGAAAAAGAAATATCGCATTCATGCAAGAACTTCAGAGTCTGTTTGCATTAATGCTGGGGACACGGCGTAAGTTCGTAGACCCTTCTGCAGCACTGGAACTCTTGAGGGATGTGTTTAGATCTGCTGAAGAACCGCAGGTAAAACCACATTGAAAAGCCTTTTGCTCTCTTTGAACCAGCAGTCACAGCCACAGCAATCCCATTTTGCTTCATCCTGCTGGTGCTTCCAGAGGCCTCTTCCCCTGTTTGTCAGTCGACAAGCAGCTGTCCTGGTGTCATTTAGGCAGAATGTACGTGCGTGCTAATTAACCAGCCAGCGTAGCACTACCCAGTGCCATCTGCGTAGTCGGGTAGCGATCACAATAATTCCCTCTGATCTAGTGTTCAGATGAGCAGAGTGTTCATTATCAGCCTAAATCAGCACACAGCACTTCAGTCTCACACGTAATTCAGCTGGGTGGGTACAGCAGTATCAGTCGGGTTGTGTTCAGTGGGTCTGTGACACCAGCAGACCAGGGGGACACTTTCTCATGGGTGTCACGATTGACTCTCCTCTTCTGTCTCTCTTCTAGCAAGATGTGAGTGAATTTACGCACAAACTACTGGACTGGCTGGAGGATGCGTTCCAGCTCACTGTGAATGTCACGTGAGTCCTGGGTGATCTCGGGAGTTTGACCTGACTCTAGGGAGAGTTTTAATAAATAGGGGGACTTTACATGAAAATTTTGAGCAAATGAGAGTTCTTTATTTGCCGTGGGTGAGGCTCTTTAAGCTCAAAATGTCCTTACAAACCATGGTGTCCACATCTCCTGTCAGTGCCTATGCAGCCTGTGGAGTAAATGAGCTTTTGAGGGGAGTTCGGTAGAGCTGGTGAACAGGAAAGCTCTGGTTTTTTGGAACTCATTTCAAAAGCTGGCGCCTTAACATCTTTTTTTCCCCTTTGCCAGTGCAGGTGTTATAATATTCTTTAGAGCATGAAAATGGATAAGAAGCTTCCTCTGTATTTTGTGCTTTGATAGAAAACTGTACTTTTGCCTGTAGACTCCCAAACCAGAGGCTTAGATTACTACCTGTGGTTTTTTTGCAGCCTCCAGCTGCAAATGAATGTGTGCTTTTGCTTTTTGAAACAGGAGCCCTGGGGACAAATCTAAAAACCCAATGGTGCAGCTCTTCTATGGGACTTTCCTGACTGAGGGTGTCCACGAAGGTGAGTTAAGGCTTCGGTAGACTCAACTTTTTAACTCATTTGAATTTTTCAGAGTTAACCAGAGTTCTTTGTTCTCTTGAGTTAGCTCATGGTTTTTGTATGGTTTCCATCATCCAGGCAACACTTTTTCCAAGATTGAGACCTTTGGTCAGTATCCCCTTCAGGTAAATGGTTATCGGAACTTGAGTGAGTGCCTGGAAGGAGCCATGGTGGAGGGAGAGATGGATGAGGCGACAGCATCTCAATCAGTGAAGTATGGACAGGAGGTTAGTTTTACCTCTTTTTGTCAAGCCTTTGGTTGCCTGCTGCAGGGAAGTGCAGCACACACAGCACAGAGGTACCTCTGATAACTTTAAATGGCAACTGTGAGTGTTCCCTAAGAACTGAAAACAAAATATTGTCTGGATAGCTGGAATCTCTTAAATAGTGTCACATGGTGAGACACTAAGTCTTTGCTGATTTGTAAAGATGTGATGTCCTATGTAACCAGTTCAAGGAGTTTATTTTGAATTGCAAAGGTCAACGTTTGCTTCTGAATCAAGTGTGATGAAGTCTCTCTCTGTTGAAGCCTGCCTGTACCTGAGTAGGGGGAGACCTACTGCCTCCATGTTTTCGGAGGGTAAAAGTACAGTGCTTAACTCCATGGTATGCCATTTGGAATTTGTCTCTCTCTCCCTGTTATACTGTGTGCGGTTTGGGGTTTTTCTTCCTTTCACTTGTATTTTCTGACTGTGGTGATTTTTTTCTTTCTTTTTTTTTAATCTCACTAATCACAAATCAATCATAAAATACTTAGTTGCAGCAAACTGGAAGGTGAAGGTGCACCATTACATTCAGCATCCTCTGTGTAAGTGCAGCTGGAGTTAGCTTCAAGAAAGGCTGGGAAACAACATGAAGACGTTGGCAAAGGTGTTTGGTGTAGGTGGGGCAGTGAAGGTATTTCAGTTCTATGAGAACGTCTGAAAATTGTGTTTAAAATAGCAAAAGAGAAATGAAGTCTTGGGCGGGTGAGCCCTGTTCCAACTCTGGACTCAAATGTTTGTTCTGAGTTTTCCTGGTTCCTGCCTGAAGCCATTCAGGTGTGTTTACAGGGGATGTGGGTGAAGCTGGTGTGGGCTGGCACTGGAGACAAAGGGACATAGCAGCTCATTGGCCAGGTTAATTTCAATCCAAGCTTTTTAGTTCCTCCAAATCCTTTGTCTAAAATTAAGGGAAATTTGACCGATCATGGAGTTGTTTTAATCATTCTTTGCATAGATAGAAGGAAAAGGCTCTGGCCTAATTTCTGAGAAATCTGACTGCATAGTTTCACTTCCTAGGATATGGTGGCTAGTGGGTGGCATGATAGAAGACATAGAGAATAAGGTGATTTTGTCTCCCAAGCACCTAGATAAGTGTGCTGAAGCTCAAAGCAACACTGGGATTAAAGGGAGTTTACCTTTCTCGCAGACAACAGGACTGTAAATCATTCCTCCTCTTTGGTTGTGGGCTCCTTCTCACAAAACTCTGGTGTGGGAGAGGTTTATTGTGGCAGCACACCTAACATGAATCTCACAAAGCAAAACAAGCTTAGTGTGCTCATCCCAAGTCTAGAGGGGAGCATGGAGTGGGTGGTGCCAAGCTGAAATAGGTGAAGGAAGTTTCTGGCAGTGGATGCTGCAAGTATTTGTGAACCAAAGAAGAGAGAGAGGAAGTGTAAATTCAACTGTGAATTCTTCTTTCAGCATGGCTCTTTGAAACAGTGTATGAAGCTACAGAAAGTGGGGGTCTTCTCTGAATCCCCTAAATCAAGGAGTTTATAGTTAGAGTGAGAGAGGATAAGGAACCCAGTGCAGTGGGAGGACTCCTGGTTTGTTCATCACTGCACATGATCTCAGAAAAGAGTTCTCTTGAGTGCTCTTGGCTGATGTGCAGAGTGTGTGTAGCCTCTGCTAATTTGTGAAATTCAGTGCTGGACTTCTTAGTAATCCATCAAGCTGGATGCATCAGACAATGACAAGTAACTTTGAGAGCAATTCTGAGGCTTTTTCACAGTAAAAATGTAAAATGGAAGCATAAATTTTTACTTGTAAAATTTGGCTTTTTGACTTCACAAACAAAACCTGATTCAGTGCCTAAGGACAGAGACATTTAAATCAGTCTATAATCATGTGGTATCAGTCTAAAATGTGCCATTAGCAGTCATCTTAAAACAAGTCCCTTTGGGGGCATTTCTGCTTTTGTTACAGCGCTGGTTTACAAAACTCCCACCAGTTCTGACCTTTGAACTCTCCCGATTTGAGTTCAATCAGTCACTAGGACAGCCAGAGAAAATTCACACCAAGCTAGAGTTTCCCCAGACTATTTATATGGACAGGTGAGTTGCCTTGTTGTACAATATGTTTAAAGCTGTTGGTTTATTGTAAATAAAGAAATTTAAAAGATTGTTTGGATGAGCAAGGAAAGATTCTAAAATGTTTACAGAAGATTGTGGGTGTTAGAAGTAAACAAATCTCACCCTACTGGCGGGGCTCTATATTTCTGTTTAGGTACCTCTATTGCAATAAAGAGCTTATTCAGATGAAGAGAGAAGAAATGAAGAGATTGAAGGAGAAAATGGTGATTCTGCAACAGAAACTAGAAAGGTGAGTAGTTAGCTGGCTTTGGTTTTGTGCCTTCTGGAAGTGTGCAAATGTTTCCTTTTAAATGAGCTTTCCAGTAACAGAGAAACTTGTAGAGGAAGGAGGAACAGCACTGTGTTTGTTCTCAGAAGTGTGGAGAGGGGAAGTGAGGTTTCAAAAACAAACCTGTAGCTGCTATGGTTTCTGAATATTACTGATACTGTTACAGGAATAAATTCTTTAAAGAGCACAGTTGCCGCTGTGCATTGGCAGGGGAGGCGTGGCAGCCCAGTAATACATTAAAAAGAATCTATGTTACTGTGCATATTAGAGATCCCCTCCTGCTTAGAGTTTGGCATTATTGACAGGAGGAGGAAGGAGATCGATAGGGAAGACCTGGTTTGGGGACAACCAGAAGATTTCATGTCCCAGGTGCTTTGTGTAAAAATCCTTTTACTCAGCGTGGAACTCACAGTTGGTGTTTTGAAGTGGCAGTTCTGTGGCCGTGGCAGCAGAGGGTTGCGCTGTGTCACAGCAGCCCCGGTGCCATCTGTGCTCGGGGACGTTCTGGTGGCAGAGAGAGCACAGGGTGTAACCAGGCCTCATGGGCAGCACCCCACAGCTCTGGCTGGCACGGGGTTAATTGTCTCCAGATTGGTGCTGTGTTTTGTGTTTGTGGCCAAAACCTGCTGATAGCACAAAGCTTGTGGCTGCTGCTGAGCAGCGCCCACAGCCTCAGGGCTTTCAAGGTCACCTGGGTTTTTCTTCTCCTTCCTTCACTTGCTAAACTGTCTTCATCCCAACCCAGCAGTTTTCTCCCCTCTTGCTCTTCTCTTGTCCCCTGAGGTTTAACCTGTCTCATTCCTTCATTCATGCAACACCTTGCATTTTTCCATAGGTACATGGAATATGGCTCTGGCCCAGCCCGCTTTCCACTGCCCGACATGCTGCAGTATATGCTCGAGTTCATCACTACAAAGCCAGCTGTGGCTGTTCCCTCTGCTCAGGGCTCTCAGACAACACTCCTGCACTCCCAAGCCGAGCCTCGTGTTTTGGACGTGCTTTCACAGCCCAATGGGTCAGTAAACAAAAATAAAAAGGATTCACAGGAGAACACTTCACCTCCCAGCTAAATGCTCCTGGGTGGCATTCCAAAAGTGGGTTATTTATCTGGGCACTGGTGAGCACGATGCTCTAATGTACAAGTGCTTGTGCAGGTAGTGGGTCCCCGCTTTGCTGGTCATTTGGTTCTGTTGGTTTAAATAGAACACTGCATGTTCTTTCTCCTTGTCCAAAAGCATCCCCATACTCCTTGTCTAAGCAGCAAGTCTGAGTTAAATTACGTGCTCTTTTTGGTTAGGCTATTCATTTTTTTGCTTCGTCAACCAGTAAATTACAGCAATATTGGATTATTATATCCCAGGCCGGCATGGTTGGTTTAACAATCTAAATTAAGCTGAGTAAATACACGAGTTTCTTAGTAGTAATGAAAGGAATTTTTAGAATTGCTCATTGTGGATCTGTGCTTACAGAATTCTATAAGAATTTTCCCTTGTATTTGTCCTGTATTTTAGTCTGATCTGTGAAGGCAGAAGCACCTTTCAGTGTACATTTCCCTTTACATTTGGTACCACCCTGAAAGGGAAGTCCTACTCCAGCTCAGGAGTAATTTTTGTTTGGTTTATTTAGTATTCTTTTCCAAAAAGAGAGAAAACAAGAGAAAGATTGAAAAACCTGTCCACTACTCTTGGATTTTGCTCCACAGCATATTAGAAAGGACGGATACTAGTACTGAAGATGGAGCTTTCTTTTTGGCAAATTCTTCACCACAGCAAAACTCCAACATGGAGCTCCAGCCTTCTGTTCCACCAGCAGAATTGTCTGAACATCCAGCTCCCCACGTGGTCTCCGAGGAGGAGCTGAACCTGGTTCGGACATGTCTGCAGAGATGGAGAAACGAGATCAAACAAGATGTGCAAGGTTGGCCCCAAATGCATTTGTAGTGATTTTTCTCCTGAATACCAGCCTGGTTTCACCTCTGTTGCTTTGCTGGATACAGCCTGAACCACAGATAATCTTGTCCCTGTCTGAGCTCTGGGGTTGAGTATATCTTATAGTTCCAGCCTGGCTTCAAACTTTTTGAAGTGAAAGGGGCTGGCATAGCCTGATGAGTAGTCATTAATTTTTAGGCATTTCTCTCATTGGTGATGTTCTTGGCAGATCTGAAGGAGTCTATTGCCAGAACCAACCTGTCCATCGAACAAATGTACCTTGACCCTCTCCTACGACAGGTAGGAAATGCAGCTTCAGTACCTAAATATTAAACCAGTTTGCTGATACTGGGTTTTGTCAGTTTAAATTGCCCTCTTTGATATATTGTAAAGTTCCTAGTGATGAAGCAGAGTACGATTTATTTATGAAAATCTTGTTTCTTCTTTCCTTAAAAATCAGCTCGTAGTAGAAAATTTATCAAATTGCTCAGTTCTTGTGCCAGGCTACACCTCTGAACACCCGTGCTGTTTCAGCACAGAGATCAGGCAGAGTCAGTCCCTGACAGCACACGTGAACAATGTCGGTGTCACTTCGCAGGTTCCCTATCGTTTGCACGCAGTCCTGGTCCATGAAGGGCAAGCCAATGCTGGGCATTACTGGGCCTTCATATACAACCAGCCTCGGAAAAAGTGGCTCAAATACAACGACATCTCGGTGACAGAGTCATCGTGGGAAGAGCTGGAGCGAGAGTCGTTTGGAGGCCTGAGGAACACCAGTGCCTACTGCCTGATGTACATCAGTGACCAGGTGTCCTGTGTTGGTGCAGGTACTGAGCCACAGCCGCTGGTTAATGAGACGTTTGCGTGTTGGTGTGTCCCTCTGGGCTGTGTGATCATTGTGTTCCTCAGCTTCCCTGTGGCACCGATTGTCTTTTGACAAAGCACAGAACTTCACCTCGCATGGGAGTGAAATAATCTACTTTGTACTCAATTAATTTGTAAATCCCTGATAGGGCTGAAAACTGCAGGGAGAACTATCCAGGTGAGATTGGGAACAGCACCTCATGCATTATTTATATGCGTACAAACTCAGGCTGCCCTTTTGCCACGTTCAAGTGCATGTAGTGTTGGTGTTCTTCACTTTGACTCTTTGCAGCGTTTATATGGCAGTGTTTGTTTACTGAGGGCGTGTGAATTACCTGCTTCTTTATCTCTCCCATTTTTATCACATTTCCTGAGTCATTTGTTTGGTCTTTGGTGATTCCATTACATTGAATGTAAACAGGCTGGGGTTTGTGCAGCCTTTCTCCATGTGTGAGGTAACAGTATCTGAGTGGCTCAGACTTACAAGTGTATTTGCAGTGCCAGTGTATAAATAGTTTTGTGGAGAAATTGCGGTGCACGTGGCACTAGACATGGCAAACAGCTGTACAAGAACCCAATAATTTCATCCATGGCTCATTTTGATGTAATAAATAGAAGGAAACAATGGAGAGCTGTCATTCTGTTCATTGCTAAGTGTGGCTGATGAGAATCTAGAGTTTGTTCTTTGTTTTCCTATGACAGTTCTGAAATGAAACCATGGGGTGGTTTTTTCTCCTATTTAATGCAATTTTTGTTGATTTTTAAAAACACTTTGCTTTTGCAAGGAGTGCATAAGAAATATCTGCTGTAGAGAATTGCCATTTGCTTTTGATAAATTTTAGATCTTGTCTCAAGCTGATGCTGCTTGGGTTTTGTGCTATTTTAAAAGTGAATATTGAAGTAGATCTAAAAAGCATTGAGAAATACCAGTGTGATATTTATACTATAAAACCCATGCACATCCCTACCTTCACCTGCTGTGCGGTGCTGCAGGTGTGACACCTCTGGCTGAGCTGTTGGCAGTTGACAGTTCAGTGCTGTTCCCTGTATGACTGGAGCCCTTGGATCAGGATGTGTCTGACCTGCATCAGCAGGTGCTGCTTCTGGAATTGCTCTGTGTTAAATGCTGTCCAGTGGTAGAACAAAACTAGGTTTTGTTTCAGATAACTCTGTAGATTTTTTATTTTTGCACCTTTGCTTCTGGATCACCTTATATTACAAAGCCAGTAGAAAGTTTGGGGGTTTCCCCGTTTCTCCCTCAGCCATTTTGCTTGTGGCTGCCCATAATGTTGTGTGTGTATTTAGTCCCTAAGGGTGGTGTCCTGCCACAATGTGTTTCTTTATGCTGGTCTTGCATTTCCTCCAGATGAGGATGAGGGCCCAGAGGCTGTACAGATCCAGAAAGAAGTGGAAGCCTTGACCCCAGAACTGAGACAATACATCCAGAAGGACAACTGGCGCCTGGAGCAGGAGGCAGAGGAGTGGGAGGAGGAGCAGTCTTGCAAGATTCCGCAGATGGAGCCTTCACCTGCTTCTGAATCGCAGGACCTCTCCTCTGAGTCAAGACCAGGTAATCCCACTCTGAATTTGCAAACTGTGTTGGAACCAGTAACAGCCAGCTGGTTGCCAGTGCCATTGCATTGGAGCCTTGCACAAATGTCTCAGAATGCAGAAGCAGCTGTGGGTGAAGCAGCAAAGGCAGCTGCTGGAGGCTTTGCCCTTGCAGTACAAAAGGCTGTTCTGGTTCTGCATGTGCATCCTTCCAGGCTTGTCCCCAGAAATGCTGTTTCTTGTTCACTTAATCATCATGGGCTAATCTCAGTTCACTTCCAGCTTTTTCTTTTTTTCATAAATATCAAGTGGACAAGTGCTGTTCTCTGGAGTGGGAAACGTTACTTGACAATCCCTGATGACATGTGCCATTCCCACTGGAAAGGGGTACGCACACACTCACGTGAAGTGCCTTCACCTCTGGGATGAAGGCAGCAGCTGTGTAACACTGCATGGACAAGCTGCAAAACGTTTTAGAACAAGAGAGGAGAAGAAGTGTTGCAGCTGGTGCTCACTAGTACCACACCTCTGTCCTGACAGATCAGTTGTCGGTCTGTGAGCAGAGTGTGCACTCCCTGTCCTCGGAGCACGCCAGGATTGCCCAGGAGCAGACTGCCAAGGCCATCGCCAACACTGCTGATGCCTACGAGAAGAACGGCGTCGAGGCAGCTCTGTGCGAGGTAGGAGCTGAGCCCTGGCCCAGAAGCCAGCCCCTTGTCTCTTGTCTTCTTGACAGACCTTTGCTTTTCCCATTTCTATGAACTTCTGCAGCCACGTTTAACTCAGTCCCCTTTGGCTTTCCTGTATTTTGCTTTGGATTTTCTTACTCTCTTTCTTCTTTTTCTTCTCGGCCACAGCCCAAGGAGGTAGAGCCGCTGAAGGCCCAGCCGGGAGAAACAGCCCTCACAGTTCAGGCAGAGCAGCCCCAGGATTCTCAGGAAGCAGAGGCTGCTGCCCAAACTAGCTCACAGGTCTCTGAAGTGGAAATCCCCAGTGTGGGGAAGATTCCCGTTAGATCTGATGCAGACGGATATAATGAGGAGGTACAGATCCCAGTGCAGGGGTTAATTACTGCCGCTTGTTAGCCCGTAGTTTTGTAGTTAGCTGGCTTTGAGCTGCCCTAAGGGTGGGTGTGATAGTGTCTGTCACAGGAACAACGCCCTGTACAAAGTGCATTTTCCCACTGTGGAAAGGAAGCTGGACAGACCAAATTGTTCCATAATTCCATTTCTAAATGCCATTAGAAAAGCAGCTCTGTAAGAGTGCTCAATTGGTCGATCTGCACATTGGTCCTAAGTCCTTTTTCTGGCACAACTGTATCATAATTAATCCCACCTGTGTTAATTTTTTTACAAGCTTCTTTGCTCGCTGTAGTTACAGTTTTGTCCCCTCTCTCAAAGACCTTATCCCTAACAGCAGAACTTACATACTCTGCCCACTGCTTTTCTTGGGTCTGCCCATTTAACCACTCACACACATGTTCAAGCAGTGTTTTGGAAGTGTAGTTGGATTTCATGCAAACACTGAGGCTGTCACTCCTTGAGTATGTCTGATGTGCTTGTGTGAAATTGGCACAAGGAATTTCTGTGCCACAGGTGCTGTTCTCATTTTATATGGCTTAGGAAGATTGAGTGGGACACGGGGGACATGGCCAGCAGGCTTTGCCTTCTCACTTGTTTAATTTTCAAATTCAAGGCTTGGAGTGACGAGCCTTTAGATCTTTAAATGCCTAAGAAAAGCCCTGCATGTAAAGTGCATGTGATCGATAGAGTCAGTAGAATGCAAGTAACTCACAGCCCCAGTTATCACACCTGTACTCGTATGATTTCCTTTAAACCTTATCTTTTGAAAGTTTCTTCCATTCTTCACCGTGCCTTTCTCTTCTTTCCCTGTCCGTTACTGTTTTCCTTGTTCTTGTTTGTGTCTGTTCTCCTGCTTTCATGGTAGGTGATGCTGAGTCCAGCCATGCAAGGTGTCATCCTGGCTATTGCAAAAGCCCGCCAGACCTTTGATCGCGATGGGTCTGAAGCAGGGCTTGTTAAGGTATTGATTTGTTTGCTAAATCCAATAGTATGGATATCTGTTTTCTTAGAATGGGGAATCTGTGCTGTACTGACAGATCAAGAATGTGAAGGGAACGATTTGTGCAGTTTTTCTTCTAGCTAATGGACTTTGTCCTGCATTTTAGTTCCTGCTCTCTTATTGTGATGACATATCTGTCTGTTCAAAACAACTTTTAGAGCTTCCAAGAAAGAACTCACTCCTCCCAGGGCAAACAGCAACTTTTTTCCTGCTTGTTCTTTTATACTGTGAAATTCATTTTTTTGGTCCTGAACATGCTCCCTTACTGTGACCTCTGTTGTCAAACGTGTCCTCGAGAAATGTCTGCATGAACAGAGGGTGTTGAGAGCATAAGCACTGCTGAATGCTGAAGCTGATGTTAGATTTTACAGGCAGGTAGATTTGACTAAAAGTGCCACATGGGAAGAATCACCCGTGGTGGTAATCTGTGGGATATAAATCACAAGGTACTCTTGCACCTCCTCCAGGTACAAGTGTGCAGCAGTTGATTTTTGCAGCCTGAGCACTTGCAGGACGGTTAGCAAACCTGTCTGAGGCAGCTGCACCCCCTCTCTCAAAGTCATTTGGGCTCCCCAGCACTTTTGGAAGCACGCACTTCATGTGCAGGGTTTGCCTGGCTGTGGGGGCCATTGGTTTGTGGTTGAGATGTTCGTGGGCTTCCGTTCACCACTGGAATATTACCAGGCTTGATGTCACCATGGGAATCCCATCAAATAGGACAGGTTTGAGCTCCCTGTCAGCTGCTGTGGCATTCCCACGGGCAGACAGGTAGATATGTCCGTGTGTGTGTTCTGTTGGCAGGCGTTCCACGAGGAGTACTCCCGGCTGTACCTGCTTTCCAAAGAGACCCCGACCCCCCAAAACGACGCCCGGTTGCAGCACGTGCTCATCTACTTCTTGCAGAACAACGCTCCACAGCAGGTGGTGGAACGGACCCTCCTTGAGCAGTTTGCAGACAAAAACCTCAGCTATGACGAGAGGTGGGTGCCCAGGATCCCAGGGAAGGCTTTTCTCACTTGCATGCAGCTGGGGCCACTGTTCTGATTTTTCTCTTTCTCTGCTCACATGGAGCAGGTCCATCAGCATCATGAAGGTGGCACGAGCAAAGCTGAGAGAAATTGGTCCTGACGACGTTGACATGGAGGAGTACAAGGTAAGGGACTAGAGAGCTGCCTCTGATCTTTCACACTATCCCAACTTGAACTGTCCGAAGTGGGAAATGGGGAGCACAGCCTGGAGCTGTGCTGGCAAACCCGGGGTTCACTGCACACCTGTCAGCAGCGTGGGTCTGCAGGAGGGGGCTGCAGGAGAAAGAATACGCTGGAAATCTCCTGAGCTTGGAGGAGTGTCTGCAGTTGGCTAAATTCATTTACCTGTCACTTATGAGAGACGTTCAATCACTAGAGAGGGTAAAATCTGACACCCTTTAGAGTCACAGGGGACCCCAAACTGTGCGTGTGGGTGTTCGGGGTGAGGCTGACGCTCTGCTTGGCTCCTGCTCCTCACAGAGATGGCACGAGGACTACAGCCTTTTCCGTAAGGTGTCCATCTACCTGCTGACGGGGTTGGAGCTCTACCAGAATAGAAAGTAAGTTCCTCTAATTGTGTGTTTGGACAAGATAAGCTGTAGCTAAAAGTGAAGGCCACTCTGACAGAATTTCTTTCCAATTCGTGATGGCCAGTTTGTGTTCGGTCCTGTGTTTGAGGCCAGGACTGGCTTTCTTTTTGACCTGCTAAAAGCCATTTCTTGAATTGAGAGTTGACCTTGATTAACAGTTCAAATATGAGATTGAGCTGCTGGCCAGCTGTCTGACAGTTTCTGAGAGTTTTTCCTAAGTTTTTTTTCTGGGAAGTAGAGCTTTATATTTTATTTTCCAGAGATGGGTTTTCAGGAATGACTGCCATAACTTTGGGATTTTTCACCTCAGGCCCCTTTATTAAAATTAAATTGTCTCAAAGTGGACATTATGCTTTGTGTAAACACACGCTTTAGAGTCCTCTAGACCCAAAGGGCCTTGGTTTCCTCCTTACCTCTCTAGAAACTGTATTTTACATAAATTGTGCAGGATGGAAGAGAACAGTGTCATTTTAGGAAAGATAGAAATCAGAAAAGTCATTTTTCTAATCCAGAAAATAAACAGGCTTTCCAAAATTATTCCTTGATGGAAACAGAATTGAATTCTGGGGTGGTTCACAGTGACAAACTACCAAATTCAGGTGGGCAAATTGACACGAGGCTGGGCAAGAGCAGATTAGAGCTTCCCTGAATTGTCCTAGTCCCTGTCAGCAATTCTGTTTTCTCACCTGGGGCAGGGGTTTAGAAGCCAGAAATATGTGAGGGACCTGAAAACATGACCTTCTGCACTTCGAGTGTTCTCTCAAAGTGCAGTGCAGAAAATAAATGAAAATGTTGTACTGGAACTTGGCTTTAAGGGGCTCTGCCAAGATGCTCGTTAGGCATTGCAGGCAAAAAGGAGCAGGAAGGGCTTGTCATGGGACATCTGTTCATTTGTGCTTTTGTGAGGAAATACAGCTTTTCCCATCAGGCCTGGTGCTAGTGAGCCGGGCCCAGCGGGAAAGGTTTCCTGAGGTGAGCTGAGGGACTGGCTGCAGTCGTGGCCCTGCCAGAGCCCAAGGCCTGCAGAGCTGACCCTCTTCTCCCAGGTACCAGGAGTCGCTCACCTACCTGGTCCACGCCTACCAAAGTAACGAGAAGCTGCTGCTGAAGGGAACCAACCGAGGCGTGAACGAGTCACTGATCGCCTTGTACAGAAGGAAGTGTCTCCTGGTTTGTATCGAGGAGCTCAGCTCTCACTCTTGGAGAGGAGGGGAGGGAGCAGCCAGGGCACCGTGGTAGCCAAGACCAGTGTAACTGTCTCTCCTGTGTCTGTTGCTGTGGGTCTGCCCCTTGCTGAGTACCAGCAGCAGTATGGAAATAATAATGATAATTCAGTGACAGAGCGTGCCATACAGCTCTCAGGGAATTCAGGCAAAGGCAGATCTAGGTCTTGGCATCTTAAAACCAGAGTTGTAAATAAGCCGTATGCATTCTGTATGTAGATACAGAAAAATACATGTATGTGTATGAACATATACATTTACCAGTTTGTTTTCTATGGTGTGGTTCCCATGATTAAAGGTGGCTGTTCCACCACAGCCCAGCACCTGGTGCTGTTAGTCCTTGTTCTCTGCATGGCTGCTGGTGCAGGGCATGAGCTGGACCTTTCCTGGCTATCCATGGTCCATGCTTGCTCTTTACAAGTCTGTCCCCAATTCTCCCTTTGCCTCCAGAAGCTGAATGAGGTGGCAGCCTCTCTGTTCGTCAGCTCTGAAGAAGCTCGTGTGTCAGAGGGCGTGAGCATCCTGAATGAGCAGATCATCCCTTGCATGCATCTCATGAACAACTTTGATATCTCCAGAGAGGACCTGGATGCCATCGAGGTCATGAGGAACCACTGGTGCTCATATTTGGGACGAGAAGACATGGATGGTAGGGAACAGCTGCTGGCCTTACCTTTGTTGTGCTGATCATGGGCAGGGCAGTGTCTGGATCTCAACTGGGAAAGAATTTAAGGACCATTTAAAACACTTCCTTAAATTCCTGGCATCTGCACTGTAGGGGCCTTTCTGATTGTGGGAGGAGAAATCAATTTGAATCACCTATTGAATTCTGTTACAGAAGAATTTAATCTTTTGCACTAAACTAAGCTGCAGAAGGATCTCTCTTCCCTGAAATGGGACAGCTGATGTCCCAAGAATGGCTTAGTGTTCCCTCAGGGGGCTTGGGTCTTCTGTTAGGGTTTCTCCCTGACTGGAGGTACCCAGGGATGGCAGGTGAATGCAGACATGCTCAGTGGCATGGCACACTCCTCTTCAGGAGGGAGCAGCAGGTGTTATCAGAGGCCAGGGTTGTGGGAGATTGGGTGGGGGAGCAGATTCGGAGCATCTCTGTGTTCTGAAGAGAGGTATGTTGTTGTAGAGCTGCTCCATGTGGGCTGAGCTGCCCTGTCCGAAGGGGAATGGGCTGTGAAGGTTCTGTTCTCCTCAATATTTGAGCATTGCCCAGTGATTCCTGGCCTGACAGCCAGTACAACAGCGCCTTTTGTGTGTCCTGGTGGGACGTGGCCCCTGGCAGCCAGGTGGCAGTGGAGCTTCCCTCGCAGAGCCCTGGGTAGGCGGGCAGGATGAGGACTGGCCAAGCTGGGCGGCAGCTGGTGCGATGCCTCCTCTGGTCAGCAGGTGCTGCTCATCCCCGGTGATGGGCTGGGCAGCTCTGGGTGCGGGGACAGGAGTCTGCAAGAGGCGTCACAGTGGCACAGCCCATTAGCTCATGGCCTGGAGCCCTCTGCCATCTGCTGCCACTGACCGTTTCCTCCTCTCCCCCTTGACAGCAAAGCTGCAGCTGAAGCTGGGCGAGCTGCTGCCCCGGCTCCTCGATGGCTCCACCGAGGTCATTGTGCTGAAAGAGCCCCCGAAGATCTGGCCCAACTCCCCCTACGACCTCTGCAGCCGCTTTGCGGCCGTGATGGAGTCCATTCATGGGGCCTCGACCGTGAGGGTGAAATAGCCCACAGACCACTCGCTGTGCCACAGTGTCACACTGCTGACCTGCCCGGGGCCTCCATCGGGTAGTGCTGGAGCGGGAGAGGGGGCAGTTTGGCTTCCGAGCTGTGTTCTTTGTAAATATAAGTGAATAAAAAGCAGTATTGCACTTCTGAGGCAGAAAGTGAGGCAGTAATGAGAAGGACCTGGACGACTGTTGTAGCATTGAGGCACAGGCCCCAGCAGCACCACAGGGCCCAGCCCAGCTCCAGGGGTTCTTCTGTCCTGACAGCTTTCTAGATGTGACCCCTGGGCCCGTGATGGCACAAGAGCCCGGCTCCTCTGTGCACAGTGCTGCGCGTTGTCACTGGACTGTCAGATACTTTTACAGCTCCCTGAATGGTCACTGCCACAGGTTGCACGTTGTGATCCAGCCAAGCTCCTGCTTGCAGGAGCCTGGGCTGAGTGAGGAGGAGGCAGCGAGGAGCGGCAGCTCACACTCTGTCGTGTGGGCAGTCGTGCACGCAGCTGCATGTTGTGGTCAAGCCAAGCAGGCTTTTGCCTTTTGTATTCCAGCTGGCACCAGAAATCACGCAGGAGCCTTTCTCGGAGAGGCACAGGCAAATCCTGGTTAGTGAGGAGCCAGGACGGGGCTGTGAGTTTGTGCTGGGCGGGAGCTGACTGACTCGGGGCAATCACACCACCCCAAAGGATATTCCTCTCACAGCCGGAAGGCAAACTTTCTTCTCCCCTTGGGTGGAGTGTCAGGGCTGGATGAGTGTTGCTGACAACTGTGAGGGCTCAGATCAGCCCATTGTGTTGGTGGTGGGTTTTTTTGTTGACTTTGTTAACGAAGTGCCCTGTTGGCATTTCCTTTTGCGGGCGCCCTGTGCTTGTGTTTAAGCTGTTTGGGCTGCGGCAGCTGTTGTAAGCCAAAAGTTCTGAGTCAGTGGAGGGGGATCCTGTTTGTTGGGACTATGCAGAGTTTTCTAACAGTGCAATAAAAGCATTTGTTCTATGTTAGAATGAAAAAGCTCCCTCCGTGTCTTTATTTCGCTCTGGGGTTCTGCCTTAAGGCTCGTCCTGCACAAAATGTGTTGTCATTAGCAGAGCTGCCTGGGGATGGTCCCACTGTTTTGTTGGTGTGCATTTCCCCGTTATTTAGGAATAAACTGCTCCTGTGGGAAAATCTTGCACTCTCCCAGTGACTTTATGATGAAGTAGAACTGCCATTATCCACAGTGGTGGTGGAGGTGGTGGTGTCCCACCAATGACCTGTGTCTCCTCAGGGACTGGGGTGCTGTGGCACCAGGGTGTTGCTTTTTCAGCTTTTCCCCTGTTGTCATGACAGAACAGTGGAATGAGGCCTCCAGCTCACTGCTCAAGGTGCTCAGCCTGTGAGGGATGAAAACACGGAGCTCTTGAACATAGACCCCAAGCTGTGACCTGCTGGGAGCTGTGCTCTCTCTTCCCCACCAGTGCTTGGCATTGCCAGGCAGCTTTTGTGCGCTTGCAGGCAGTAGGATGTGGTTTGGGGAGAGACTCCTGAAACAGGAGAGTCCTTTTGTTCTGACTGTCAGGCAATGAGTGGCTTTACCTTGTTCTTTGTGTTGCTGCCAGGAGCTGAAATGCCCCAAAGCCTGCTTGAAAAAAAAACAACAAAGAGTGTCAGGAGTACAGAGTCGTGCCAGGTCAATTCCTGATATTTGGGTTGGGCTGGACAGGAGTGTGTCCAGGCTGGAATCCTTTGCTCTCTGTCCTGTCCTCCCATTTTCCAAGGGAGTTATAGCCAAAACAGCCTCTCTGCTCCCGGAATTGGTCAGCCCTCTCAGGGCAACTGGCAGGGCATGCAGCTCCTTGGAAGGTGATGGCCAGGAAGACCAACCCCTGGGTTCTACCTCCCTTTGATCTTTGTTCAGAAAGACAGAGCACTCATCTCTCCCCCTTCACTGTTGGCACCACCAGCTCTACCCCCAGCCCTGAAGCATCAGAACTCCCAGGGATCGTCCCTGTTCCCTCTCCCTGCCCACCTGTTCCTTCCTCTCCTCTTCAGCAGAGCAAAGTGCAGGTTTCAAAACGAACTTAGAGGGGAGTGGACTTTGTTTCCCCCAGGAATGCCACTGTCGGCTGGGCCTTCCTTGAGATTGGTCACGCGCCCGGCTTTGAGCCTCCAGGGATTAAACCAGCGGTGAACTCGGTTTTCAACCAGTGCTGTAGCAGCGGGCTGGCCCCTGTCAGGACTCTGGGTACTAATCCAGCCTGATGGTCCGTGCTCTTGGTTGCAGAGGTGTGCAAGCAGCCTTTATTTTTACAGCTGAATCAGGAAAATGTGGAAGGAACAGTTAAGGAGACCCGCAAAACCCCGGTCTTACCTTTTCTGTGCAGGTAAATGATGCAGTCGAGGAACTTTTGACACAAAGGTCTGTGGCAATTATCGGCTTTATCATCTTAGCCATGAGAAGATGAGGCTACTGCAGGGCACACAGCCGCTGCCATCCTGCCTTTGCAGCAGGACTAAAATTGGTGCTGCCTTGTCTCTAATTTTCCCTCTCCCCCTTGTTTTCCACTTTTTTCTCTCTTTTTTCCCCAGTCTGTCCTGGACAGACTGAAACATTGCTGCAGCGGCAGCGCTGCCCCTCACGACCCTTGCATCCCCCTCGTGCAAGATGCAGCTGCATGTTCAGAGCACAGACACACACTGCCAATGGCCGTGATAATTTATTGCAAATGCATCAGAGCGACACAGACACACAGGGAAGGAGCTGCTGTGCTGAGCTGCCAACACGGTGTCACCCATCAGTGTCACCAGCAGTACAAAGTACTGCCCACTGCTTGTTGCCTTCCCACGCTCGCTTGGCGAGTGCTGCGGGGAAACCTGCTGCTCCTTAACAGAGAAAAAGTGAAGCAGGCACACAGAGAAAGGAGAGGAAGTGGCAGGGCTGCTGTAGCAATTAGCAAATCATCCTGTGAAACGTGCAGGAGCCCTCCCTGCCAGGGGAAGAGCCACGAGGCATGCAGGGCACAGCGAGGCCCTAGATGACCAGGTCTGCGATTTTGGGGGGTGGGTGGTGGCCCCCACCCAGACCCCGCGTGGTGGGGAGCTGGTGGCAGGCAGGGGCCGGCGGTGTCGCGGTGCTCGTGGAGCGGGCGCTGCAGGCGAGGAGCAGCCCACCAGCGGCGAGGAACGCTCCGGCAAACCACCCCAGGAAGGTGGCCTCCCCAAACTCCCACCGGGGCACGATGTCGGGGACGGTCTCATCCCAGAAGTCGAGGACGGTGTTGTAGGCGACCCAGGAGACCGGCACCAGGGTGGTAATCCCCGCGGTGCCAAGCACCGCTCCCCCAGCGAGCAGGAGACGCTGCTTTTGCCCGGGTTTGTCCTCGCAGGCTCTCCAGCTGTCCAGCCCCATGGCAGCGAGGAGGCAGCCCAGCAGCCCCAGCCCGTTGGAGACACACATCAGGAGGCGAGAGATGCGCAGCTCAGGGGGCAGCGCCAGGAAGGAGCCGTGGGCTTGGCACTCGACCACCCCTTCCTCCTGGGTGATGCAGACCTGCCAGAGCCCCATGTTCCAGACCTCCAGCTCGTTCAGGTCCAGGTTGAGGTTCTTCCAGAGCGGCACAAAGGTGGTGACGCAAGAGCTGACCCACCCGAGGAGGGCCAGCAGCATCCCCCCCGCCTGCGCCTTCGCCCACCAGCCCCCGGCCATGATATCGCCGCCCCGCTAACCTCTGGGCCCAGATTAGCCGCCCTGAGCGGCGGCCGCGGGCATTAACGTTTGTGGAGCAGCGTCCGCCCGGCCGCCGGCCGCGTCTGCCGCCCGGGGGGGCGAATTCAAGCCTGTTCCTCCAACGCCGGGGTGTGGCCACGGTCGTTTTTCAGCCGTTGTTGGTTTTTCCACGCTAAAAGAAAAGCGCGCCCGGCTCAGCAGGAAAAGCCGGGTGCATCCCCGCCGTGACTCTGGGCAGGGTCTCGCCGTGCCCGGGAGGGTTAAGCCAAGGCATGCAAATCCTCCGAGCCTCGGCCACCCCGAAGCGAGAGCCTTGGCAGGGAAGGCGCCTCTCGGCAGCAGCAGCAGCAGCTCCGGCCGCGGTGGGACAGGGAGGGCACCCGGGGCAGGATGCAGGCAGCGGACAGCCGGCATCGGGCTCTTCTCTGGAGTCGGTGCCTTGGTTGGAGGCCCCGACTCTCATTTGGTCATCAAATAAATATGCAAATGAGCCTTTGAGAGCTGCGTCGAGGATGGGGATGTCCGAGGGAGGGAAGCAGGTTTGCAGGTGGGTACTAATCACCCTGTCCTGTGTCCAGCACCTCACCCGGGACACGGCTTGTGGTGCCTGTTGTGTGTGAGGAAACTGTTGTCTGGGAGGGGACTCCCTGCTGCAAACAGAAGAATGGGGAAAACCCATCTACAGCAGCCTGGTCCAGTGGAAGGTGTCCCTGCCCATGGGAGGGGGTTGGAACTGGATGATCTTTAAGGCCCTTTCAATCCAAACCATTCTGGGATTCTATGAAAAGGATGGGCCACAGCATCAGGAAAATCCCAACTTTGTGCTGGCGCTCAGCTCCCATCCACCCCCACGTGCGTCCCCTCCGCGGGGTCCAGCTTGCAGATTCATCTTCCCCAGGAGATTAGAGACTAATCTCTCCTTCATCCGCGTCTTTCTTATCTGGTATTGGGAGCCAGACTGGAAATTACTGAGTCCTGCTGGCCCTGGGGGTCCACCCCAGTGAGTGTCAGGGGGGACCTTCGTAGAGGCCTCCCAAAAGGAGAGGGTGAGGGAGCATAGACCACGTTTAGTGTGGGAGCACAGACCAGGCAGGAGGGGGGGGATGTTTTCCAGCACTTGCTGACCATCTCATCCCTAAAGAGCAGACAGTGAGCATCATCCTAAGGGCAAGAACAGGGAAATCCGCTGGGAAACCCCTCCTGCTCCTTCCCCCAGGCATTGGGGCGCCTGCTCCTTCTGATTAAATCGTCTCAAGGTAATTGTGCCTGTCATTGAGACAGATTAACGGGTGACCTTCTGCCGCTGGAGCAGGATTGGTGGCCGCCACCGAGCTCCCTGTCCTTCCGTTCTTCCCTCCCACTGGCCACAGTGGCACAGCCTGGCAGAGGATTCCCGTCCACGACCGGTGGGAAGATGCCCGGCAGTGGCCGGGGCGCAGCAGGAGCCACAAGCCGAGAACGACGTCTCTGGGGCTGGCAGCCACTCTGCCTGGACATGAGGTGGGTGCCCTCTGTGCCCAGGGGTCTGGGGAGCTGGGGGGTTGGCCCGGAGGCTAATGTCCCCTGTCACTGCACTGCTGGTCCTGCCGCTCTGCAGAAGCAAGGAATGCTTGGAGGGGGCAGAGCACCCACACTCCCACCCCATCCCCACCCCTATCCCCATGGGTCGCTGCACTCCAGGTTGATTTTCCAGGAATGTGACCTCTCATCACATCTCCCCACAGGGACCGGCTGGACTCAGCCTGTCCCAAGGAGCCCAGCAATGGGATCTGTATATCACAGCCTGTCCAGAGGCCACCCATTTCTGCTCAGAGCTTCTTAGAGAACCGGGAGCCACAGCCATGGCCCAGAACGAGTGTGGAGCAGAGCCACGGCGCTTACCCGGAGCTTGTCGGCTGCTGGAGCGGCTTCCCACCGGAGGAGGATGGCTCCTTCCCCGGCCTTGCAATGCAATTATGGCCCCTAATGGGCTTAGCCATCTGGAGCCAGCCCATAGCTGCCCCGGCACAGCTCCGGGCCTGGCACATGCACTGCTGGGCAAGGGCTTTTCCCCCAGACCCCAGCCCCTGGAGATGTGGAGAGGGGCCAGAGCTCTGCACTGCCCTCCGTGTCCAAAATAACCCCCCACTTTGTGTCCCCCCGTGGCAGGACCCCACGCCCAGCCCGGGGCTGAGCCCCCGCCCCGGCGCCGCCATGGTGCTCCCCTACGCCCGCAACAGCGGCGGCGCCGGCGGCTGGGGGGCCCCCGAGGAGCCCCGTGGCCGCAGCAACTCCATCCCTGCAGCGCAGACCCCCACGGCCAAGCACATGCTGGCTTACCTGCCCCGGCCGCCCACCGACACCAGCCGGTACGGCACCTTCCCCCAGAAGGTATGGCTCGCGCCGGGGCTCTGGGGCACCCTCGGCTCAGGGTGCCGCCGGGTGCTCGCGGTTGTCGTCAGAGGCGATTTCTCACCGACGGGCTCCTTTCCCCCCCCCAGCCCGACGTCCCGGCCGCTCCCGGGGCTCTGGTGGAGGACGGCGGGCAGCAAGCTGCCGCCACTGCCGCCACTGCCACTGCCAAGAGAAGCGCCCCGATGCCAAACTACCCGTCCGCACCCCGCCGTGGCGGCTTCGTCCCCAGTGAGGCGTCCCTGCCGCTGAGCCGCGGGAGCCTGGCTGCCCAGCACCTCCGTGGCCGCCCGTCCTGGTGCCCGCCACCCGCCCCGCAGGACCCAGGTGCCCGCTTGTACCCGCTGCACGCGCTGAGCGTGGCCAACATCCCCAACTCGTCACGCGGCAAGACCTCCGCCCGCAGCTCCACCGTCCCCGCCCCGGAGGGGCTGCCGAGCCGGCGGTGCAAGCTGCTGGAGGAGGACAACCCCATGGTCCAGAGCGGCAAGCGGCAGCGGCAGCGCTACGTGACAAAGGTGGGCAAGTGCCAGGTGAACTTGGGCAACATCCAGGACAAGAAGAGGTTCCTCTCGGACATCTTCACCACCATTGTGGACCTCAAGTACCGCTGGTTCCTCTTTGTCTTCATGATGTGCTACATCGTCACCTGGGTGGTCTTTGGCTTCATCTACTTCTTCGACGCCTGGGTGCGGGGTGATGTTGGGCACCAGGGCGATCCTGAGTGGCAGGCGTGCATCGAGAACGTGGACGGCTTCATCTCTGCCTTGCTCCTCTCAGTGGAAAGCCAGCGGACCATCGGCTACGGCACCCGGATGGTGACAGCCAACTGCACCGAGGGTGTCATTCTGCTGATGGCTCAATCCATCGTGGGCTCCATGATCGATGCCATGATGGTGGGCTGCATGTTTGTCAAGATCTCCCGGCCCAAGAAGCGCGCCCAGACCCTCATCTTCAGCAAAAATTGCGTTATCTCCCGCCGTGACGAGAAGCTCTGCCTGATGTTCCGCGTGGGGGACTTGCGGGAAAGCCACATGGTGGATGCCAAGATCCGGGCAAAGTTGATCAAGTCCCGGCAGACAGCCGAGGGGGAGTTCATTCCCCTGGAGCAGTCAGAGCTGAACCTGGGCTACGACACAGGGGAGGACCGTCTGTTTCTGGTGGAGCCCCAGATCATCTGCCATGTTATCAACCGCCACAGCCCCTTCTGGGACATGTCGGCCGAGTCGCTGCGCCGGGAGCAGTTCGAAATCATCATCATCCTCGAGGGCATTGTGGAAGCCACAGGCAAGTGTTCCAGGGCAGGGGTCAGGGTGGGGACAGGCAGCTCCCTTGGGCTCCTGGAGATGCCAGTCAAAACCGGGCTCAGGACTGGCATCCTGCCCAAGAGATGCCTGGGGCCAAAGCTGGCTCTGCCAAGCAGTGGGTGATGCGGGGCTGGAAGCCCCTCGTTGGGCAGCAGGGGCCTCGTGGCAGTGCCCTGGCCCAGCTCAGCTGCTGTCTCCCCACAGGAATGACGTGCCAAGCCCGCACCTCCTACACGGAGGATGAGATCCTCTGGGGATACCGCTTCGAGCCCTGCATGTCCCTGGAGAAAGGCGCCTTCCATGTGGACTACAGCCGCTTCGAGATGACCTTCGAGGTGCAAACGCCGGTGGCCAGCGCCAAGGAGCTGCACGAGCTGAAGGAGCTGGAGCAGCAGGAGCACTCCACGCTCAGCCTCTACTGGGACCACCTCGTGCACCCCTGCGCGCTGCCGGGGCCCGGCGAGGACGCGCTGGGGGGGATGAGCGGCCCCGGCAGCGTGGCTGAGGGCACCCGGGACGAGCCTCCGGAGCAGGAGTTCCCTGCCTGAGCCCCCGCCCGGGGGGGCCCCACGCCGACAGTGCCATAGCCCACCCTCCCCGCGGGGCCGAGCCCCCCCCTCGCCCCCGCGCACAGGGCGGCACTTTTGTTAAACTGTTCTTTTGTACCGAGGAAGGCGGGACGCGACCGGCGGGCGAGTAAAGGCTGTTCGTGACAAACCACCCAAACCGTCGGCAGTGTTTGTCCGGGGGGGGGGGCTGCTGGATGGGGAGGGGGTGTGATATAAACATATAGAAACAAATACATCAGTAGCCTTACACACCCTCCCCTGCGGCCTCAGCCCAAATCCCCCACAAACATAATCCCCACCAAAAAAAAAAAAAAAAAAAAAAAAAAAAAAGGTTAAAAAATAAAAAGGGGCAAGTTTTGCCATGTTTATGCAGCTGCAAAAGGGTGTTTGTAAGTGCAAGGTCAGCACTGATTATATAGAACAGCAGAATTTGCATATTAATCATGCTCTTTACATGTCATCAATATTCAAATGAAGCTCAGTGGACGAACAACAGACACGAACTTGGTTTCACAGCACGTGACACACTTGGGTCCCGCTGAGCAGGGATGGACTCGTGCCCATGTCCGCATCCCTGTCTGTTTCCCTGTCACATTCCCTGTCCCTGTCCCGTTCCTGTGCCCATGTCCTATTCCCTGTCCCATTCCCATCCCCATTTCCTGTCTATTCCCATTCCCTGTCCATCCCCCTTCCCATTCCCATTTCTGTTCCCATTCTCATTCCGTCTCCGCAGGTGTCGTTCGCCCTCCACGCCGCGAGGGGGCGCTGCCGCCCCGTCCGCGCACTGTGTATATCTACTTCGTGCGTCACTTCCGGAGCGCCGTGTGTCGTCATTTCCGGTGCGACGCGGTGACGCGCAGCGCTCTCCGGCGGCGGTCGAGGTGGGACTTGGACGGGGCCGGGACAGGACCGGCGGGGCCGGAGCGGGGCCGGGCCTGAACCAGAGCCCCCGCACCGAGCGGGACGGGCCCGCCACTACCGGGGGAGCGCGCCCGAGCCCTGCCGGCGGCTCTCCCTGCAGCCCTGCCCCGGCCCCCCCGCATGGCGCGGCCCTGAGAGGAGATGACTGACCAGGAGAACAACAACAGCATCTCCAGCAATCCCTTCGCCGCCCTCTTCGGCTCTGTTGCGGCCGCCAAGCACTTCGCCGCCATCCAGAAGCAGCAGCAGCTGCGGCAGCTGACAGGTGGGGGGCGAGGCTGTCCCCGGGCAGGGGCTTCCCCAGGCAGGGCTGTCCCTTGGGGAGGGGGCGAGGCTGCCCCAGGGGCAGGGCTGTCGCTCGGGGCGCTGAGGGCTGTGCCGTACAGGCGAGGAGACGTCCATCAGCCAGGATGACTCTGACAACAGCGTCTCCGAGAGCCTGGACGACTGCGACTACTCGGTGGCCGAGATTAGCCGCTCGTTCCGCTCGCAGCGGGAGCTCTGCGAGCAGCTCAACATCAACCACATGATCCAGAGGATCTTCCTCATCACCCTGGACAACAGTGAGCCTGGGAACCCCACGGGTGGGCTGGCTCAGCCCTGACATGGGAGGGCACAGTGGGGAGGGGACACAGCTGGGGCTGTGCCAGAGGCAGGTCCTGCCTGCAGGGTCCCCATCCCTGTGGATGGAACGGGTCCCTCTGCCCTTTCCAGGCGACCCCAGCATGAAGAGCGGGAATGGGATCCCGGCGCGCTGCGTCTACCTGGAGGAAATGGCTGCGGACCTGGATGACCAGGACTGGCTGGACATGGACAACGTGGAGCAGGTGGGGCCCCCGGCCTTCTGCAAGCTCTGGCCACAGGAGTTGAGTGTGATTCCCCACAGTGCACATGGGACACGTCCCAAATCCCTTCCCAAAGTCTGGCGTGGAACTGCCTCTCGCAGCTTTGCTGGAAACGTCTGTGGGGTTTTTGGGGTACGAAGCTGAGAAAGGTGCAGAATTTGGGGAATCCAGACCTTCCTCCCAGAGGCTGCAGGGGTTTGCTGCCCTGCAGATCCACTGGGGGTGGGGAGGGGAACAAAAACCAAACAAAACTCAGTGATCAGTGTCTGCACACATGCTTGGCTTTGTCTGTGGCCGTGTCAGCCATTTCTGATGAGGTTTTCAGTGGAAATGACTCCTAGTGGGGCTGCTGTTGCTCCATATGAGACTGGAGGATTTGCACAGGGTTCTCAGCCCAGCACTCTGCTACTTAACAAGGGCTAGAGAGAACCCTTCCCAGCAGGAATCAATCAGCCTGTGTGGGGTGGGGCTCCCTTTTTCGGGGGGGGGGGGAATAGCTGGGGCTGTGTCACTGTGCCCCTCTCTGCTCTGGTTTCCAGGCCCTGTTCACCCGCCTGCTGCTGCCGGAGCCCGGGAGCCACCTGATCCACATGACCTGTGCCAGCACCCAGAACCTCTCTGCCGACCGCGACGCCGGGGAGCGGCACATCCTGCGCTACCTCTATGCCTGCTTCCGCAGGGCACGGGAGGAGGTGGGCAGGGCAGGGGGGACCCTGCCGAGGGGGAGGGCAGCTCTGTCACCCGGCCCTGCGCTCCGGGGTGACCCAGCTGAGGGTGTAACAACCCGGGCCCCAGCACTGCCCCGTCCTCCCTGCACAGATCACCAAGGTTCCAGAGAACCTGCTGCCCTTCGCTGTGCGCTGCCGCAACCTGACGGTGTCCAACACCCGCACCGTGCTCCTCACCCCGGAGATCTATGTCAACCAGAATGTGTACGAGCAGCTGGTGGACCTGATGCTGGAGGCACTGAGGGGAGCACGTAAGTGTGGCCGAGCTGTGCTGCTGGCTCAGTGTTGCGAGGCTGCCCTGGGGCATGTGGAGTTGCCAAAAGGGAGGGCTGTGTTTGGGTCAGTCTGGCTGTTGTAGCGTTGTGAGTAACAGCCTTGTGTCACACCCTGCCAGAGTTTGAAGACATGACAGAGTTCCTTGAGGAGGTCATAGAGGCCTTAACGATGGATGAGGAGGTGCGGACGTTCGGGGAGGTCATGGTTCCTGTGTTTGACATCCTGTTGGGGAGAATCAAGGACCTGGACCTCTGCCAGATCCTGCTGTACACATACCTCGATGTGCTCCTCTACTTCACAAAGCAGAAGGACATAGCCAAGGTGGGTGCCTCGCTCTGGGCAGGAGCCCCTCTGGGGAGCTCATTTAGCTCCTGAGTTATCCAGGACCTGCAGAGGCCAAACCAACGGTACAACACCTGGTGTGTGTACTCCTACCCCTCTGCTCCTTTCTCATAGCCTGTCCCAAACCCATCAGTTTGTAGGGGTTTTTTACTGGGATTTTTTACAACTGTCAGCATGTCCCGACGTGTTCCCCAGGTTTTTGCAGGCTACATCCAGCCCAAGGATCCCAGCAATGGGCAGATGTACCAGAAGACTTTGCTTGGTGCCATTTTAAACATCTCCTGCTTGTTGAAGACCCCTGGCGTGGTGGAAAACCACGGCTACTTTCTGAATCCATCCCGATCCAGCCCACAGGAGATCAAAGTGCAGGAATCCAACATCCATCAGGTGAGTGAAGCAGGGCAGTACTGCTTCCCGCAATGTTTAGTGGCCTCTGGTTGCCTGAGGGTTCAAGACGTGGTATCAGGGCTTGAATTCCACCACTGGCTCTGTAACAACCTGACTTGTTACTAGGCAAGTCCCAAAACTGCTTTGGAGTCTCCAGCTGAAACATGGGAATGGCTTTGCCAGCTGCCTCAGGTGTTTGTGACACATGTCTGTGTTCTATCAAAGTCCTTGGCCTGAGCTTTGGGAAAAGGGTTGGGTGGCATTTGCGGAACAGACACCGGTGCCATAACTCAAGGTGCTAGACTCCCTCAACTGTATTCTGTTCCCTGTAACAGTTCATGGCCCAGTTCCATGAGAAGATCTACCAGATTCTGAAGAACCTGTTGCAGTTGTCTCCAGAGACAAAGCACAGGATTCTCTCCTGGCTGGGAAACTGCCTCCACGCGAATGCGGGCCGCACCAAAATTTGGGCTAACCAGATGCCAGAGATCTTCTTCCAGATGTATGCCTCAGATGCCTTCTTCCTCAACCTGGGGGCTGCCCTCCTGAAGCTGTGTCAGCCCTTCTGCAAACCCAAATCTCCGAGGCTGCTAACCTTCAACCCTACCTACTGTGCCCTGAAGGAGCTGAATGAAGAGGAGAGGAGGAGTAAGAACGTACACATGAAAGGTACAGCCAAACCTTGGGGAGCAGGGGAACGGGAAAGGGGATCTCCTCAGGTCCTCACCTCTCCCAGTAGTGCCCTCTTAATGGGTGCCAGTATAGGGAGAGTTACAGCTGCGATTAGAGAGGAGTAAGGAGAGAGCTGAATACAAATAAAGCACTGCCAGCATCACTGTGAGCCCTTTTGTGTCCTCAGCAGAGGCCGTCTCGAGCTCTTCTCTTATCAGCACTGCTGGGTAGGGCCTGACACAGAGCTGCTTTTCCTTCCAGGTTTGGAGAAAGAAACATGTTTGATCCCTGCTCTGAGTGAGCAAGAGCCGGAGTTTGCAAACAGTTACAACCTGGTGACAGAAAACCTGGTGCTCACACAGTACACCCTGCACTTGGGGTTTCACAGGTACCTGCTCTCAGTTCCCCCAGGGCTGTTTTCCACCTGTATTTGGCCATGGAAATTTTAGTAAATACTTATAATACAGAGTGGCCAATTGAGCTGCTGTTTGAACCTCAGCCTAACTGACTATCAAAAGACCCTTTGCTCACAGTCTTACAGACTCCATGTTATTTATAGGCACCAACAGCCAAGTGCTGAGTGTCTGTGAGTTGCTCCATTCCCGTTCTCCTCAGGGAAGGGCCTCTGGCACCTCCCTTCTCTACTGGAGAGCAGCCTGATGGCAGGGCACCTGCCCACTGGGGGTGACCCAAACTGTCCCAGTAACTGGGCTGTGCACAAAGCAGGAATGGGAGGTGGCTGTCTGCTTCCAGGAAAGGATTTTCTGGACACCAGAACTCGCTATTTTGCCCAGCTTCCCTCTGCAAATCGTTGCCTGGATACTGTGAGGTCATGGCTGATCCAAGCAGAGTCCCCTTCTGGTTTATTCTCTAAATATAGAAATTGACAAAAAAGTTATTATGCAAGTGGCTCGTTGCTGGGAAACTGAACATGTGGGCTGGGGCGTGCTGGATCCCTGACTGTGACCCGAGGGAGCTCCGCGCTGCAGAGAGCTCTGCCAGCTCCCCAGGCCACTCTGCAGGCGCCACAGTCCCTCACAGGGTCTCATATCCTCCCAGGCTCTGACAAGCCTTTCTCCAAGGCACTGCCAGAGCCCCCACCAGAGTACCTGCAGGAAATTATCTGAATTTGCTGGCATGGAACAGTCTCTCACCAGCTTATGCATTGCTGAGGCAGGATGTCTGTCTGTCTTCTCAGGTCCTCCTTGCCTTTTTTTCCTGTGCAGGTTGCACGATCAGATGGTAAAGATAAACCAAAGTCTTCACCGCCTTCAAGTGGCATGGCGAGAAGCTCAGCAGAGCTCCAGCCCTGCTGCTGACAGCCTCAGGGAGCAGTTTGAGCGCCTCATGACCATCTATCTCTCCACCAAGACGGCCATGACGGAGCCACAGATGCTGCAGAACTGCCTGAACCTGCAGGTGTCCATGGCAGTGCTGCTGGTGCAGCTGGCCGTGGGGAACCACGGGACAGAGCCGCTGGAGCTGAGCTTCCCACTGCCCGAGGTGGAGCACAGCGCGCTGGCCTACGTGCCAGGTGTGTCCTGCTGGGGATTGGTGCCACCACTGCTGTCCATGAGCACTGGCAGAGCTGCCTGAGGAAGCACTTCTCTGTCAAGGGCAGGACACAGTGCTACAACCTTTGAAGAGGCTCACTCTTATAAAATTGGGGGCTGTTTGAGGGCCGTACTTAGGATAGTGAGGCTGCTGACCTTTTAGAGGTCCTACTCATCACCAAGTGGCAAAGTTTTCACCATGTACCACACTGATTTACTGTTCTCTCCCTGCAAAATCATCCTTTCAGGGTCTGCTTTGGGATTGTTCCATTGGGGGTTGCTGTGTAACAGTGTGTGATCAGCAGACAGCTGCCAGGTTGACCCTGTAAGGAACTTGACTTCTGGGAGAGCTGAAGTGAATCCCAGGTGTTACAGATGTTGTCAGGCTGGGCGTCCTTTGTGGGAGATTCTGATACAGCTCATTAGTTAGTGAAACTTAATCATTATTAGAGTGGTGAGGGGAAAGTAGAGGGGAGACTGGAAAAGGGCAGAACTGCCTGGGGAGGGCTCACCTACAATCTCTCTTTGCAGAGTTCTTTGCTGATAATTTGGGTGACTTCTTCATTTTCCTGCGGCGTTTTGCTGATGACATCTTGGAGACTTCGGCTGATTCCCTGGAGCACATCCTTCACTTTGTTACTGTTTTCATGGGTGATGTGGAGAGGTAGGTACAGCCCTAGCTGCAGCTCTGGGTGTTCATTGCAGAACACCCAGGGGGAACAAGCAAGTGGAAATTGCAGAGCTGTTTTGAGGCTTGGCTTGTGCAGCCACGAGCAGGTCGATCCCTTTGGAAATGCTGAATTCTGCCCACAGGAGGCACAAAGGGGACAAAGCCCTGTCTGGAGGCCATGGGCTTTCGTGCAAGGTGCACATGGGATTTGGGGCTTAAATATGTGTTTGGTAGTATGATGCAGGAGCCTCATCAGCTACAGCCATTTTGTACTTGCTAAAGGAAGTTCCTGGGATTGATCTGTCGGGAGTGTCTCTGTGATGTCCACTGAACAGAACTGAGTAGTTCTGTCGATCTTCCTGACGAGATATCACCCTACACTCTGCATTTCTGCTGTTCATTTGTTTACACTTACGTGTGTAAACACAGCTCCTGGCAGCAGCAGGAGCAGCTGGAGGTTTCCCTTGGGTAGGCAGTTCTCGCTGTTCTGCTGTCCCTGGGAGATGGAGGCTGTAGTTCTTCCTGGCAGTGCCCTACGGTGTCACCTGGGGCAGATGGTTTGGCTTCTGCCCCACAGGTGCAGCAGAGTTACACTGTGGCCTCAGTGTTTGGTGCTGGACAGCAGGCAAAGCACTTGGACTGGCAGGATAAATAGAGGGCAGGACCCTAGGCAGTAGGAAAGCAGCTGGGATGGTCAGTGAGGTTTGCCCAGGAGCTCCAGCTGATGAGGAGCCATGAGCTGTGAGCGGGAAAGCTGCTGTGGGAGGGTGGGAGCAGCAACTTGGCTGTTCCCACACTCTCTGGCCTCTGCCTGAGATTTTACTGTGCCACTGAGTGCATGTGAGTGAGCTGCTGACCCAGAGCTGGCTTTACAGATGGTCTGCAGCAAGCAGGCACTCGAGCATGGATGGGCACAGCTCCTGGAATGATTCCTGAACAGCTCAGTTCCACACCCTAGCCCTCGTGCCATCCTGGATTCACTTTCTTTTTCCTATTTCAGGATGAAAAATCCTCACCTGCGAGCCAAGCTGGCAGAGGTGTTGGAAGCTGTGATGCCTCACCTGGATCAGGCCCAGAACCCGCTGGTCTCAAGCGTGTTCCATCGCAAGCGGGTGTTCTGCTCCTACCAGCATGCTGCCCACCTGGCCGAGGCGCTCATCAAGGTCTTCGTGGACATCGAGTTCACAGGTAAGCACAGAAGGGGAAGAGTTGTGTTCCCTGTGGGACACCTGTGGGGGAATGTCCACTTGTAATGCTCTTTGGCTTGCGCCCAGGTGACCCACACCAGTTCGAACAGAAGTTTAACTATCGCCGTCCCATGTACCCCATCCTGAGGTACATGTGGGGCACCGACTCCTACCGGGAGAGCATAAAGGTGAGGCAAGAGATGCACGTGTGTGTGTCTGTCTGTGTGTGCAGCACTGTATGGACCATGTGGGTCCATGTCCTGCAACTGGGACACACAAAATTCACTGTTTGCTCGCTCCTTGCAGGCTTTGGCTGATTATGCCTCAGAGAACCTGGAGGCAATGAACCCCCCTCTCTTCTTGCGCTTCCTTAACCTGCTCATGAATGATGCCATTTTCCTATTGGATGAAGCCATACAGGTAGGGCTGAGCTCCTGTGCCACCAGCATCACATAAACAAGTTCTCACTCCCCAGAGACGGCTGGGTGTGGTTTTGACCTCCAGAACAGGGTCAGCTCGCCTGGCCCTGCCCGGTGAATCTGTGTGGTAGACATTTGCAGGAAGCAATTCCAGGCTGGTGTGGCCAGTGCCCTGGGAGAAGGGGGGAAGGCAGGAGGAAAGGGGGCCTGGGGCCCTGCCTGTGGGTCACCCTTTCCTCCTTTGGGCTCAAGAGGCAGCTCAGAACCAAGAGGAGCAAAAGGGCTTTTTCAGATCCATCAGGAAGCACACTGGAAAATCTGCCTGTTGCTAATCTGGACGAACTCGGGCTTTAAACGATCACTGTGGGTTTTGATTCTCAAATCCCCTTGGCCTTTCCACAGGTGTTTTATCCTAACAAAGGCCTTTTGTCTCCAAGCAGTTCTCCTTTGGGATTACAAGGCAAGTGCCAGGTGACCTCATGTCCCTGGTGTGCGATGGCTGTCTCTCACTCCTTTCAGAGCTGCTGTTCCTGCTAGAAAGGGCTTTTTTGGGGAGCTTTTACCTGCCCGAGAACTGATTGCCCTGAGGCCAGCAGTTAAGCTGGGTCATGTGGATGTTGCCTGTCTGATTTTGAGTGTTTATGGACCTCCTTGGCTTTGCCATCCAACCGAGCCCCCTGGGTGTTCTGTTTTGCAGTACCTCAGCAAGATCAAAGTGCAGCAGATTGAGAAGGACCGGGGCGAGTGGGACAGCCTGTCCCCGGAGGCTCGGCGGGAGAAGGAGTCCAGCCTGCAGATGTTTGGGCAGCTGGCACGCTTCCACAACATCATGTCCAACGAAACCATCGGCACTCTGGCCTTCCTGACCTCAGGTAGGAAGAGTGGCCCCTCCTGCCTGCCAGGAAAGGGTGGACAGGAACTTGGTTTCACAGTGATCGGAGCGGGATGGGATTGCTGTGAAGGAACTGTTGTTTTCCTTTCCAGAAATCAAGTCCCTGTTCGTGCATCCTTTCCTTGCTGAGCGCATCATCTCCATGCTCAACTACTTTCTGCAACACCTGGTTGGGCCTAAAATGGGAGCTTTGAAAGTGAAGGATTTCAGTGAGTTCGACTTCAAGCCACAGCAGCTCGTGTCTGATATCTGCACGATCTACCTAAACCTTGGGTAGGTGATGACAGGGTGTGAGCCTGTGGGGTGGCAGTAGCCATCCTGGGGGGATTGTGGGAGAAATGCTTAGTTACACTCTAGCTTTCCTCTAGCTTTGAGTTTTTTGCTGTGGGAAAGCAGCTGCTGTAGGGACTGTTTTTCAGCCCTGTAAATATAGATTCTTAAACCTTTGCTGTCTTGTAACCTGTGGTACAGGGATGAAGAAAACTTCTGTGCCACAGTCCCCAAGGACGGCCGCTCCTACTCACCGACACTCTTTGCCCAGACCGTGCGGGTTCTGAAGAAAATCAACAAGCCTGGCAACATGATAGTGTCTTTCAGTAACCTGGCTGAGAGGATCAAGGTGAGCACTGGAGGGAATTTAATGTACAAAAAAAGATGGAGCTGGTTCCCTGTGTCCTTTTCCCTCTGTGTATTGCTGTGGAGCTGGATTTCTGGGAGTGGGGCTTTGTTCAGGTGGGGCAGCTGGGAGGGCATGCTGCCCATACGGACTTGTGAGTGCTCCCTGGTTTTTAAAGAACGGGGAGGCCGAGTCCCTCAAAGCCCCTGTGCTCCCCAGTCTCTTGCAGACAGGCAGCAGCAGGAAGAGGAGACGTATGCAGACGCCTGCGATGAATTCCTGGATCCCATCATGAGCACGCTGATGTCAGACCCCGTGATCCTGCCTTCCTCCCGCGTCACCGTGGACCGCTCGACTATAGCCCGACACCTCCTCAGGTGCGCGGCACAGCCCTCCTGCTTGATACCTGTGGGGATCTATTTCACTTATCCAGTGACTTTTCCTGGCCTGTCTCCCTCTTTTTTTATCTTTAATGCCAGGAGTGTCCAAATAATCTCGTCAATGCTTTGTCTTTCAGTGATCAGACAGATCCTTTCAATCGGAGCCCACTCACTATGGACCAGATCAGACCAAACACAGAGCTAAAAGAGAAGATCCAGCAGTGGCTTGCAGAGAGGAAAAAGCAGAAGGAGGAGCTGGAAGACACGCTGAACTGAAAACCTTGATCTTGTTCCCAGTCCTCCCTTCACAGGCAAGATCAATGCCATGCGGGGGAAATGGCTGGAGCTGCCACCCTGACGACGACCACATTTAGTGCATTGCCACCACCTATCGAGTCTCTCCTTGGACCTTCCCTTCCAACCCCTGTTCTCTCTTTTCCTTTTAAGACTCACTGTTTAATACTGAGACTTTCCACTGCACTACAGCTTTGAGCCTCTGCCTCGGGGCAAGGCCACAGCCTCTTCTTCATGGCCTGGTGCCCCAGCCTTCTATTACCTGTTCTTTGTGTTGGCCACGTTCTTTTCCAGTGACACCAAACGCCTCCCTCTGTTCTTTTCTGTGTTTAAACTGTAACCATCCGTTCACTACCTGAAAGTGATGCCTCCAGCTGCCCCCAGGGTAGGACATGGGGAGGGACTGGAAGGGGACTGTTCACCACCTTGTAAAGGCCAGGGGTGTAGAAGGGTGTACTTCCCAAGTGATCATTGGGAACGGCAGGCGTTGGAAATAAAACATAGAGATGATCTTAAAGCTAGTGGTTGAGGTCTGGCAGCGCCGGGAGCTGTAGACAGGGACTGGGTCGCGAGTGGGGCGGTGCCGGCCCCGGGCGGGTCTCGAACCCGCGGCCCCGGCGCCGCCCCGCCCCGGCCCGCCCCGCTCACGTGGTGCGGGGTCCTTGGCGCGGGCTGCCCGCGGCGCTCGCCGGGCGCGGTGACCGGCGGTGACATTGAGCGCGCAGCGATGGCCAAGGCCGCGCAGGGGCTCGTGCAGCGACTCGTGCAGCGCGGGCCGGAGCTGCTCGGCGGTGAGGGACCGGGAGTGGGGACGGGAGCGGGGAACGGGCCGGGGGCGGCGGGGAGCGCGGTTGGGGAACGGGGCTGCGGGAGGCGGGGGCCGGGCCTGGGGAGGCCCCGCGAGCTCCCGCCGTTGGGAAAACACCGTTCCCTCTCTCCCATGTCCTCTCTTGTGTCCCCTCCGTGTCCCCTCCCGCAGCCGCCGTGACCTACTCGAAGCCGCGCCTGGCCACGTTCTGGCGCTATGCCAAGGTGGAGCTGGTCCCGCCGACCCCCGCCGAGACCCCCCGCGCCATCGACGGCATGAAGGGGCTGGTCCGGGCCTTCCAGAGCGGCCGCCTGGCCCAGCTCACCGTCAAGGTACCGCCGGGGCCGGGGAGCCCCAGCCAGAGCCTCTTAGCCGCCCTGGAATCGGCCTAGGAAGCAGTGCGGCGTTGTCAATGACACCCGAAGCTGAAGGAATTCAGGGGCCGAGAGTTTAAAGTGTTTTATTTTGTCGGCTTTGCCTTAAGTCTTCCCTGCCCGGACCAGGCTGTGCTTGCCCTCCTCGGGCCCCCAGTTGTCTCTCCCAGAGAAGGGAGTATCCGTAGGCAGCTGGATCAGCCGTGTCATTGGTTGGCTTTGAAATTAATGTGCTTCCCATGTGTATGGGCTCTGATTCTTGAAAGGGCTGTGAAAACCCACAAACGACAGCTGACGCTGTGCTGGGTGTTGTAGAAGATCTCTGTGGCCTGGTGTGTTGAGGGGTGGCTGAACACAGCAAACATTCTGCTCCATTCCTGGGTTTTTGCCTTGAGAACTCCTGAAGTCCCAGCCCTGCTGGAGGGCATGGATGTGGTGTGGGAGCAAGGGAGGAGCTGTTGTGGGAGTCTGGGATCTGACCAGTGCCTGTTTGCTTTCAGGAAGCGCTGAGGAACGGCCTAGTGGCCACAGAGGTGCTGATGTGGTTTTACATCGGGGAGATCATCGGCAAGCGCGGCATCATCGGGTACGATGTGTGAACACCCACCTGGCCTGGCCGGTGCCATCAGCATTGCGGCGCCGGGTCTGTCACGGGGTCTGCCACAATAAAGCCAGAAGCCCATGTTGAGCGGTCGTGGTCCATGTCTGGCACCCTGAGGGCCAGTCCCAAGGGCACCAGAGCTGCCTTAGTGACACCACTGTTGGTCACCACAGCTCTGCTCACTCTGGGGCACCCACTGTGCCCCGGCCGTGACGCTGGGGGAGGCCTGAGACCTCAAATTCAAATGGAGAGTGCAAAAGAAAATGTTCCATTTTTTCCTGAATGCACTCCCCATCAGCTAGTGGGAACCAAGGAGAAATGCCTGTGCTTTTTAGCTATCAAAAGCAATCTCTGTGGCTTATTCCAGAGGGAGTGTAGCATGGTTACAGGGGGCTCTGCTGGTCTGGGATCTGACTGGTGGAGTGGAAGCCTGTGAAGGTAAGCAGAGCTTTGCTGCATGTGTCACCTCAGCTCCCCACCAGCCGGAGGTTGAGCTGCCCAGGGTTTCACTACCTTGCTCATTGTCAGCCAGCTCTTGTAGAGGTCTGTACAAATCCTGGTGAGTCACCTGCACTATAACACATTTCAGAAAGTAATTTGTAGTTCTCTGAAGCCAGCAGATGGTTTGGATGGGACCTCACTGATTTTATTGTCTTGGGAGATGGTTTCTAGTCAGTATTGCTCCTTGTTGATGCTATCATCTCAGCTGCTCCTTGGCTCCTCTAGGCCTTTTGTTGTGCACACCAGTGACCCTGATGTCTCTAGGGTGACTGTGCCAGGAGCATATCATTTACTGCTCTCCCTACAGCAGAACTGACCTTCTCAGCACTTCATTCCAGCAGGAAGAAGCCTTGTGGCCTGCTGAGAGGGAGTGCAGGTGATCTGACATTCTTTAGGTGACCAGGAGGTTGGTGTAGAATCAATGAATGGAAAGCTTTAGCTTTGTTTTTGGTTTTGTTTTTTGGGTTTTTTTTTGTTAAAAAGAAGGTTACTGTCCCAGCTCTGAGTCATAACCAGTTATAGGTCATCTCTGTGCCGTAGATGGGAAAACTGAGGCTCAATGAACTCCCCAGGCTTCCACAAGGGAGCCTGCAACAGCAGCAGCAACAGGACCTGTGCTTCCAGCCCCCTGCCCAGCCTGGGTTCTGCGCTCCCTTCTCCCACCAGCCTGGCCAGGGCACCACAACTGCCTGGCACGGCCCGACAGCAGCAGCCCTGGAGGGGTCTTTATACCTGCTGGGTGTCCTGCCTCTGCCAGGGACAAACAGCCTCCCTCCCGTCCTCGGTCCCTCCCTGCCCTCATCTGACGGACTTCCAAGGAAAATGGGTATTTTATGTTCCCAAGCAGAGGGTTTTACACCCGATCCGTGCGTTTGCAGCGCTGTTTTCAGGGAATACAGCGGGCAGTTGCTGGATGTTACCCCTGTTCGCGCATTGCTGTACAGGAGGGGCTGCCAGCCCCGTGCCATCGCCGACACCTCCCTCCCGGGGGTGGCACCCGGCGGGACGCGGCACCGGCCGGGCGCGGGGCCGCAGGTAGGGCATGGCCGGGGCCGGGAGGGTGGGGCGGAGCCTCCTGCCCGCGGTCCCACAGCTCGGAGCCGCGGTGCCCCGCAGGGAGCGGCTCCTCCCGGGCTCGGGCCGCCGCGATGTCCCGGGCGGGCTCCGGTGGGTCCGGCGGCGCGGGGCCTGCGGGTGATGCCATGCCGGCGCGGGGCCTGCGGGTGATGCCATGCCGGCCCGGGGACGCGCCCCGCGCCGCCCCGTGCCCCGCATACGGCCCTGCGCTATGCAGGGGGCAGGCGGAGCCGCCTATTCGTATACGCTGTCCCGGGCGCCGGCGGCTCACGCTCCCGCTCGGCATCGCTGAGGGGGTTATGCCGGCTTCTTGCGGCGTGGTTATACGGCAGGCAGGTTCCGGGGTTCGACCACGAGGAGCCCCGCGCCTGCATGCCCGTGCGAGCTATGAGGGGTCGCGGCGGCCGGAGGCTGCGCTATCCAGGACGGGGGGCCGCGCTGTGTCTCGGGCCCGGGGCCCTGTATATCGCCCAGCGTTATGCCGGGATCGCACTGGTCGAGCATGGCTTATTCAGGTGCTCGGGCGGTGGGATGGCGGAGCCCCGCAACCTGCATTGCGCCCGCCGTTATGCAGCGCCTCCGCGGGCCGGCGAGGCGATATGCAGGGCGCGGGGCGCGGCCCGGCCCCGCTCTCTGGCTCGTCGCCTCTCAGTAAAGATGGCGCACAGCGGTCGGTGGCGCTTCCCCGCCCGGCCCGGCAGCGGTGGCTGGGGCCGCCGCGGCCCGGGGGGGTCCCGCCTGCGGGTGCCGGCCGTGCACAGCCTGCGGCCCGCCGAGCCCGCGGCGGCGCCGGCGGCGGCGGGCGAGGGTGAGCGCGGCGGCCCGTGCTCCGGCGGGGCGGCGGGAAGCGGCGGAGGCGGGGCAGCGCCGGGCCCCGCGGCCGCGGCCGGTCCTGGCTTCGATGCGGCGCTCCAGGTCTCGGCCGCCATCGGCATCAACCTGCGGCGGTTCCGCGCGGCCTGCGGGGCCGAGGCGGGCAGCGGAGAGGTGAGAGGGTCGGCGGGGCGGGGGCGGGGGCGGGGGGGGCGCGGCGGGCGGGCGGGTCCCGGGCGCAGCATCCCCGGCGGCGGCGGCGGCGGCCCGAGCACACCCGGGCACACCCACCCAGCCCTGCCCGCACAGCCCGCCCGCCGCCGGACACACCTCCCGCGCCCCGCACAAAGGGCGCGCCCCGCGGGGGGGGGGGCGGCGGGACCTGGCGGGCGGGGGTCGATGCCAGTCCCGCTCTCGGTCCCGCCGCCCCCGCGGTCCCTCCCCGCGCACGCGACTTGCCGCCGGTGCGTCCTCCCCGCCGCCGCCTCCATTATCCGCCTCCCGCCGCTCCCGCGGCGGGGCGGGATGGGATGGGATGCGGAGCGCGCATCCCGCCGCCGGGAGCGAGGTAGGATGGATGGAGCCGCGGGGCTCCCCGTGCGGAGGATGCTCGGCGGGGTGACGCGTCCTTCCTCGGGCTCGACCGCTCGGAGGGCCGCGCTGTCAGCCCCTCCTGCGGGCCCGGCGGTGGGCGCCGCGCACCGGCTCTCCTCCTCCTCCTCCTCTTCCTCCTCCTCTTCCTCCTCCTCCCTTTCGCTGCCGTGGATGCCCAGGCGGAGCCCGGGGCGGCGGGCCCGGTGCGAGGCCGTTTGCTGGCACACGGAGCGCTGGCTCTCCTTTTTTATCTTTTTTCTTTTTTTTTTTTTTTCTGAGTTGCTCTTCTTCCTGCCTTCATTTTTATTTTTTTTAAGGCTTGCTAAGGCAGCCGGAGCGGGAGTCTGACAACAACCCATCTATTGACAGAACAGGGAAGACATGATGGGGGTGTGTTACTTACTACGAGCTACAGCGATGTTTTGCATCGCTCGTTGGCTGCGTCCTTGCGCCGGCAAGAGAATTCCCTGAGTCCTTTGTAGCAGGAGGGGTCTGTGGGGTTTTGAAGGGCCAGTGCTGTCTCTTCTTCTCCAGGCAGGGTGTCAGTTGCAGGGTGGGTGAACATATCTTTGTCTCTATTTTGTCCATTTAAAGAGCAGTTGCTTTCCTTTTCCGTCGCTGGCCGAAGCAGAGTTTATTATTTATACGGTTTTCCCGTGTCTTTCCGGCTTCGTTTTGGCATTTTCTGTTGGGTGCCATGAAGTGGAGCTCTTCGCTCGCGGCTGAGCTGGAGGAATTCCTGGGCTGCAGAGCAGCAGCTCCCGCGGTGCGGGAGGGACGGGGTTGTGTTTGCACGCGCAGAGCTGAGCGTGGGGACAGTCCTCCCCTCACCTGCACGGACTTTGGGGTGTAGCTCGCACTGCCCTCTCATTAACACCGGCACCTCAGGGGCTGTGCTTTGGGATAATTGTCCGTGTTGCTGTTTGAAGTAGACATGGCTCAATGGAATTCACCGAGTCCTCTGGGAAGCAGTTAATATCTCACCAGCACTAGTTCAGGGGCAGAAATGACTGAGATCTGGCTAACCAGGCTGACCACAGACTTAACAACCGGGGAGGTTTTCATGTGGGGGAAGGCAAGTTGCTTTGTTTCTTTTTTTTCTTTCTTTTTTTTCTAAGATGACATTGGTCTGTGGTTTGTTTGTTTAATTTCAATTGTCTTAAAGTTTATTTTTGCATTTCAAAAAAGCTCCAAAACATATTTGAGATATATTTGTGAGTTTGGCCTTTAGGGCATTTTTGCATTAAAATAAAATAGCTTGCATGCATTCTAGGCGTGGCAGCTGTTGAGCACAGGGTCTCTTGGATCTTAAGAACTCTGCTTCTTACATCACTTTTCTATTTAGCTCATAAAAACTTCTGTCTAATAACATTGCATACAGTGGAAAGTAATGATAAACATTGCTTTGTGGCTTGGTGTCTGTAGGTTGAGCTTTACCTGACCCCTTGTGAGCCAGGCGGGGCAGACCCCAGGTGCTTTCCCTCACTCTGGATTTACAGCATGTGCTGGCACTCTGAGGTGTACTCAGAGAGCAGACCCTCACAAATATTCAGATTAACTCAGTTGGTTCCTCTCCTTTGGTGATACTTAAGAAACAAAGCATTTTTGCATTGAAGGATGTAGTTCTCCTGGCCAATGAGTTTCTCTGCACTTATCGTGGTCCTAGTGAAGAACACACAGATGCTGCTGGTCACCAGAAGCTGTAGCACAAGCTTTTCTATCCTGCAGTACAAGTTCTCCGTGGGGGTGGGAGTAGGGTTGTGAAAAGAGCTCTGGCACATATAGGAAATCAGCACGTGAGTGCCACCAGTGGTCTCTCTAGAGGACAGGGCAGCTGTGTGCAGTGTGGGAACCCATGTGGTACCCGCTCTGGGCAGAGATGTTCTACTAGAAGGGGGCTTTCAGAAGTCCCCTTTGTAGTAGGGCTCACTATGCCCTTCCAATAACTACCTGGTGCTCACACTGTTCACTTCCACAAGGTTGAGGGTCTTACCTGAACCAGGCTAGTTACAGTCTTCAGCTGGGTTGACATTCCGCATCAGGAATAAACTTGGAGCAATTGCTTGGAGGTCAGGAGCTGGTGGGGATTAGAGGAAATACTCTGTTATCTTTTCATGTACAACTTCTCCTCTCTGCTTTTTTTTTTCTTTTGGACCTCATTCCCATGTGCACAGGCACCTGTTGAATTTGGGCATTACCATCAAAGTTTGATGGTAAAATGTTGAAGTCCAGAACAAGTATTAGACTCAGTCTTTCCCTTGTCTCCTTAGCCATTTTATGGTACATAGCAGACTTTATTTCTTGTTTAAAAGGTACCTGAATTCTGGGGTGTCAGGGCATTCTCCCCAGGTTCAGGTCACTTTGTACAAATTCTTGTCTTCTACTGTAGCTCAGTGTTGTGCTGAGTTATCTTGAAACCAGCTCGTGTTAAAGGAGTGACATTCTGATACTCGATTTTAGCACCACAAGAGTTGCCAGCGGGACTTTTTGCACAGTGAAGCTGTAACTGCTTGAACAGCAGGGTTTGTACTGTGCACTGGCCCTTCAGCTCTGAGTGAGTGGTGCTGTAGGAATAAGGAAAACTGGGTTGTGTTTTCTTGATTCGTTATGTCAATATTTGGTATAAAAGAAGCATAAATGTAGTTGTTAAATATCTGGTCTTTCTGTCAGTTCAGAGCTTCCTGCACATCCCTGAAGTAAAATTTGCACTGGCTGAAAGTTGCAGGTGCCCAAGGTTTGCAGTGGGATGTGGTGGTGATGGTGGTGCCTCTGGTAGCACTATTGTAATTATATGTGGGCACAATCTTCTACCAGTTGTGGATGTTTGCTGATGGCTGGTTTTTTTTGCAAATGGCACTAGATCCATGTGCTGGGCAGAAGGAGCAGCTTCCATGCTGCCAGCACAGTCATGCCCGAGCTGGAAGTATGAATTTCTTTCCTCCATGGGCATTAAAATTCTGTTTGTCTCAGAATTTCCTCTCCTAGTGTTATGTTGATCAGTTACTATAAAACTACCCGAGTGTTTAATGTGTGAGGTGGAGGTGTAGAGCCCTGCCTGCCACTGATACCATGGTTGCTGGTACATGGTGAGGGAGATGCAGGCCTGAGACAGAGGCTCCTTCATGCATTGTTCCCTTCCTGAAGACTCTAGTGCTCCTTTGTCAGATGTGTGTAAATAAAAGTATATTTTAAGCATCCTGGGGATGTTCCCATTTGTGTGGTTGGTCAGTGTTGTGCAGTGCTCCAAACCCTCAGAGGACCAGTTTGGGGAAGTTTGTTAGGAATTTGGGAAGCTGTTTTGGAGTGGAAGGTGGTGTGGCTGGTCCCGTGGGCAGGAGTGGTGGGCGTAGGGCAGTTTCAGAGCAGCAGCAGTGCACTGATCAGTTTGTTCGGGGCTTTTCGGCATTGCGCTTCCTTCAGCTGGAAAGCTCCCGGGACAGACTCGCAACAGTGTTTCACTACCTGCTTTCTCTGTTGGCATAGGAGCCCGAACTGCAGGTTTTACCAGCATCTCATTGGAGGAAACAAGGGAAGAGACTGGGTGACTCCTGGGGTCAGTGGTTCTTCACTTCTCAGGGATAGCACAGAATTCCCAGAGAGGGGTTTACTGTTCCCTCAGAGCTGAGCTGAAGCATAGTTTGACTTAAATAATATTTCTTTAGGAAATATATTTCTTTAGGAGCGAAAGATGAGTTTGCTACTACAAAAGACTTTTTTAAATGCATCAGTACAGCAGCTCTAGGCTTTTCTCTCACTATCTCCAAGCTGAATCTTTCTAGGTGATGGTTTGACTGACCCTCTTCCTTGAAAGCTTGTTGTGACCAGCATGAGAGTGTTTCAGGTGCTCTAATAAGCATTCCTCTGTGTTCAGAGGAGCATAATTCAGAATTTCTCATCCAGGATGGAACCTGGACTCTATGGAAGGTAAGGACCAGTTGTGTTGTTAGTGGGCTGCTGATGTAAGTTAGTCCTGCTTGCAGCTTGACTAGAGAGTGAGACTGGCTGTACTGTTACTTCCTAACACTGAATATTTTCATTTTCCTTCTAGCAAGCTGGCAAGACAGATCTGTACGCTCAGTAATACTGTCAGAACAGGTGCTCTCTGAGCCTCAGCCTTGTAAAGAGCAACATGCACTTTCAAATTCTAAAATTAGGTGTCATCCAAGGGGCTCCAGAAGCTGCAGTCCTAATCACAGTTGTATTGCTGTGCGTGATTCCCGAGGGTATAGCTGCAGCATTGTAGTGTGGGGGTGACCCAGCCAGGAGTTCTCCTGTGCTCTCAGGATGTGGTCTGTAGGTTGTTGCTGCTCTGAGGGGAAGCCCCAGCCAAGTCTGGGCATCACTCTTGGTCTGAGCTTTTGTTGAATTAAACAATGAAAGGATGAGTGGACCCTCATCTGAGTCCATGCATAATGGTCACCCCAGGTGCTCTGCTGCTTATTATTGAAGTTGCATCACAAGCTGTGGCTTGGGAAGCATCTCCCTGAACTCCCAGGTGACTCCACTCCTCTCCCAAGACCAGCACAGAGTGCACGCAGTGTTTGTCTCTAATTGCCAACTTCCAAGGGTGTTTACTCTGCTGAGTCTGGTAGATATTGTGCTGTAGTTACTAAGCAGGCATCTGAATGAGCTTCTAAAAATAGCTTATCCCTTTACAAGAAGGTGAGGTGCTGCCTAATTGGGGCCAAACCCAGGATGAGGAATGGGAAGAGAAGTATAGGTCAGGTGAATCTATTGTAAAATTAAGTAAACCTTTTCAGGTGCTGATTGGATTAGCTGCATTGCTGGCTTAATGCTGGTGATAGTCCTGTGCAACTTCACAGATCTGTAGTAGTATGTGTTATACTGTTATTCCTCAGACAGAGATCGGAACTTCAGTCAGTACCTGTAGAGTAGTTTCTCATTTGAAGGTGGATTTTCCTCCAAGATCTTTACTTGGAAATTCTTTGAAAAGTTATTTTGCTCAAAAGTGTTGTGATAGACATTTGCTTGCAACTTCTCTGTTCTTTAGTAGCTGGGGAGAAGCCTTTCTTCATCTGCTCACAACTCTGAGGTTGAACCCAGGTGGGATAGTGTAATGTTTGAGTCAGAGATGTACATGTAAGCTTTGCTGCCCAGAGAGATTGTCCTGTGCATGCCTGGTTAGGCTTCATGTGTTGCACGAGGCACACCTTCCCATGTCCTTGTATATATAATAATTTTTTGTACTGCGTTATCCTTTTTCAGGTAAATGAGGTCATGTTCAAAATCATGTTTTTTAATCACTCTCCATCTGTCATGCTTTATAGTCACTTCTAAAAAAATAGAGGGAAGCTGTTCCTGCCTTGTTTGCCTCAAAGCTGCATTTTGACATGTGATGGCCAACTGAATGGGTTAGCTTGGCAAACACATAGTGGTACTTAGTGGCTTTCTTGATCTCTGACAGGTCACAAGGCTGCTTTCTCAGGTAGTGACAGTGACTGCTTAGAGGTCATCTATACACTCATGAGTGTCACTGAACAAGATAATGCAGGTGATGCTTTGGTCATGCTACTGGTGGTTGTAAATGAAGCCAAAGTGATTGTTTTGTGGAGGGAGCCTTTTTGCTGTAGACAATTCTGGTGGCTGCTTGATAGGCCATGGGGAAAAAGTTATCATTCCCAGACTATCAGGCCAAAGCCAGAATTAATGTATCCCATTGGATAAGTAAGGTAACAGGGCTCAGTTTGAAAATAATGCCAGTTCTAGTCTGTGGATTATGACTGGCAATTGTCAAAAATGTGGCAAGTACTGATTTAGAAGTCACAGATAAAATAAATGATGACTGTAGGACCCAGAATAACAAGATGAAGAAAAGATCCATGGCAGCCACAGGAACTTGGAGGCCGGTGCAAGTCAGGAAATTGCACGGGGTGAGCGGCTGCTCCCTTTGCATTTCCAAACCTGACTGTTCTTAGAGTGCTTGTTGTTTCTCTGCGTGCCTTCTCAGCGTTGAGAGCATTCAGCCCGCACCTGTCTCCGCTGGCAGCCTCTCCCTTTGTCGGGGCTGGGACCCTTTCCCTGGCTGCGCCCACGCAGGCAGCAGCACAGCAGCAGTGTTTACATCCTGCAGCGAGCCCACGTGCTCGGGAGCGGCAGGCAGGCGTGACAGCCGCTGATCCGCAGTGTTGGGAGCGGGCAGCCGTGCTCCCGCAGCTGCTCTCGCTCCGCTTGCATTGCTGCAGGATGGAAGTTGGGAAGCGGTAGCTTCTCCCTTTCGGGAAATGTCCTTCAGGGGTTCTGCGTGATGCCAGGTGCCTCAGGCAGAAGCAATGCCTTTTGGCATAATTTTGTTTCTTCTATGTTGCTGTATCATTGCTTTTTCCGGTTTCCTTGGCATCGCTGCTGCAAGTGCAGAGAGCAGATAGGCAGCAGGGATGTGAGGAGGGGCAGGGCCACCCCCTCCTTCAGCAGCGTGTGCGGGTGATGGCTTCCAGTGATTAACTGCAGCCCGAGGGGGTACGTGTTGTATTTGACTGGCCAGAGCAGTTATCTGCATTGAGAACCTGGATGGTTGCCTGGTCAGAACACTTAGTGTATTTGAATTGTTTATGCTGGAGCTCACCAGACAGAAACCAGGCAGAAAATTTTGAGAAATAGTTTGATCTAAAGCCTTGCTACTTTTCATCATATCACAGCTCCTATAGACACAGGTGTGGGTCTCAGTGTGCGCGGTTCAATTTCTTTAAAACCAGACTGTGGTTTCAGTAGCTCAGGTGCTCTTTATTGGTCTGTCCTGGAAGTAGATGAAGTAGAAATTCCATGTAAAAAACAGGAGGCAGAACATGAGGGAACAATGTTACTTCTTTGCACAGTTCACCTTCACCCTTCACAGTGTTGCCCCTTTTCACTTCCAGGATACTGTTCTCACAGTGCCTGCCCTTCTCAAAGCTCAGCATGTGGCCACATCACACAGTGCTCTGAAGGGAAGAGCCGACATAAATACTTGAGGTGAAAATAGGAAAGGTGTAACGACATACAAAAAAAAAGTCACTACACATTTGGGTGGCAGATGAAAGGGACTGACCTTTAAGAGACTCCCTGATGCACCTGCCCTATGTAGACAGGGAGGCTCATACCTCTGTCAGAGGGAAGAGCTTCACAGCATAAATCATGTTTTCATCTCTCCTAAAGATCAAATCTGAAGTGAAGTAAAAAGAGAGGCTATACATGAGTTAGCAGGAAGTTGAGCTATGTTTGTACTAGAATAATAAACACGGAAACACTTCTTTTGCTGAAGTATGTCTTTAGGGTGGTTTGAATAATAGCTTACAGGAGCAGAGCTTTGTGGTTTGATAGGAGCAGCAGATTTTATGCATTAAGGATTTTTTTCTGTGTATATTTGTCCTTTGTTTCACCGTAACTCTTTTTGATTGTCCCATAGCTGTAAACTGTAGCTGCTGTGTATGTGTATATAAAAGTTGGTTTTCCTTTTTTAGCAATTGTTTGTTAGAAGAACAAATGCCAGTATCTTCTTTGGGGAAGGAAAATCCTCTAGAATCCTTTTGTGTTTTGATCACAGGGAAGTTCTTTGTAATGTTATCATCCATGTCCTCAAACTTCCATCCGTTTTCTCATTGCAGGATGAACAGTTTTTAGGTTTTGGTTCAGATGAAGAAGTCAAAGTACGAAGTCCCACCAGGTCCCCCACAGGTAAGTTCAAATCGCAGGATTGGGTGTTGACTTTCTGTTTTCCTTTGTGATGGCTTTGCTGAGCTTCTTCTGTTTGTTCCATCAAATCTCATTCACCATAAAAGCCACCCCAGTCTCTGGATTTAACGCAGTTAAGTGTTGGACTCTGTATGTCTGATCTGTAAAGGAACAGAGAAACTTTGAGAAAAAGAATTATACTGATGAGACCAGTATTTGAAACCTCATGTCAGAGGTTTGACTGGTACTAGAGAAGAAGGATTTTTTTTTTTTTCAACCAGCTGTGATCTGCTTAAAAAAAATCTTTTAATGTGTTTAAAAGGTGGCGTGTGCCCTTGAGAATTATTGCCCCTGCCCAACATGAGGTTGGTACTGGGTTTGTGCCATTGCATATCTAGTTGTTGGGAAAAGGCAAGCTTGCATTTTTAAAAATGTTATCTCCATGATATCTTATGTGGGAGAAGAGGTTTGTTGGGAAGGTACTCTCTACATGTAGTGATAAAATGGTATTTCTATTTGTTGATTATCTGAAATGTTTTGGCAACTTGTGCAGGCAGTGTGACTGATACTGAGTAAATACTTGTGTGACCTGGGTAATGCTGATCCCACACTCAGAGAAATTTAATATGTACTCTGCTTTCTCTACTTCCCTCTCAGTTAAATCTAGTCCACGGAAACCTCGTGGGAGGCCCCGGAGCAGTTCTGACCGAAGTTCAGCTGTACTGTCAGACTCTTCGTCGGTGTGTTCCCCTTCGAGCAAGTCTGAAACCACATCCATGGAGAAAGTAAAGAAGAAGGAGTCGAAGAGTGGGGAAAAAAGACGAGGAAGACCTCCAACACTTACAAGTGTGAAATTCAAATTATCACAAGAGAAGGACACATCAGACATTCAGAAGGGCAGCAAAGAAGAAAAAGAGAGTCTGAAAAAAATCAAAAGGTCACCATCCACTACATTTCAGCAAGCAGCTAAAATCAAGAAATTAAGAACTAGTAAGCTCTCCCCACTGAAATCTAAATTCAAGCCTGGGGCAAAACTTCAGATTGGGAGGAAGAGCGTTCAGATCGTGCGCAGGAGAGGCAGGCCACCGTCCTCTGAACGGGTAAAGACTTCCTCAACTTTAGTCATAAACTCACAGCTGGAGAAGCCTCAGAGGATTCGCAAAGAAAAGGATGGCACGCCACCTCTCACAAAGGAAGAGAAGACTGCTGTCAGACAGAGCCCGCGCAGGATTAAACCCGTTAGGATTATACCTTCCACCAAAAGGACAGATGCCACAATTGCTAAGCAACTCTTGCAGAGGGCTAAAAAAGGAGCACAAAAAAAGATTGAGAAAGAAGCAGCCAAACTGCAGGGCAGGAAGGGGAGAACCCAGCTCAAAAATATCCGACAGTTCATCATGCCAGTTGTGAGTGCGATCTCTTCACGGATTATCAAAACACCCAAACGGTTTATTGAGGATGAAGACTACGATCCTCCTATTAAAATATCCAGACTAGAATCCACACCAAACAGCAGGTTCAGCGCTACATCTTGTGGCTCCAGTGAAAAGTCCAGTGCTGCTTCTCAGCATTCGTCTCAGATGTCTTCGGACTCCTCACGGTCCAGCAGCCCCAGCGTGGATACATCTACGGACTCCCAGGCTTCCGAGGAGATGCAGACACTTTCTGAGGAGCGAAGCAATACTCCAGAAGTTCACACTCCACTGCCTGTTTCTCAGTCCCCTGAAAATGATAACAGTGATAGGCGAAACAGAAGATTTTCGATAACAGAAAGAAGTTTTGGCCAGAGGACTGCAAAAAAGCTGTCGGCCTTACCAAGTGTGCCGCAGCAGCAATCTTCCTCCTCTCCTCCTCCCCCTTTGCTCACTCCCCCACCACCACTGCAGCCTGCTTCCAGCATCTCAGACCATACCCCTTGGCTAATGCCTCCAACCATACCATTAGCCTCGCCCTTTCTTCCTGCTTCTGCTGCACCCATGCAAGAGAAACGAAAGTCAATTCTGCGAGAGCCGACGTTTAGGTGGACCTCCCTGAAACATTCCAGGTCAGAGCCGCAGTACTTCTCATCAGCAAAATATGCCAAAGAGGGTCTTATTCGCAAACCAATATTTGATAACTTCAGACCCCCACCGCTGACACCGGAGGACGTTGGCTTTGCATCTGGCTTCTCAACACCAGGTGCCACGGCTCCTACACGTCTGTTTTCGCTTCACTCTGGAGCCAGGTTTGACATGCACAAGAGAAGTCCTCTGCTGCGAGCACCCCGGTTCACGCCGAGCGAGGCCCACTCCCGGATCTTCGAGTCAGTAACTCTGCCCTCATCAGTGGGTCGCGCCGCTACAGGGACCTCTGCTGCGGGTGTGTCCTCTCGGAGGCGGAAGAGGAAAGCGTTCAGCCCCATCCGATCAGAACCCAGATCTCCTTCACACTCCATGAGGACAAGGAGCGGGAGGCTTAGTACCTCTGACCTGACAACTCTCACCCCACAGTCTTCTGTCTCTTCCTCATTAACTAGCATTTCAGTTAGTTCTCTCGCCACTAGTGCCTTAAATTCAACTTTTACTTTTCCCTCTCATTCCCTATCTCAGTCTGGGGAATCAGCAGAAAGAAGCCAGAGACCGAGGAAGCAAACGAGCGCTCCAGCAGAGCCTTTCTCATCCAGTAGCCCTACTCCTCTCTTCCCTTGGTTCACATCGAGTCCCCAGACAGAGAGAGGCAGAAACAAGGACAGGGCAGCAGAGGAACTCTCCAAAGATAAAGATGCTGACAAAAACCTGGAGAAGGACAAGAGCAGAGAGAAAGACAGAGAGAGGGAAAAGGAGAACAAACGGGAGTCAAGGAAAGAGAAAAGGAGAAAAGGGTCAGAAATTCAGAGTAGCTCTGCTTTGTTTCCTGTAGGTAAAATGCCCAAAGAAAAAGTTGTCAGCGAAGATGTTGCAGCATCATCATCTGCCAAAAAAACTGCTGGGCGGAAGAAGTCTACAGCAGTAGATCCCACGGCAGATGTTTCCACTGCTGCTCTGGTAGATACGGCAGCTGTCAAAACCAAAACTTCCAAGAAAGGTAGAGGGGGCTTAGACAAATCAGACCTGGACGTCAGCCCCGCTGTGCCATCTTTGGAGAAGGAAAAAGCTCTGCGTCTTTCTGCTCCTTCGTCAAGCACTGTTAAACATTCCGCTTCCTCCATCAGCTCTATGTTGGCTCAAGCAGACAAACTGCCAATGACTGACAAGAGGGTGGCCAGTCTTCTGAAAAAGGCAAAAGCCCAGCTGTACAAGATTGAGAAGAGCAAGTCCCTCAAACAAGCGGATCAGCCAAAAGCGCAGGTATTCCTTTTTCCAAGTTGAATTTTTTGCTAGAGTGCATCTTACTTTGAACTTGCTCTGAAAGTCACAGTAGCTTTTGTATCCTGAGTGAGAAGAATTAATGTGCCAAGCAAAGCAGCTGTTAGTGCAACAGATGGCAAATGATTAGAAAACAAGGAGCCCTGGGCAGAAGCTGAGGGGAAGAGGGAGCTACTGTGTAGTGAGCTCAGGGGGGAGCTGCGTGTGTTTTAGAGACCAGTATGGCATAGCTGCTTATTGGGTTTCTCTGAATAAATCTAAGCAAAGTGATGGTCTAGAGTAGTACTGTCTCTGAAAAGTGCAGTTCCAGTAAAATACGGTGTCTCTCTTGGCCTTGACATTTCTTGTGGACCCTCCTTGAGTGTAAGGCTGGCTTCTGCAGAGCAAGTTGTTCCCTTAGTCTCTCTTGGTTTTTAACTTTGCACAGTGATCTGTCACTTATGAGAGGGAAGAAAATCCATTGGGATTTCACCTCTGATTTGGGGGACTGCTTCCTACTATTTTCCTCTTTTCCCTCTCCTCCACACCAAACCCACCCTTTTCTGCAGTCCTCTTTACCTACCAGAAAGGGAGGTGAGATACACTTTCAGGGAATACTTTTTATTTAAACTTTTACTTTTCCTAACATTATTAGTGTTGAAAATCACTAGCACATATTTCAAATAGAAAATTCTCCAACTGGTGTCTCCAAAATGAAGAAGTATTTACTTCTGTATGTCTGACCTGGTGTAGCAGAAGCCCAGGCCCTCACAGTTGCTTGTTTGGGGTAGTTCTTTTGGTGGGAGATATTCCAGAATCTTATGATCAAAACACAGAAAATGGCACTAAAATGCTGCATTTGTTTAGCACCTAGTAAACAGAAGCCCTTCATCTGAGACACCACCATCTGCAAAGCTCTCAAACAGCCTCATTTACTTCTGCCTTCTGCTGGATCAGTCAGCACTGAGTGCTGGTGCAAATCCAGTGGACTCTGATATTTGCGATGTCAGTGCCTTGATAACATGGCTTCATGAGCAAGTTGGTTTTCCAGTAGCGGACAGAAACTTACCTTGTAGCTCCAACTGATTAAAACCTCTTGCTCTCTTGCATTTATCCTCCCTTGGATAGCTGAGGTTTAGAAGGCTGAATCTTTGTTTTTATCACGATTCTTACAAAGTGCAAGCTAAGGTATAGTTTATCTCTGCTTAGAAGTTTCCATTACATGTTTCTCAGCCTCGTTTTGGTACCTTTCTTAGGAATACTGTCTGTTGTCATGTTCTGAAATCTAGGGGCAAGAGAGTGATTCATCAGAAACATCAGTCCGAGGACCACGAATAAAACATGTTTGCAGGAGAGCAGCTGTTGCGCTGGGCCGCAAGCGAGCAGTGTTTCCTGATGACATGCCCACTCTGAGTGCCTTACCGTGGGAAGAGCGGGAGAAGATACTGTCTTCCATGGGGAACGATGGTGAGTTGGGATTTCTAGTTTTTGTCTGGATTTGTACAAAGTCAGCTTCTGTTGACTGCTTACAATGAGGACTTCAAGTGATTAACAAGGGAAAATATGTTAGAGGTCCGGGCTCTCTATTACAGTGCCACTCAAACAGGGTTAATCCTTTCAGCCACTGGGAATTGTATCAAATACATGTGTTCTGCACCAAACTTGTGTTCTGCAGAGGGGTGTGTGTGCGTATACACGTGTACACATCTGTGTATACACGCACTGACATACGAGTGTATACACACTCGTGTGGTTCTGCACATGAACTTAGACTTCTTGGACTAAATTAGGCACTCCTGAAACATTCTTTAACATCAGCAAATTCACATTAGAAATGTTCTCTTGATAGATAAGTCATCGATAGCTGGCTCAGAAGAGGCTGAACCTCTTGCTCCACCTATAAAGCCCATTAAGCCGGTTACCAGAAACAAGGCACAGCAAGAACCTCCGGTGAAGAAAGGCCGGCGCTCCAGGCGCTGTGGGCAGTGTTCGGGCTGTCAAGTTCCAGAGGACTGTGGTGTCTGCACTAACTGTCTAGACAAACCCAAGTTTGGTGGGCGCAATATAAAGAAGCAGTGCTGCAAGTAAGTGAGAAACTATGCCTGCACTGACTGGGATAAGTGTACCCTCACTCCGGGCCAGGAACAGCAGATTTGCCCTGTAGTATGGGCTTGGAGTGAGCTTGGCCTGGGCTGAGGCTGGATCAAAGCAGGGGACTATAAACAGCTTAAGAGTCAAGATCCCAAATCAAGATGAGCTTGTTATGAGCTCTTTCTCTGGAGGTCACTTCTGGTTTATTCTCCCCAGTTTGACGAAACTGGCATTGAGAAGTGTTTGGTGTGAGACCAAAGGCTTCTGTTATGGGATTTTGCAAGGGAGGCAATGTACACATAAATATTTTTCTCTTATTTTCCAAATTGCATTCATGAAGAGCTTATGTTTTCTAGATGATGCTTATCTGGCTTATATACACTTTGTATATCAAAGATGTCTCTAGGTGTCATTAAGAAATACCACTCTTCTTTGATATCTCCTGTCATTTTTTGTACATATCCCTTAGATTGAACATTTTTAAATTGCTGCATTAAATTGATTTTACCAGGCTAGATAATCTATCTGAAAGGGCAGCTGCTAAAGCAACACCAGTAGGTTGTTGTGGTATGAGAACTGTTTATAAAACCTTGCTGTGAGAATTGCTGTGTGAGAGTACTCTGCAGGCTGGAAGAAGTCTTGCTCTCAGCAGCTTTGCCCAGGCCTCAGGCTGGGTTTCAGAGCCACAGGCCCTGCTACAAGAACAGACGCAGAAACAAAGCCTGGCCCAACATACAGAAGGCATTACATGCTAGGTATAAGACAAATAGGGAATAAAGTTGAATAAAGTTAACAAAAGTCTTGATCTCCTAAACCGGTCACGCTCCAAGAGTACTTGATTTTGTCTGAACAAAAGTAGTGCTTATATTGATAATTTTATTTTCAGTTCTTCATGTTGAGTATTTATAGACTGTCCTCTTAATGTTTGCATCTGTATTCTGATTTCATGACATGTTCTTTATTTTTAGAATGAGGAAATGTCAAAATCTACAGTGGATGCCTTCAAAAGCTTATCTCCAGAAGCAAGCTAAAGGTAGGCTAAAGCACAAGAGAGAAGTTTTCATTTCATAGGTTTTGCTCTCTGTGCTGCTTTTGTGGCTACACTGAGCTTATAAAGGTTATTTTACAAGGAGCCACCCTGCCTGCACTGATGGCAGGTGAAAGGGGCAGGAGAGATGTGGGTGCTGACAGCATTTGTACTCCCCTGTGTCTCTCAGCACTGGACTGGTAGTTTTGCTTCCTTCCTTTTGATTCATTTTCCTTCCTTTTCCTTCCTTCCTCACAAAGTCTGCTCGCAGCTCTGAATCTGTGCTACTGCAGGAGGATGTTGCTTACTGCTGTCTCAGAATAGGGGTCCAAGGTATAAGAATACAGATTGAAGCACAAGCCAAGTGCATTAGTTTATTTTTTGAGTACAGTTTTTTCTTTCATATGACAGAATGATGAAGTTCTGAATCAAAGTGTCTGTATCGTTGTTTCAAAGAAGCAGCAAATTATTTGAAGTCACACCAGTTTGTCTTTTTGCTTTATCTGTGCTTTTTCTTCCTAGCTGCAAAAAAGAAAGAGAAGAAATCTAAGACAAATGAGAAGAAAGAAAGCCATTCTGGAAAAAATCAGTTGGACTCTGGACAGAAACAAGCTCCTCAAGCTGTCGCACCAAGAGAAGACAGTACTGGGAAGAAGAGCAGTGAGCCTGCCCGTAAGCCTGTTGAGGAAAAGCATGAGGATGGGAATTCCTCCGTTCCCGTGTCAGAGCCCAAACCAGTTCCTACATCTGGTACCAGAAAGACTGGCAAGCAGACATTCCAGCAAGTCCAGCTCCCTCCTTCTCAGCCACCGAGCTCAGGACCTTTGAAAAAAGAAGCACCTAAACTTAGCACTTCTGAGCCCAAGAAAAAGCAGACTCCCCAACCAGAAATAGGTAAATGGGACTATTTATCCTCAGAATGTTTGAGTCGTGTTAAGTAACAATATTAATACCAGTAAAAACTGTTGGGTTTTAAATATGATAAATGCTTTGTGATGTGGTGAAAGTACAGCAGATTATTTTGAAAATTTTGCTTAGAACTGGCTTCCGTTTTGTTGAACCGCAGAGTATGTTGGGGCAGGGAGAAAGATGGCCATCCTGGTTGGGACTGAGTCGTGTAGCTGTGGCAGTCTGGAAGTATGTTTTCAATACTGTTAAGCCTGTCAACTTCCTAGTCTGAATGTGAAACCAGGAGGATGTAATCTTTTAACACAAAAGCATAGCCCACTATTGGATGTAGTGCAGAGCAGCATGAACAGTGACCAGCCAGGCAGCTCTGGGATTTCTGTGGCTTTGCACCCACAGTGCTCCAGATTGTTAGCAGAGCAAACTCTGCTAGTCATGCCTCCAGGAGACTGCTCATAGTTGGTGAGGTGCAGCCACAGAAGAGGGTGGAAAAGTTCTAGTCTAAAACTCATCGCATGTTACCCAGCTGATTTTTTTCCCTTTTCTTCTCTACAGGTGGCTGTTAGTTACTTGAAATACTCATAATTTTTCCCCCCCTTCCTAGGCACAGAACAAAGCAAACAGAAAAAAATTGCTCCCCGTCCAACTTTCCCTGTGAAACAGAAACCAAAAGAAAAGGTGAATACTGTTTTTTGTACAGTCAGTAAAATTTCAAGGACCTGGAACTTCTCTCTGTCTAGAAAGTAGAACCATCTTGTTGTAACCCTTTGCAGATACTTTTTTATATTTGGTTCTTAAAGATGTTAGGTTTTTCCTTGTTGGCTGTATGTGGATACCAGAAAAACCTGCTCTATGCCTAAGATTCGGCTTAGGTGTTATTTTGATCTCGAAGACTTGTGCACTGGGGGGTGGAGGCTCGTTTTTCCATAAAAAACGGAACTACCTTTGTCTCAGAAACAGCTCCGTCATGGAAAAATAAAATAATTGTCTTATTTAAATATGAGGGAGAAGTGCATAGGGCCTGATTACACCCAGAGTTGCCCCACTGCAGCAAAAGACCAACCCGCGCTCTGGTGGGAGAGAACAACGTGATGGTAGAGGAAAGTGCAGTACATGGAATTACAACTGTAATTGCATGTGGAATGCTCTTAGGGAATGGTTTGCGGAACGGTCACTTCCCTGCAGCTTCGACACACTCATTAATTCTGTGCTGGTTTGGGGGTTTGTCTGTGAATTATCTACAGCATCGGATGTAACAGCAGGGTAAGTTCTAATGTCCAGGGTTGAGATTAATGCAGGCTCCTTTGCTTGACCAGGAAAAGCCCCCTCCTCTAAGCAAGCCAGAGAGCAGCACGCTGAACTTGCTCAGCACTCTGACTAACGGCAGCAGTTCCAAGCAAAAGCCACCTACAGATGGAGTCCACAGAATCCGAGTGGATTTCAAGGTAGAGGACAAAATGTTTTAAGTATTTGAATGTTCCATGGCTCTAGACACTGGAACTAGAGTCCCCTGAGAGTGCTGAGTTTGTGTGTCTGATACCTTTCCCAGGGAACCGCAAATAGGAGCCTCATGAAGTCACTTGGTTGATTCTTAGAAGCTTGTTATGCCTTTTTTTTCCTTATAATTAGAGTACTGGATGAAGAGACACTTAAAGCTTTAAAACCTTAACTGTCAATGTGTGAGGATGAGCAAGAATTTGAGGTTTATGAAGAATTATTCCATTAAGATGGAACTTTAAATCCTTACCACAACTTGAGCCAACAAGATATGGGGAAAATGTTAGTAACTTGTAATTCACAATATTTGGGGTCTATTTGGGGTTTTAAAATGATAAATCATGTACTTTTTTGAACAACACTGTTGAAATAATAATAAAAATTAATATTTTCCTAATAATTTTTTAGTCCATCTCTAAGTGTTGATACTGGAGACTATAGTGAGATCTCATAAATGTTTTATACAAATATGGAGCTTAAATAAAGTACAATTCTTCTGAAATTTCATTTTTAGTAATAATTGTGCAATTGTGAAAAGCGTTGTCTTGTTCCTCAGGTTTGCTTTCCATAGAAGGAAGGCTCTAGCAGGCACTGAGCGCTCTCGGCAGGAGCAGTGCCGAGGTGTGACTCCCAAAATACACTGTAAAGTAGAGGTAGACGTTGAAATTATTTCAGTTTGAGACTTCTTGATCACAGGCCCAGAACGTAAAAAACAGCAATCATGTGAGCACTTTGTACTGATGTTATATGCCTTGTTCTGCATGGTGATGTGTCCTTTTGTACTTTCAGGAGGACTGTGAAGTGGAGAATGTTTGGGAGATGGGTGGGTTAGGCATCGTCACCTCGGTACCTATTACTCCCAGGGTGGTGTGTTTTCTCTGTGCCAGCAGTGGACATGTGGAGGTAAAGCATTGTGTTCTGCTGTTGATGACTTAGATACAGCACTATGTTGTTACAAAAATAAATAAAAATTATAATGACTGTAATTCAGAAGAAATTAAAATAATACATGTAAATCTGTCCTTGCTAGAATTTGTCCCAAGATACTCAAGTGCAAGGTATTTAAAATCACTTTAGAAACTTCTTCGGTGCTTACTTTGGAGGTGCATTAAGTGTGAAGAATAGCATATTTGAGAGCATCTATGTCTCTGAATTTTTGAACTCACATCTAATGTAATGCAGAAGCTTTGCTCTCTTTTAACTGGAAATAAGAAAGGCTACCCTATGGTGCAAAAGGGCTTTAGGCAGCAATGACTTTCCCAGGTGTGTCTGTACCTGCAAAGAGCTGCAAACTGTTACAGAAACGTGACTGGAAAGCTTCTGGTGCTGCCTGAGGAGCTGGATTGAGATGTGTTAAATGCATTTCCAGGTGTAGATAGGTGCCTTCTGAGCATCTTCAGACCAGCTGACCTGGGAAAGTGATAACTCTAGGAAAGTCTGGGTTCTGGTGAGTGGACAGTACTAGGGAAAAGGGGGTTAAGTTCTGGATGTGGACATCAGTGCACTTGAGGTCATGAAGGTCCAGTGGGGCATGGAGCCATCCCCTTTTCAGTCAGGGTGCTCCAGGCAACAAACAATTTCCGTGTCCCCTGTGAGCCTACAGTGTTCATGCCCTGAGAGTGATTGTTTTTCCAATATGACCAGCCTTGTAGGGGATACAGAGAAATTAGAAGAGCTTTCTAATGGCCACCTGGGCTGAATGGAGGAAGATACTTTTTGTTCTGCATGTCCCTACTTTCTGCACTAAATGTGTCTTCTGGTGCAGTTGGCTTGTGTTACAGGGAGGGAACAAGAGAGGGAGATCCTGAAGAACCCTGCAAGGCTTTGTCGATGCTCAGAGCACTTAGTTAGCAGGTACCAGACTCCTGGTGGCTGCGAGGTGTCCAGTCTGTATTTGGGTTTATCTGAAATACGCGCTCAGTTTCCCTCCTAAAATATGACAGTAGGAATGCTTGTTCTGTCAGCTGTAAAGCAGAATTCAAAGTAGTTTGGAGCACAAGGGGGTTGTTTGGGAGCTTCAAGCAGCTTCTGCATTGCTAAAACCTGCTTCTCCCTCCCTTGCAGTTTGTGTATTGCCAGGTCTGCTGTGAGCCCTTCCACAAGTTCTGCCTGGAGGAGAGCGAGCGGCCCCAGGAGGACCAGCTGGAGAACTGGTGCTGCCGTCGCTGCAAGTTCTGCCACGTGTGTGGGAGACAGCACCAGGCCACCAAGGTACCCCAGAACTGCTGGGAGACCCAGCAACACCCCCACTGGTCCCAGAGCTCCTCTTGCTCCAGAACTTGGCGAGAAGAGCTGAGGGGCAGAGTCTGTGCGCTGGGGAGGAGACCTCTCGAGTTGCTCCAATGCGGTTTCTTTCTCGTGCTCCAAATGGGGGATTCAATAAAAAATTAAAATGTCCAGGACTTTGCATACCTTTGCAGGGTCTCTGTTCCAATGCTTTTTCCCCTTATTCTTGTAGCAATTGCTGGAGTGTAACAAGTGCCGAAACAGCTATCACCCTGAGTGCCTGGGCCCAAACTACCCAACCAAACCCACCAAGAAAAAGAAAGTTTGGGTGAGGCGTTTTAATTTCTTTTTTGGAAAATTCATTTATTGACTGATCATAACGCACCAGAGCTCTGCAGAGCTCTGATGCAATTGCTCAGCTTTTCAAGCCAAGGTGCCTGTTGCTTCGGAAGGTACATTCAGAAACAGATAATGAGGTGGCTGGTTGATAAGATGTTCTGAACAAGCAGGGTTTTTAAAGAGGTTACACCTTTTTTTAGTTGTAGTAGATCTTCTGATCATAGTAAGTCTTTTGATCATAGTCCCATAAAGTGGAAGAAGCTCTTTAGAATGGAAGCATTTACCTTGTTAACAAATCTGTTGATATTGGTGTTGAGAGACAATTTGGATTAATGTCCTAATTTGCATCTTTCAAGCTTCTGTTCTAAACAAGTGCCAATAGTGTATTTCCTACTTAGGAGTTTGTAGGTGTTTTCTACTACGATACATAAAGTTTGTAAACTTTTAAAGGAAGACTTTGTATTTTAGATCAGAAGAAATGCCACAACTACATATGCTGTTTTATGTGAGGGAAAGGTGATATTTTCTTCAATGCAAATATGAAGGACAGAAAAACTATACTGCAGTTTGGTTTAATGTTTTTTCTTGTTGCATTATTACCATCTTACCATGAAAGGAGTGAGCTCTGTTCTTTTTGGTGAAAGTTTCAGCATTTGAAACTCCTTGTTCTGTTGGATGAGTTCTCAGTGCTCGTTAAATAAAATTATGAAATGTGTTGTTTGCACAGAAAGCACAGGAACTGCTGGATAAAAGCATGTAACTCTTGCCAAATGCATTCTTTTTCCAGATATGTACCAAATGTGTTCGCTGCAAGAGCTGTGGATCAACAACACCAGGCAAAGGGTGGGATGCACAGTGGTCTCATGACTTCTCCCTGTGTCACGATTGTGCCAAACTCTTTGCTAAAGGTACATAAAGTTGTGACTCTTTACAGCAGGAGCCTCCTCAGCTGCTTAGTTTTGAATCAGTCAGTGTCAGTATGAGTGAGCAGAGGGCCAGCATGACAGCTGAGCTTGGCACAGTCCAGGCAGCAGTGCGGGCTGGTTAAGGTCAAGCCTGAAAGAGCATGTAACAGTTCCTGTCAAGGCCAGGATCTTAGAGCATGCAGTGGCTCACCAAAGTCACCACTGCTTTATTTTCAGAGTTTGGGGCTTTCAGCATGTAAACTCTGTGCCATGTGAAGGAATTATTACACACCTGTTAGCCCAGGATTTCAAGTAGCAGTTGAGGAAAAGACATTTTAAAGTATTCTGGACTTAAAAGCAACAAAATTTCTATTGTAAAGTGGTTGTTTCCTGTGTTAGTTGCTGTACATGATGCCTTTGAACCTCAAAGGGGCATTCTTGGGAAAAATCCCAGGATAGAAAATCTTAACTGTCTCACATAATTTCTTGCCTGTGTGTCATCTTTTTCCTTTCATTTTGCTCTTGCATATAATATTTTGTTAGTCTTACCACGCCCAAAAAATGGGTGCCCAGCCATGGGATTCTAGAGTAGGCAGTGGTCTTTCAAAGTTATTTGTTGTAGCCTCCTGACAGTAGATGGGACTGTGCTGGCAGCTTACGGGGAAGGGTGTTCAGAGCTGCTTGGTGCACCAGGAAGTAACCACCCAGCCTTTAAGATGTGTGTGGAGTCCAAACTCCTGATGAAATCTGATTATGTTTGCAGGAAATTTTTGCCCTCTCTGTGACAAATGCTACGATGATGATGACTATGAGAGTAAGATGATGCAGTGTGGGAAATGCGACCGCTGGGTCCACTCCAAATGCGAAAACCTTTCTGGTAAGGAAATCCTCATCCCATCAGCACTAAAGAACACAGGGTAGTGATTAGATCAGAGCAATCCAGTCCTGGACCTTTCTACTAGAGTGTTACTTTAACACCCTCACTTGTGACCTACCTGAAAAATACCTGTCAAGTTGGTGACAGGTAAACCAGTGCTAATACCAGTGACATCCTGAAAGCACAGGACTTGCTTCAAAGGCAGTGTCACTCAGTTAGCTGCAGAAGGGGCTTTTGTTACCTGAAAAGTATTTCAGTTAGGAAGTAAGTGCAGGGCAGGGGCTTTTCCCTGTATCCATCCTTCAGTGAAGTACTTCAGATGGTTATCTTATCTTCTTTTGTCTCCAGATGAAATGTATGAGATACTGTCCAACTTGCCTGAGAGTGTCGCGTACACCTGCATTAACTGTACAGACCAGCATCCTGCAGAGTGGCGTCTGGCACTGGAAAAGGAGCTGCAGGTTTCCCTGAAGCAGGTTTTAACAGCCCTGTTGAATTCCAGAACTACCAGCCACCTGCTGCGGTATCGACAGGTAAGCTGGAGCTTCTGTCTTCTTAGTGTTAGTCCAGCTTGTGACGTGCCTGGCATTCACTTGAGCTGTGGTATTGCTGTGCCTCTTCCTGCAGAAATGTCTGCATCATATTTGGAACAACACATGCTGTGATTTATTTATATTTTTCTTTCTTTTGTTCATACAACTTGTGAAACTGAAAAAATATAGGGTAAAGTTCTTCAAGGAATGGGAGGATTTTGCTCTGTGATGGTGAAGGTGCTTTTCTGACAGAAGAAGAGGATCTTAGTCTTGAAATATGCATTCAGAAATAAGACTTCTGAACAATGGGTTTGATTCTTATAGCTGATGGCTCTGCCCTGCTGTGCACCTTACAGGTCATAGCAGGAAGCTGCTTAAGAGCTTTTCATTGTTCCTACATTTTGGACAGAAATCAGAACTCGGGTCTCCTTTCATTCACATTAGCGAGAATCTCTGGGCCAATAAATGTGCTTGGGAGTGTATCATGAGGAGCAGCTACATTTCAATAGCCAACATCCCTCTGTTTCATTGCTGGTGTTCACAGGCAGCAAAACCACCTGATTTAAATCCTGAAACAGAAGAGAGCATCCCATCCAGAAGCTCTCCTGAGGGTCCCGATCCTCCTGTCCTAACAGAAGTCAGTAAACAGGAGGAGCAGCAACCTCTGGATCTGGAAGGAGTGAAAAGAAAAATGGATCAAGGAAGTTACACATCTGTGGTATGTCAAAATTTTCATGTTCCACTCTATTATGCTATAGACTCTGTGAATTGCTTTATGACCTGTGGTGTTTATAACTGAGCAGGCTTAAGCCTTTTCTTCAGGAACACGGAAGCAGGTTATCGTGCTGCTAAAAATAATTCTGGCTGGCACTGATGTTGATGTTGGCCCAGAGACAAGTAATTGATGCTGTTGTAGGGCTCTCTGTAATCAGCAGTGATACTTGGTTAGACCCCATTTGCTCTTAGTCAGGTGTTTATGTAGATGGAAACAGGACAGGTCATCCTTCATGTGGAAATTTTGACTGAAGGCCTGGCCCAATAGCTCTGCTGCTGTCAGTTAGCTGAAAAGGAAGGAATTCATGGGTGAAGGGGTGACTTATTCAAGGGTCAGTTACAGAAAATGCTAGTGTTGAACAAATCAGTTCTCTTTGCAGAGACCAGCCTTTTACTTTTTTTCCCCTACAGAATCTGTAATCTTTGAAGAACACTGTATATTGCAAAGTGCTTGACAAATGTTGATTGTGCCAGATTTTGACCAAATCCTTCTGAGGTAGCTAGTTTAGTGGATGTAAAACTGGTCAGAAGTCAGCTCCTTGTAGAAGGAAGAAGTGAACAGTTGTGGGTGTAGCAGCTCTGCCAGCCAGTTTGCAAATGTAGAGGGCTGCTTGATTCTTCACAGCCAAATTCTCTTTCTGCTTTTAAGTCATGCTCTTGTCCAATCTGAAAGTCATCTAGATGCTCATTTGATGCCCTAAAGGATTAGTGGATGGTGTAGCTGTGCAAAAGACAATCCTGTTAATGTGAAGTTTTGTGGGTTTCTTACAGTTGGATTTTAGTGATGACATTGTGAAGATAATTCAAGCAGCCATTAATTCCGATGGCGGGCAGCCGGAGGTTAAGAAAGCCAACAGCATGGTCAAGTCCTTCTTTATTCGGGTGAGATGGGCTACAGTTATTTTGAAATCTGCTTGGTATCCTACCACTGCTTGTTGCTGTTGGAGTCCAAAGGGCCATCACACTTGCCCTTGCTTGGGTCTTTCCAGGAATAAAATAATACATTGTCAGAGTTGTTGATGTTAATGAAATGTTACTAGTTGTGCATTTACAGTAGATCTTGGCTGAATGTCTTTGAATTTTTGGGTATGTTGTCTAACTTTTCTAATGGGTTGTTGTTTTCCTTTAGCAAATGGAGCGTGTTTTTCCATGGTTCAGTGTAAAAAAGTCCAGATTTTGGGAGCCAAATAAAGTAACAAGCAAGTAAGTAACTGTTCTGTATCCGACTGTGACACCCTGCTGTTTGCCAGCTGTCCAAGCAAAACGTATTGAGAGAGCCTGTTGTGGGGCTGGGATTTCTGGTTTTCTTTTTTTTTTTTTCCCTAGGAAGTTACACATTAATCCCATTCCCAAGTTTTGTACATGCTTCCTTGTTCTAAAGCAGAACACGTTTTAGAACTATTTACAACTATTTAGAACTAGGTATTACTGTGTGTTGACTTGTCAGTCCTGTCCTTCCTTCTCTCTCTTCCTTCTCACACCCCCACTTGGGGTGGCTCTCCTGCACCTGTTACCCTCCAAAGAAACAGACACTCACATCACAAACCTTAAAATGTGAGTGGTCACAGCCTTTGTGGGGACCACATGTAGGCTGTAGGTAATTAAATGAGTTATTAGAGGGGGAGATGTCAGGTAGGCCCTGGTAGCCAGGACACAAAGGTCCTCTAGTGCAGCCGGGTGTGACACTGACCCCTTGCTCCATCTCAGCAGTGGTATGTTGCCAAACGCGGTGCTGCCCCCGTCGCTCGACCATAATTATGCTCAGTGGCAGGAGCGTGAAGAGAACAACCGCACTGAACAGCCCCCTCTGATGAAGAAAATCATTCCAGCTCCAAAACCCAAAGGGCCTGGAGAACCGGATTCACCAACTCCTCTACATCCTCCTACACCTCCCATCTCTGGTAAGAAAATCAATGGCAGCACTGCCAATCCCAAATCTGAAGCGCTTTGGTCCAAAGCTCCTCGTAGTAAAGGGAGGGTGGTATTCTGAATGCAACTGTCTTGAGACCTCTGTGACCTGAAATCATTCGGAGGCTGTTACACACAAGGTGTTTCTGAGCTAAGCTTGGACGCAGGAATACTTTTGCCCCTGAATGAGGGCTATGTGGAGGCTGATGTGTGCTTTGCTTTCCAAGCTGGCTATTGAAAACTCTTTTACCCGGTTTGCTTACTGACAATCTCTCCAGATGAATTTTTGCCTTCCTGAATTTCAAGAATGAACACAGTTCTCTCCTTTAACTCTAAGGCTCTGACAGAAGCAGAGAGGATAGTCCTGAACTGAACCCACCTCCAGATGTAGAAGACAACAGGCAGTGCGCGTTGTGCCTGAAATATGGTGACGACAGTGCTAATGTGAGTATGTGCCACGTGCCCATTTCCACAGGAGCCCATTTAACCAGTGCTGTAGGTTTGGTACTGTGGATAGGCGGGACGGGTTTTATGCATGGTTGTGTCTCATAGAAATTTGAAAAAAAAACATTTCCTTCCGTTCTTTAGGATGCTGGGCGTCTTCTCTATATCGGCCAAAACGAATGGACACATGTGAACTGTGCTTTGTGGTCAGCAGAAGTGTTTGAAGATGATGATGGTTCTCTGAAAAACGTGCACATGGCTGTCATCCGGGGAAAGCAGCTGGTGAGTACAAGCAAAGAACGTTTCGTTAAACTTCACACTGATTTAGAATCACAGAACCAAGACAGGAGCCCAGCTAAAAGATGCCTTGTGTGTGTGTTTGTTCTGCTCTGTCCTTTCTTGCAGTATTTTTTTAACACTATAACAGTACTGAATGAAGGTATTTGAAAAGTTGTTTTATCATTGCTCAGTTCAGAAATATTGTGGAGATAAATTGAAGCTTGCAAATGTGAGAGTTGGATATGGAGCTGAAGCAGGAAAGTCTGAGGCCTGGAGGAACCAGTCCACAAAAGTTCTTCTATATGAGGGATCCTTCTTCCTCTTACCTCCTCCTCCATGTCTCGCTTTTGCGTGTGAGTCACTGTAGTGAAATGGAACGACAGTGAAGTGGGAGATCAGGCATTAGTCTAAACTTCTGTCTGTGCCAAAAAAACAACTGACAGCAGTAATGGTGGTCTTGTTTTAGAAGAGATTAAATTTTAACTTTTTTTTTTTTTGCCTTTGCAGAGATGTGAGTTCTGCCAGAAGTCAGGTGCCACAGTAGGCTGCTGCCTCACTTCCTGTACCAGTAACTATCATTTCATGTGTTCACGAGCCAAGAACTGTGTCTTTCTGGATGATAAGAAAGTTTACTGCCAGAGGCATCGTGACTTGATCAAAGGAGAGGTGAGATTCTTCTGTCCTGGTCTGCCTCACACTCTGAAGGTGGGGTTAGCCTGTAACTATGAGCACTTTTTAGAAGTTCATGTTGAGTGTGTTCCTCACGAACGAGGGCTGGACCGCAGTGCTCTTCGAAAGATGTCAGTGGTACAACTGGCCTGGGGCAGTTTGGCAAGTGGTGCTGTGTGGCAGTTCAAAAACCAAAAGATCAAACTGAGGATTGAGTAGGACAGGCTGCATAGCATACATGTGGTGGTTCCTTTAATGAGTAGTTTTGTGGTTTCTTGTTCCAGGTGGTTCCGGAGAATGGGTTTGAAGTTCTTAGGAGAGTTTTTGTGGACTTTGAAGGGATAAGTTTGAGAAGAAAATTTCTTAGTGGCTTGGAACCAGAGAACATCCACATGATGATTGGTATGATCTAGTCTCTGGATACTTGATCCACCTTTGGTGCTGGAATGTGGTTCACAGAACTGTTCTGTTCCTCTCTCTGCTCAGGTTCAATGACAATAGACTGTTTAGGAATTCTGAATGACCTCTCAGACTGTGAAGATAAGTTGTTTCCCATCGGCTATCAGTGAGTATAAACTGTTTCATGATTTGATGTCTTTCAGTATATTTCATGCCAAACCAGAACTGAAATAACATATGGGAAAATTGACTGTAGCTTCCCTACACTGCTGAGGAATCTCTGATTAAGCTGGGTGTGCAGCATGTTTTGCCAGGAGGCCTTTGGCCCATGTAGTTTTGAGAAACTGAAAATTTGAAACAGGAATGAGGTTTACTCAACTGTTGATTAAATTACTTTATGTTTGAATTATCTTCCAGGTGCTCCAGGGTGTACTGGAGCACAACAGATGCCAGGAAGCGCTGCGTGTATACCTGCAAGATCATGGAGTGCCGACCTCCAGTCATAGAACCTGACATTAACAGCACTGTAGAGCACGATGATAACAGAACAATTGCCCATAGCCCAGTTTCCCTTACAGGTAATCTTTTAAGGACTTTATAGAAGTATATTCTCTGTATGGTTTTGCCACAGTGCATCTCTTAAACAGATTTGGACTAGAATCCACTTCAGGCTTCCAAATTATGTTACAGCATCTTAAGACTTTAAGGTCCTGACTGTACTGCTAACTTTGAAAACTTCAGCCAAACGGACACTGCTGCAGGGATGGTTTCTAGTCTACAGCTTATAGAATTTTCTAGTGATCTAAAACTTCAAACTGTACTTGAAGTGTCAGTGTTGGTCTGTAATATGGGGGTTCAGTGCAATGTTGAATAGTCATATTGTACTGCTTAAGTATTTCCAAATTGTTTTCATGTATCCCAGGGTAAAGCAGTGAAAGATTTTTAAAACATTTATAGTTGTCATTGTCAACATAGAATTCTAAACTCTATAAATACATAGTGGAATTTGATGTGTAAGCTGAGCATTAATGTATTGCTACAAGTATTTGAAAATGTTCTTATGAGAAGAAACCAGGTATTATCTGATGGCAGATCTTTGACTTTGTGTTCATTTAACAAACACCCTGTTTCTCAAAGTGGAACCTGATAGCAGTATACACTTTATCAGGTCATAGCTTTTAGAGTTCAGTGATGGCTTATATGTTGTTTCTCTTTTATACAACAACAGAAACTCTACCGAAAGACAGCCAAAATACACCTGAAATTGTAAACCCACCATCACCAGATCGTCCCTTGCATTCTCAGACCTCTAGTTCCTGTTACTATCCAGTGGTCTCAAAGGGCCCCAGGATCAGAGCGCCAAGTTATCCATCCACACAGAGGTCTCCTGGATCTAGGCCGTTGCCCTCTGCAGGTATTTCTAGTGCTGTTGACTTTGATTGAGGTTTGTTTTGAAAATATTTTTGTTTAGTTTGTGCCTTTTTTTTTTGGCTTCCTTCAGAATGGGGTGTTATGTTCTGTTTCTAAAGAAAGGAGTGAAATGGCAATAGGCTTGAGGAGAGGAAAGTTCTGACAAAACACGGTAGAGGTGGCTTGTTGAGAAATGTACAACTGACACAAACATTCCCCTGGGATAAAGAAGCAGCATTTGGGCAATATAGTAGTAGTGACCCAGAAGAGCTGTGATAAAAGTTAGGGACTTAACATCTCGGTCAGTATTTTTCTAGAGAGAGTCAGAAATGTGGTATTGTAATTCAGTTGCTGTTTCTGTATGAATGACTCATGTTTTGTTTCAAACTGATGTTGAAAATTCCCATCTAAAGTTGAGGTACCAAACCCTGAGATGCAAATTTGTCAGCTCCACATGGTGAATCCTGGTTGACAGTATCAGGTTTTTAACACTTATCTCAAGTATCATCATTATGTTGGTGCTAATTGGCTGAAAGGTTTTGTTGGGTTTTAATTTCTTGTGTTTTATATGAAGGAATAGGGTGTGCATTGATTGTGAAGGTTTCAGGTCATCTGACAGTCTTTCTTGCCTTCTTTTCTCAGGAAGTCCTACCCCAGTGACCCATGAAATAGTGACAGTAGGGGATCCTTTGCTGTCCTCAGGACTTAAGAGCATTGGTTCTCGGAGACACAGCACCTCTTCTTTGTCACAGCAGCAATCAAAACTCCGAATGGTTTCCCCTGCACGAGCTGGGAACACTTACTCCAGGCATGGTGTGTCTTCAGTTTCCAGCCTGGGGGCCTCTTCAGAACATGAACTGACCGTCAGAAGTACCGACCGCTTTGTGGGGTCGGTGAACACGGGTCCTCCTAGTGCTCCAGTTCAAAGTTGCTCTACCAGTTCAGGCTCCCAGAAAACAGCACCTACAACTGGAAGTAAAACTTACCAGCTGGATGCATCTCCATCTATGGAAGGGAAACATTCCAGCAGTTCAGATTTGATAGCCAAAGGTGCACCTTCTAAGGGAGAGAAAATGAAAGCGGTGACCTCAAAGGACCCAGATTATTCAGCTCATACTTTTGTCCCTGGAGGAAGCTCCAAAGTGTCCACTCAACCAACCAGTTCATCAGGCACAGAAGCGAATGTTAAAATAGGAACCTTTCAAGAGTGTTCAGGATCATTTTCTTCCAAAGAAGCAATAGCCTTTCCACCTTTGCATCAGAGAGGCCCAAGGAAAGACAGAGATCAGCATGTGGAACCTGTACAGCCAGAGAAAACAACTGTGGCTGATGAGACGGATGCAAAGACCTTGAAGTCTGCTGGAGTAAACAGCAGATCTCCTGCAGCAAGTGAGCAAGTAGTTTCTGCCCCCAGAGAGAGGCGTCAGAAGGGTAAAAAGTTAATGAAAGACAGTTTTAAAGAGAAGCATTCTCTGAAATCTCTTACAGAGTCAAGTCAAGCAGTAGGCAGTGATGAAGGAAACCTGAAACCAGAATTTGGCCATCAGGGCTTGGCAACTGAACAAATTAGTCAGAGGTTATGTAATAATATTCCTGCTGAAAAAGCTGGTGAGAAGTCTCCACCTTCACAAGGACCATCTAAAGGGTCATCAGTGCAGGTTGAAGCAGCCCCTAAGGAATCGCAGGCACCCAGAAAACGCACCGTTAAAGTCACTCTGACTCCTCTCAAGATGGAAAGTGAAAACCAGTCTAAAAATGCACAGCAGGAAAGTGATGCCGAAACTCAGTCTGCTGGGGCAGACCTGGCTGCTCTGGCTGAGCCCTCCTTGGCTTCGGAAAGCCCAGAAGAGAACCCTGTAGTTCAGGGAAGCCCAAATGAAGCGCCAGCACAGGAATCTCAAAATAACACATATGAAAATTTGCCCATTCAGGATAACAACTTGATGCTCCAGGATGGTGCTAAAGCTCAAGAAGAAGGCTCATACAAGCGGAGGTATCCACGGAGAAGTGCTCGGGCCAGATCCAATATGTTCTTTGGACTGACTCCTCTGTATGGTGTGAGGTCCTATGGAGAGGAAGACATTCCCTTCTACAGTAACTCAACTGGCAAGAAGCGAGGGAAGCGTTCTGCAGAAGGACAAGTGGATGGCGCAGATGACTTGAGCACATCAGATGAAGATGACTTATACTACTATAATTTCACAAGGACGGTGGTTTCCTCGAACACGGAGGAGAGGCTTGGATCCCATAGTTTATTCAGGGAGGAGGAGCAGTGCGATCTTCCAAAAATCTCACAGCTAGACGGTGTGGATGATGGAACTGAAAGTGATACAAGTGTTACAGCAACAACCAGAAAAGTCAGCCAGGTCACTAAAAGGAGTGGCAAAGAAAATGGGACAGAGAACTTAAAGATGGATAGAACTGAAGAAACTGGAGAGAAAGTACAAGTCACCAAGAGCTCTACTGTCCACAAAACTGACCCCAAGATTGATAACTGCCACCCTGTGAGCAGGGTTAAAGCGCAGGGTCAGGACTCACTGGAGGTGCAGCTGAGTTCATTGGAAACAGGCCGCAGGACTCACGCAAGCACACCTTCCGACAAGAACTTACTGGACACTTTCAACACAGAACTTCTGAAATCCGACTCTGACAATAACAACAGCGATGACTGTGGGAACATCCTCCCTTCTGATATCATGGACTTTGTACTGAAGAACACACCATCTATGCAGGCATTGGGAGAAAGTCCAGAGTCCTCATCATCAGAACTCCTGACACTTGGAGAAGGTTTAGGTCTCGACAGCAACCGTGGCAAGGATATGGGTTTGTTTGAGGTGTTCTCCCAGCAGCTGCCCACTGCTGAGCCTGTGGACAGCAGCGTCTCTTCCTCTATATCAGCAGAGGAGCAGTTTGAATTGCCACTGGAGCTTCCTTCTGATCTCTCTGTTCTGACCACTCGCAGCCCTACGGTGCCCAGCCAAAATCACAACAGGCTCGCTGTCATCTCGGAGTCTTCTCTTTCCTCTTCGGGAGAGAGGTCAATGCTTGCCTTGCCTTCCACAGAGTCTGGGGAAAAGAGAGTGACAGTTACAGAAAAATCTGCCTCGGGGGAAGGCGATGCAGCTCTCCTGAGTCCAGGGGTAGACCCGAGCCCTGAAGGACACATGACTCCCGATCACTTCATCCAGGGTCACATAGATGCAGAGCATATAGCCAGCCCACCCTGTGGCCCCGTTGAGCAAGGGCACGGCAGCAACCAGGATTTAACAAGAAACAGCGGGACTCCGGGTATCCAGGTGCCGGTGTCACCCACCGTTCCCCTCCAGAGCCAGAAGTACGTGCCAAACTCCACAGACAGTCCTGGCCCTTCACAGATCTCCAACGCTGCGGTGCAGACAACGCCACCCCACCTCAAGCCGCCCGCAGAAAAACTTCTGGTAGTCAATCAAAACATGCAGCCCCTGTATGTCCTCCAGACTCTACCCAACGGTGTCACCCAAAAGATACAGTTGACACCTTCTGTTAGTTCTGCACAGAGTGTGATGGAGAGCAATGCTTCGGTGCTGGGGCCCATGGGGAGCGGGCTCACGCTGACCACAGGATTAAATCCAAGCTTGCCTTCATCTCAGTCCTTATTCCCTCCCACAAGCAAGGGTCTGCTGCCCATGTCCCATCACCAGCATATACATCCCTTCTCCACAGCTGCTCAGACTGGCTTCCCACCCAACATCAGCAGTCCTTCGCCAGGTCTTCTGATTGGGGTGCAGCCACCTCCCGATCCTCAGCTCTTAGTGTCCGAAGCTAGTCAGAGGACAGACCTTGGTACCACTGCTTCTACACCAGCTGCTGCCCTAGGCAAGAAACGGCCCATATCTCGTCTGCAGTCACGGAAGAACAAGAAGCTGGCTCCCTCTGGAACTGCTTCTGCTATAGCTCCTCCTGACATGGTCTCTAACATGACCTTAATTAATTTTGCTCCTTCCCAAATTTCCAATCACCCACTGGATTTGGGAACCATTGCGAATTCAACATCCCAGAGAACTGTCCCCAATATTATCAAAAGGTCCAAGTCTGGTGTCATGTATTTTGAGCAAACATCTTTGCTCCCACAAGGTGGGACCACTACTGCAGTCAGCACGTCTCCCAGCGTTATTGGTCCAGATGCTAGTCACCTCCCAGCAGGGCCTGTATCGGGCCTAACATCGAGTTCCTCAGTGCTGAACGTTGTATCCATGCAGGCCACAGCAGCCCCTACTACTGGTGGATCAGTTCCTGGTCATGTTCTGGGACAAAGTTCTGTAACATTAACAAGCCCTGGATTATTAGGGGACCTTGGTTCGATAAGCAACCTCCTGATCAAAGCTAGTCAGCAAAGCCTTGGTCTTCAGGAGCAGCACATGACTTTACCACCAAGTTCTGGGATGTTTTCACAACTGGGAGCATCTCAGACTCCATCTACGGCAGCCATGACAGCTGCATCAAGCATTTGTGTTCTGCCTTCAGCACAGACAATGGGCATGACAGTCGCTCCGTCATCTGCTGACCCAGAAGGCTCGTACCAGCTTCAGCACATGACACAGCTCTTAGCCAGCAAAACTGGGGTTGCTTCCTCCCAGCTGGACCTTAGCACAGCTTCGGCAACAACGCAGCTGTCGAGCTTTCCGCACCTGGTTGATGCTCCAAACAACACCGGACTCGAACAAAGCAAGGCTTCCTCATCAGTGATGCATGCCAGCTCAGCATCTCCTGGAGGCTCCCCATCACCTGGTCAGCAGTCTGCAAGTAGCTCCGTGCTGGGTCCCACAAAAATGAAGCCAAAAATCAAACGCATCCAGCCACTGTTAGACAAAGGGAATGGAAAGAAGCACAAAACTTCTCATGCGTGGGCTGGTTCTTCTGAAGTTCACGCTCCCGACAGAGGGGCTGTTGCTGTACCCCAGGTCTTGGCTACAGGGTAAGAGGAGAGTTTGGTTTTGCTCATCCCTGAGGTTTTTTAACAATATGAGAAAGAATCTCACACTAGTTTCTCCAGCAAATTCTTCAAGTGAAGGCAAATTGTGAAGTGCAAGCTTTGATTCTGATGTGGTGCTGGAAGTGTGATCTGGTTCCTCATATCACAGGAGCAGCTGTTACTACTTGTGTAGTTCTGTGGAACTGGTGGATCTGTTCCTGCTTTCCAGTCTTGTTTAGAGCACACATGGCTTGGCAGGTATTTTGAATGTTCCCAAATCTTTTTCTTCCAGGACTCCTGCTATGAAGGCAGATGCGCAGGATGCAGCAAGCGTAGATCAGCCATCGCAGAAGCCATGTGGGCAGTCTGCAGGGTAAGGGATGAACAGACCTTTCTGTGGGATTCTGCTCACTTGAGCTGAAGGACGTTTGTACAGAGAACGCGGGAAGTCTGGCTTTCCTAGTTGAAATGTCTGAGGAGCTTTCAGTGGGGAGCACACTGTCATGTTTAGCTGCAATATGGAACCATTTTGCATTAAGCTGTGTGTAACTCTGGGAAGCTCAGTGCTTGCTGAGGAGACGCTCGTGCAGCGATGCCTGATCGTGTGTTAGCACACACCTTATTCCTGAGTGGGGCTGACACAGAGCAGATCATAGCCTGTGTGAAATTAGGCTGCTGCCCACAGACCAATAGAGGCTGCAGACAGAAATGCTACTGAGTAGAATCTTTTTGTTTGTTCATTTCCAATTGAACTGGTGTCAGAATATTCGACCTGGAAGAAGGTTCTTTCTGTCTAGTTCTCAAGATTTCATAGACTACTGCTCAGGATTGGTGAGGAAATAAGGCTGGTTGTTGACTGTTTTTCTCCATGTTCTCTTCCTTCCCTCCCAAGGCAAATGGCAGTGCTCCCAGAGTCTCAATCAACACAGAACTCAGTAAATGAGCAAGAAAATGCAGGTACATCACTTCTTCAAACACACCAAGTCTTGGGGTTCTCCAGGACCAGGAAAGTGGTGTTTGAAGTTTTGATTTTTATGTGTCTTGTTCTCTTAAGGAAAGGCTCAGAGATATAACTTGTGTTATTCTTGCTATGAAGGGAGGAAAGGTTTGTTTGCTATTAATAGGTCTTGGACAAATAGTTTTGTCTCTATTTTTGGTTTGTGAGAATTTCAGCATTTGAGATTTCACACTCTTATTTTGACACTCTAGAATTTTTTCTTGATTGGATGTACTGGTAAAAAGGCAAGTCAGTAAGGCATTTTCAGTTGTGGAACGACAGGTGGAAAAAGCATCATTATTTCCAGTTCCCATCTTCATGCTGGCTCCTGTCTTTTCTAGGCTCAAAAGCTCTCGAGGAAGAAGAGAGCACTTTCAGCTCCCCTCTTATGTTTTGGCTTCAACAAGAACAAAAGAGGAAAGAGTGTCTTGGTGAGAAGAAACCAAAAAAAGGTTTGGTTTTTGAGATCTCTAGTGATGATGGTTTTCAGATCTGCGCAGAAAGCATTGAAGGTGAGAACCATGCAGTGTTGGTTGTACTGATTTTAGCTGTCCTTACTAGAAGTAAAACTGTGACTTTTGAGGGCCTCTTACTTGCTTTTTTATAGATTAAAAAAAAAGAGAAATCTCTTGGTTTACAGCCCTAGAACAAGCTTTGTTCCTGACCATGTCTGAATTCTATTTGTTTTTATTTTTTTTTCAATGGAATATATTCAGTGACATGTATGTTGCTGTCTCATTTTGTTTTATCAATTGACCAATGGTATTCAACCTTAGTTTGTCAAGAAATAGGTAGTGTGGATCACACAACGGAGTATTGGGTATCCAGACTTTTCCTCCAGACCAGTTGTAGTATACCCTGCCTTCCCTTTATGCCAAAGTGAATTTTTGAGAGGATGGAGAAGCAATTAAGATCCGAGGGTCTTAATTCATGCCCTGTGGAAGGTTGAAAACTTCATATTCTCCAATTAGTTTATTTAAATATGAGCACCCCGGTGCTCGAATACTCGGTCACTGTTTGTCATCTGTTTGTATGGTGCAGATGCCTGGAAGTCACTGACTGACAAGGTCCAGGAGGCCCGTTCGAATGCCCGCCTGAAGCAGCTGTCCTTTGCAGGTAACACCCTGCCCAGACAAACAGATGTCTCTGTGAGCATCTTGAGGTCTTAAGAGTTTCAATTCAGCTGCCACCTGATTTATGGAGGATAATTTCTTCCCAGTGGAAGGATTGGAAACTCTTAACGTGGAATGCAGTAGCTAATGCAGTGCTGCTGTGACAGCTGTGTAGTGCCCCTGCTGTCTGTGACAAGCTGCTGTATCTTCCTGCTCCAAGTCTGCACTGACAGTGTTTGTTGTGCTCTGTTTCTTATTCCAGGTGTGAATGGTTTGAGGATGCTGGGGATTATCCATGATACTGTCGTGTTCCTGATTGAGCAACTGTACGGAGCAAAGCACTGCCACAACTACAAGTTCAGATTTCACAAGCCAGAGGAGGCCAATGAACCTCCTCTGAACCCACATGGCTCTGCTCGGGCCGAAGTCCACCTGAGGCAAGTGTGAGTTTTGTTGACGTTGGGGTTAAGGGCCCGTTGGCTCAATAACTAATGCCATGGCAGGGCAGGAGCAACAAAGCTCCACAGCTCTGAAGCTCTTGGTTAAATGTTACCAACTGGCACATGAAAATCAATTATTTGGCATCTTTGCAGTCTGCACATTTTCTTGTGCCACTTTGTGGCCTGTTGCTTGGTTTAACAGCTCCTGGCTGGAGCTGTTCTTGGGCTGTGCCTTACCCTGATGCACAGGGGCTTTAAGAGAGGACAGAGTGGAGAAGGTGTGAGACAGCAGACATGTCAGACTGTTGTGGCAACCACATGTTTATTGTCAGTCAGTATAACAAACTCCCTTTGGTCTCTTTAAATTGCAGGAAATCTGCATTTGATATGTTTAATTTCTTGGCTTCTAAACACCGACAGCCACCAGAATACAACCCAAATGATGAGGAAGAGGAAGAAGTACAGCTGAAATCGGCCCGGTATGCAGCAGGGTTTAAAGGTTCAAAGGGGAAAATAATGCTGTGGTGTTAAAGTGAGCAGATGGGGTTTAGTTATGCGTTGTGTGCTTTGATGGATGTTTTAAACCTTGAAAGCTGCCAAGAACTACCAGACATAGAGGTGACTCCTTCAATAGCAAGAGAGGTGACAGCTGAAGGTGACCATCAGACCACTCTGCCTTGGAATGTTTCTTTTCCTTGTAAAACAACGTGATGAGAATTTGGGGAGGAAATTATCTTTTACATATATATGAAAACACAGCATTTATTTTGACTGTGTTCTCTGTGGGCTGCAGTGTCACAGTGTCTGAATTAATCAGTCTTGGAAAGTGCCTCAGATAATATGTGGTTGTCACTTAGCAGCGCCTCTTTGTTCTAGGAGGGCAACCAGTATGGATCTGCCAATGCCCATGCGCTTCCGGCACTTGAAGAAGACCTCCAAGGAGGCAGTTGGTGTCTACAGGTACGGTTTTGCTTTGGTACTGCTGCCTCGGGGATAGGAGACAGTGGAAACTGAAAACTTTCTGCAAAGCCAGACTGCAAAATGCAGGGAAAAAAAGCAGGCTTGGGCTTTTTACCTCCTCCTTCTCCCTGCCCAAGTTATGTATTTAAAAAGTAATCCTCAGGACAAACCACTTGCTCCATGCTGGCTTACTTTGGCAATAGCTGAGGTATGTGCTCAGATGTGGGCAAAGAGACCTGGTGTTGTTCTTGTTAGTGTTCTGTTAGAGAAGGGTAACAGTACCACGGTGGTCCTTGTCATGAATAACTCATTTTCTGCAGCCTTTGCAATCTGATGTTCCTGATCTTTGCTTGTCTCATTTGAAATACTCACTTTTCTTGTTGCATTTTAGGTCTCCCATCCATGGCCGGGGTCTGTTCTGCAAAAGGAACATTGATGCAGGTGAGATGGTGATCGAATATTCAGGCAATGTCATTCGCTCCATCCTCACTGACAAACGAGAGAAATACTACGACAGTAAGGTGAGTTTTGGGCTTTTGTAGACGTTTCTTAAAGAATTTGGGAGAACTAGAAAGTGGCTGTGAAGGTAGGACAGGCCTATATGAAAACTGTGTTTGGAACATCGCAGATTGGGTTTACAGACATACCTGTAAACCTGTAAATACCTGGGATATTTCCATTCTTGCTGGAGCTTTAGAGGCACTTCTGATTCTCTCCTGTGGGCTGGGCGGGGTCTCGGGCCAGTCTCAGTGAGTGCGGGAATGAAATGATTCAGGTGGGAGCCCACGGGGCCCAGTGGAGAGAGGCTGCAGACACACACACAGGCTCAGCTTCGGAGCCGGGCTGTCTGCTGGGGTGGCTGTGCCTGCCCTGCCCGTGCTGACCCTTCTCTGTCCTCCCTCTGCAGGGCATCGGGTGCTACATGTTCCGCATTGACGACTCTGAAGTGGTGGATGCCACCATGCACGGCAACGCGGCCCGCTTCATCAACCACTCCTGTGAGCCCAACTGCTACTCCCGGGTCATCAACATCGATGGCCAGAAACACATTGTCATCTTCGCCATGCGCAAAATCTACCGAGGGGAAGAGCTCACCTACGACTACAAGTTCCCCATTGAAGACGCCAGCAACAAACTGCCCTGTAACTGCGGCGCCAAGAAGTGCAGGAAGTTTTTAAACTAGAACTTCCATCAGCTGCAAGTGAGCCCTGGAGGGCCTGGGGCGAACCAAAGCTTCGAGTGAGCCCCTCTCCGGCTGCTTGGACAGGATGGAGAGGCTGGAAGCAGGAGTGAAGATGGGCTGGGCTCAGGGACCTGACTGGCGGCTGTGTTTGTCCGAGTCCACATCTTCATGTCTCGCATGTGCACACTCACCCTTGTGAGAGACACGGGGCGGCTGGAGAAGATCCTCAGCGTGGTTATGTTTTTGCTATTCTCATTTCCCCCTGCCCCCATATTTGTTTCTCAGCATGGGGCTAATGAGTGGGAGAGGGGAGGGGAGGTCAGCCCAGCAGGCGCAGGGCAGCAGCCGTGGGTCCTGTCCCTTTTTATGTCCTGGCTCAGAGCTCTCCTCTGAGGGCTGAGTCAGAGGTTGGGTAGCACAGAGCTTGAGTGAGCTTTTCTCCTGGGAAGAGGGGCTGTGTCTTGCCAACAGTTCTCCCCCGGGGACTGCGTGTCTGCAAAACACTATCTGTGAGCAGGAGGCTGCTCTGCCTGCGCAGGGCTCTGCGGCACAGCGGGCTGGCTCAGCTGCCTTCACAAGGAGAGCAGAACAGAGCAGCCCCCAACTAGACAGAAGGGAGTTTGGCTGGCACCTTGCTCTGAAATCCCTGCCTGAGAGCAGGGGAACTCCTGGCATTCTTTGGCAGAGAGGGCTTGTGCCAATAGTTGGGGTGCTGTAAATCTTTGCCAGCAAAGGCTCCCGCTTCAGCACTTCCCTCCCTGGTTGTGTGGGAGGGAAGTGCTCCTCTCTGGATCTTGTCTCCAGCAGCTGGCATCCTCCTCTGCTCAGCAAGCTCCTGGCATTGCCAGCCAGCAGTGTCTTGGTCACCATGGAGCTGGTCCAAGGGATTGGACAGAAGTCTTTAAGGAGAGAGGGGTGGTGTAAGGTGGCCCTGGACTCAGCCACACACCACTGTAGGGCAGGAGCTAGGAAGGAATGGTGTGGGGGCACCCGCTCTGCTCTGCCATGCCACACTGTCCCAGGGCCAGGGGGGCAGGCAGAGGAGTGACCCTGGGCACGTGCCTGTCGTGGTTCGTGGTCTGGGTGTAGTCACGTGTTCCACGAAAGGCACGGGAGGGGCACCAAAATGGAGCCAAAGTTCTCTGCAAAGACAAGGCCAAGCACCAGCCAGCCTTGTCCGTACAGCATCCCAAAACCCATAGGAAACATGTGAGGTGGTGGCTCAGGAACCAAGCGGGGTCTGGATGAGTCTAGGGACACCACCATCCTGGTTGGAGCGGCGTGAGTCCTCCTCCCCACGGGGTCTGCCCTGCGCCTCAGAGCAAAACCTGAGAGAGAAGTGAGAGCCCCTGACAGCGACGACATTGGATTCTGCTCTGTTCTGTTTACAGTTTAGTATTTAAGGTTTTATAAATGTAAATATATTTTGTATATTTTTCTATGAGAAGCACTTCATAGGGGAAAGCACTTATGACGAGGCTTTTTAAACAGTGGTATTATCCTAATTTAAGAGAATCTCTTTTTAATGATTTTTTTATTTTCATAGGACGGTTCTAGGAAATACCTGGCTGGACACAGTCTGAGCCTTTCTCCAGAGGGGGGGTTGCTTTAGTTTTGTTTTCTACTCTTGTTCTGCCTTTTTGACTTCAGTAACTGTCTCCAGGAGGGTTGGCTGGACCTTAAACTGTACTTGCCTGTAAGGATGCGGGCAGGAGGGAGAGCTGCCCAGCGTGGGAGGAGTTTGGCTCAGTAGGAGGACAGTCTGTGCCCCGGGCAGGAGGCGACTCCGCCTTGCTGTGCACTAGCGGAGGGTTTAAAAAAAAAAAAAAAGCGAGACCGAATGAGAGACCTGACCCTCGATGCCTCTTTTCTGGGATGAAAGAGGCCGGTCTAGGGCACGCGCCTCCTCCTTCAGTCTCTCCCTCAAAGACAGATGGGTTTTTCTGCAGAGAGGGGAAAGCAGAGAGTGCTCTCGCTTTCCTGAGCTGTCCCTGTGGGGTAGGTCAGCGGCCGTTCCAGGAGCCGGTGGGTCCGAGGGCAGTTGGCGGGGAAGGGACCAGGAACAGCTGCTGACTCCCCAGGTCTCTCAGAGGGGCACCCTGAATCTGCACCTCTCGGGTCTTGAGAATTCTTCCTCTGCCCTGAGGAGGAAAAACAGCGCTTGGAGGGTCGTGACCTGCCGGTTTCCTTTCGTTATTGCACTGTGTGAGGATAATTTGGTGGTAACTGTTGAAAGCAAAGTCACATTGACGCTGCATTTGTTACTGAGATGATTTGATGCACTGACAGTTTGGGAACGCACATACCTTGAGGAGCCCGGAGAGTGCCCGCCCTGGGGATCTGGGCCCCGTGGCCCCGGGCATGGCTGCTCTCGGCCCTTTTCTTTCCCTGTTTCTGACGCAGGGTGAGGGCTCAGCCCTCCTTGTGGCGAAGCCCATGAATTTATCCCAGAGCTCAGCTCCACCGCGCTGCTGCCGCCTCCCGATGTCCTGGCTGCGGGAGGAGGCTCCGCTGGGAAGCGCTGCCCAGAGCCACCCCACGTGGGGAGAAGTGGGAAGGAGGGTCGGGGGGAGCCCCCCGAGATCCAAGTGCCAGGCATCCTCCTCCCGCCGGGACCAGCCGAGCCGGCGGGCTGCCCGCTTTGCTGCTATTCCCGTGGCGGCTGCCTTGGCGGGAGCTGCTGTGGCCAGTGAAACTGTCTGTACCCCCGGGGAGCTGTGCCCGGGCCCGTGGGGCGAGCGGAAGCAGGGCCGGGGCAGCCATGGCCGCGGGGGCTCAGCCTGCCCGCCCTCGCCCCAGCCAGTCGGGAGCACCCAGCTCCCCATGTATGAATGTATATTTTATAAGGACTGACACAGATCATGGTATCTGAAAATACTAAAAAAGGAACCTTAGGGCGTTTATTTTTCTTTGTACAAAGCGACATGGTTTTTTTTTAAAGGAGAAGCGGGTCATTGCAAAGGGCTGGGTATCTTTTCTTTCTGGTTTTCTTTCATTTCAAAGCAATACCAGGTTCTTCAGCAGGACGGTCTGTGCAGAATCATGCCATTCACCCATACACTGGTCCACTCTCAACACTCGCAAGTTTTTTTTTATAACTATAAATACAGTATATATAGGAACTAATATAGTAATGCACCGTGTAATGAAGCCTAGTTCAGTATCGGTCCATGGCTTTTAATTCTCTTAACACTATAGATAAGGATTGTGTTACAGTTGCTCACGGCGCTGGGAAAGCCTTGCTGCACGTTCCCGCTGGCAGCCAGGGCAGGGAGCCGGGAGCGGGTGGCTCGGCCTTTCCCGGCCCTTCTTGTTACAGTCAGTACTTGTACAACTTGGTTTCTTCCTTTCCTTCCTCTCGTTTTGGTTATGAATGTTGGGGTACCACCTGCATATAGGGAAAAATGTGCTCTGTGCTTTCCTGGTATCTTTTTAACGAGGTACAGTAGCTTTGTCTATCAGCCGAGAACTATACTTGTGGTGTTTCTTTTATTGAACTTACAGTCTCTTTAGTAACTACAGGTAGGTGAATAATTGTTTAAAAAAAAAAAAAAAAGCTCTACAAAGGCAAGGTTATGTTCTAGAAATACATTTCTTGACAACTTATCATGTATAACAAAACGTTTTTTTTTCTTGTGTTCTTCCAAGCTTCTGGTTGTTTTTGTTTTTTTTTTTTTAAAAAAAAGAGGAAACGTGTCTAAAGTACATCAGTGTTAACTCCCTGCCACAGGGAAGAAGGAAATACTTTAATAGTTTAAAAAAATGCTGAAAGCTCTGCAAAAGACTGAATGTAAAAATAAAAAGTGTACATAGTTGTAAAAATACAAAAAAACAAAGGAGTTTTTAAACATGTTTATTTTCTATGCACTTTTTTTTATTTAAGTGATAGTTTAATTAATAAACATGTCAAGTTTATTGCTGCAGAGGGCTGCTCTCCATTTCTTTTTGAGGATTGAGAAGCTGCTTCTCCTCCACGAAATTCACTGGGGACAGGAGCCCCTGGCCAGCACCGAGGGCTGCACGGGGTGTTTGGTGAGGAGCCCTCAGCTCCAGTGCACATGGGGGGCACTGGCCGGGTGGTGGGGCCTCACGCCTGGGCTGCAATAGGATGGGGCAGGGTGAGGTGGGGCTGGCAGTGTGAACATTAACCAACCCACAGCCTCCCCCTGGAGCCCCATCACAGGCCTCAGTGGCACAGAGGGCACTATGGCCACGGCGAACGACAGGGCTGTCCTGCAGACCATCTTTAACCCCAGCACCCCTTTTGGGGACATCCCAGGGTTGGATGAGGAGGAGGAGGACATCGAGTTGGAAGGTGAGGTGACACTGCACTGGGTTCTCACTGGAATTGGTGGCGGGGTCCCCATGGAGTGAGCCAGCAGGCAGGGAAGGAGGCTCTGCAGGCTGGGAGCAGTTCCTGCCTGAGGCTGGACCTCACCACCCTGTCCTGTGCCTGTTCCCTCCCTGGACTGGAGGTGTAGGGTGGCACTAAGGCTTGCAGCCCACGGGGTGTCCTGGTGCCACCACTTCCTAGCCAAGGGCTCCTGTTTGCATTGCCACAGTGGAAGCTTTTCCATTGGAGTTGCTGGAGCAGGTCCGGGACCTGGAGCTGCAGGGAGTTTCTGCGGCTGAGTCAGGAGATGTGAGCACGGCCCTGGAGCGGTTCAGCGAGGCCATTCACCTGCTGCCTGAGCGCGCCTCGGGCTACAACAACCGGGCCCAGGCCCTGCGCCTGCGGGGGGACGTGGCAGGTGAGCAGCACAGGAGCGGGTGGTCCCCTGGTATCCCCATACCCCACCAACGCCCCTCTCCCCCTCACCAGGTGCCCTGCAGGACCTGGACACTGCCATCCGCCTGAGCCGTGGGCGCGGCCGGGCCGCCTGCCAGAGCTTCGTGCAGCGTGGCCTCATCCACCGGCTGCAGGCGCGGGACGAAGATGCTCGGCAGGATTTCGAGTGCGCGGCACGCCTGGGCAGCGCCTTTGCCCGGCGGCAGCTGGTGCTGCTGAACCCCTACTCGGCGCTCTGCAACCAGATGCTCTGTGAGATGCTGGGGCGGCTGCGCAACCCCAATGGCACTGGGACCGAGTGAGTAGGCCAGGTAGAGCCATGCTCCCGAGGTGGCCTATAGGCAGGCACGTCCTGGCTGCCGGAGAAGGTCTATCTCTGGTGTCAGAGATTCTGTTCCTCCTCCTGGCTGGTAGCCGGGGACGGGAAGTACCGAAGTGCCTTGCTGTTTGTGTCTTGCTCTGCTCCACTCCCAATAAACGTCCTCCTGTCCCTGGCACTTGGGCTCCGCTTGCGGCGTTGCGGGCGTTGTGCCGCGATTCCCGAGCGCGCACAGCCCCGCTGAGATGGGGGCCCTGGTGGGTGTGAGGCTGGGCCCCTCCGTTGAAGAAGGGAGATGGGGTGCACGGGAGGGTGCATCCCCTATCCCTCCTGGGTGCCGCTCTCGTGTGCAGCGGGCCTGCCCCGGCGGCTGCGCGCAGCGGTCCTGCTCGGGGGCGGCAGTTGCGGCGCCCGGCCAGAGGGAGGGATGGATTGGATTCTCGCAGCTGCGCCGGGCCCGCCCCCGCGCCGCATGCACGGCCCTGCGTGCCGGGGCCCAGGCGCAGAGCCGCACTGCAGACCGGGCTGGACACAGCAGCAGCGATGCCGCAGGTAAGGTGCAGCCGGGCCACAACCTCCGGCCCTGCTGTGTGCTGGAACACGCGGGGACGGCCGCATATCCCTGCTCCAGCTGCCTCTCTCCTAGCGCTGAGCACGGCTGATATGCCATGGGGTGTCCAAAGGGCTGGCCGGGGTCTGCCCTTGTCCCCCTCCTGCTGCTCGGCCTCCCGGCGCTCTCCTCAGCAGGTGAGGCTGTGGTGGGGTCCGTTGCACAGCTCCGGCAGCAGGACCCCCGCTGCAGCTCTGACGTGCCGCGGGCTCTCCGGCAGGGCTGGGGGAACTGGGCCCCACCATCGACGGGCAGCCGTGGACAGTGTGTACGCTGCAGGAGGGGGAGAGCCGTGCCTTCACCTGCCGGGTCCCCCAGCCAGTGCCCGGTGCCACACTGGCCTGGTACCTCAACGGCCAGAGGCAGGAAGCCAACCTCTCAGCTGCAGGCACTGCCAGCACCCTCACCCTCACTGCCCGGCGCTCTGACCACCAACTCAACTGCTCCCTGACCGACCCAGCCTCAGGGGAGACCTACAATGCCTCTGTCCTCCTCAACGTGCAGTGTAAGGTCCACAGCACTGGCCTGCTTCAGACTGGGATATGGGGAGGGTGTGTGGGGCTCCAGCCTGGTAGAGGCTGGACACCATAACCTGTGCCCATCACAGCCATAGCAGAGCAGCAGCTTGTCAGTCCCATGCAGATGAGGCAGAAAGTGCTCCTGGACCCTAGCGAGACAAATCCTACTCTGTGTTGCCCCCATCCCTCCTGCCCATCTCACTGTTTCTGTTTTTTACCCAGATAAGCCAGAGATCCTGAGGGCAGGTGCCCACTACCAGGAGGTCGAGGGTTCTGGCCTCCTCCTGGTGCTCTTTGTGCTGGTGCAAGCCAACCCACCTGCCAGCATCACCTGGGTGGACCAGGATGGGCATGTGATGGCCAATGCCTCCGAGTTCCTCCTCCTGGGTGCCACGCACTACCCAGGGCTGGCCAACCACTCGCTCCACATCCATCTCAGCAGCGTGGCTGGGAACTTCTCCGTCAGTGCTGCCAACAGCGTGGGCATCACCACCACCTCACTCCTACCCACAGGTAGCTGTTGGGGGGGTGGGCACAGCACAGCAGCTGTGTGGAGGGGTGCTGAGGGGGCTGCACTGCCTGTGCAGGTCTGCTGGATGCCCACGTGGAGCTGCCCCTCCTGGGTGTTGCCGTCGGAGCAGCACTGGCCCTGGCCACCCTGCTCAGCCTGGGCTCCTGTGCTGCCTGCCTGGCGTGCCGCTCACCCAAGCCAGTGCCAGGCCCAGGGCGAGCAGAAGGGAGCAGCCCGCCCAGCCAGTGCTCCCGTTGCAGTGGCTCCGAGCACCCACAGCCCCAGGGCACACGCCTGCCCCGCCAGACCCGGTCCCTGCCGCCTGACCTGCACCTCAGTGACCTCGCACAGGAGGATGGAGGTAAAACCCCAATGTACCAGCGCAGCAAGACACATAGGGCCACAGGTGCTGCCTTGGTGAGGGATAGATGTCCTGGCTTTTGCTCCTTTTCTGCCCTGCAGCTTCCCCCAAGGATGTGGGAGCTGGTGCCAGGGGAGAAGATAGTGCCCTGCCAGGGCTGGAGAATCACCTTGTCCTCAACAAGCTCGGTGAGGAGGTACAGGTGGGCAAGTGGCCCCCAAAAGTTGTGCTGTGGGATACTGAGCTCTGTGGTTGCCCCAAAAGGCAATGAGCTGTTTGTCCTACAGGTTTTGTTCAGCTCCCAATGTCTGGGCGCATCTACAAAGTGCCCAGTGTAAGCAGTGATGAGATCTGGCTGTGAGTCCCGGTGCCCATGAGCCAGGTGCCCAGCCCCAGGTACGTACCAGCCTCTGGAGCAGGGCAGCCAAGGGTGCCAGGGAGGCTGTTCTGGGAGGTGGGCGCTGAGCAGCTCTGGCTCTGTGCTACACTGCGTGCTGCAGGGCTCAGGAGCTGCACTGTCAGCCAAAGCATGTTTTTATGTAGCCCATTCACTTTCCCAATAGACTGTTATAATCAAAACGCATCAAGCTCTTTATAGCCAGGCCCTAGTGCTGTGATTCCTCCCAGGGTAAGGCCAAGCACCAGCCTTGCTTTAGCAGGTTTGTGACTCGCTTGCTGCATGATCCTCTCTGCCCCTGCCCCTGCTGCTGTGGCAGATGGGTGGGCAGGCAGTAGGGCAGGGGCTGGGGAGAGTCGTTCCAACAGCAATAAATTAAACTCGAGCGTCTGTGTGGTGCTGCGCAGGTTATTTTCCTTGGCAGGAGATAAAGGGCTTAAGAACAGGAAAAGTGGACTCAGTAATAAGGGGCAGACAGATTCGAGATCCCCAGGTCAGACTAGGAACACCCTGGACAGATCTGAGTGTTGTGTCTGAGTGTGGAATTTATTCCTGTTTGCTCCAACCTTGTAGCGTGTGCTCGAGAAACCTCTGCTCTGCAGCACCTACAGCACAGGGAGCCTGACACTTTGAAAGGCTGGTTTAATGCTGAACTCCTTGGGAACAAGTCAAAAACAGCCATTAGGCGGCTTCTGCAACAAAAACGATGAGTCAAGTCCTACTCTCCAAACACAGAACAGCCTAGCAATGTCTCCAAGACCAAGGAGGCTTTTGATGTGCTGTGTGACATTTCACAGCCTGCTCTGGGCACACCTTAGTGTCCAGCAGCAGACAGTGATCCAGGAGATGAGGGTTTAATGTGAAGCTTCAGGTAAAGCTCACCACCTCTGCCTCTGCCGCTTGTGAGGGTGGGTTGGATGGTGGGCTCCTGCCTTTCTGCCCATCAGCCAGGGGCTTGAAGTGCTGCAGGGAAAAGAATGTGCTCATGCAAATATCCGACTCCTGTTGCTCAGAGTACATGCATCTGAACACACTGGCCACATCAGCTGTGTGTGAGCTGTGTGCTCAGCAGTGCCCCGAGGAAACATGCTCTGGCTCGTGCTGGCCTGTTGAACAATGTAGCGCCCCAGCTTGGCAGCGCAGCCGAGCTCCCTGTGTCAGGCAGAGGCACCAGGGACAGGAGCAGCTGAGAATATGTTCCCAGGGCCCACCAGCCCTTTGCACACACCCACTGCTCCAGAAAGCCAAACAGGACCTGGGCAATGCTGCCAGCTGGGTGAGCAGCACCTGGCTGGAGCTGCCTACCTGCGAGTTCTTGAACTCCGAGAAGAGGGAGAAGAGGACATGCAGAGGCTGGATCCGGCTCTTGTACACGGGGATGTCCAGAATGGCTATGGGCAAGAGCAGTAGCGTGTGAGGGCACCTGGGCTTGCACCCTTGTCAGGAAGAGCTGAGCTCCCCACTGCCCACCATCCCTTGGGCTTCTGTGCACCAAAGACTGCAGTCCCCTGCAGTACAAGAGCCATTTCCCACTGAGGCAGCAGCCTCCAGCTAAAGCCCTCTGGCTTTCAGTGAGAGCGCCAGGCAGCAGCAAATTGTGTCCCCAGCACAGCCTCCCCAGCTCACCGCAGATCATGTCGATGTATTCAGCGAGGTCACAGCTCGTCTCCGCGGTTGGGAGGCCCACCTGGAACAGACGGGGCCATCAGCTCTGCTCCTGGATTGCAGGAGCCCGGGAGCACAAGCAGGCCACTGGGGCAGCAGCTGGGAATTCCAGCATTGGGCTGCGCTCCGACTTCTGGCAAGGGGGAAGTGGTGAGGAGGAACAAATCTGAGCAGGCTGAGCTGTGGGATGGAGCAGGCACCTGGCTTTCACGGCAGATGGTTTCTAAGTCCATGCATTGAGCTAATTACGGATCACTCAGACAACATACCTTTCCCAAGAGCTCCTCAAATTCCGGTGACCATTCCTGCATCAGGGTCTCAATGTCAGGCATTGGCCTGCCAGGGAAGAGAAAAACAAACTTTAGGGTCACACACAACCTTCCACTGCCAGACTGCGGTGAGCTGACGTCAGGGATCACCTGGAGTAATGGACTGTGGCAGGAGGTTTGCAGCGGTGCAGTTCACTGATACTTTCAATCCAGCTGTCAATGGCTTTGGGGTTCTTCTCTGCATTCTCCAAACTCTTCACTTTTATCTGCTGCTAAAAACACAAATATAAACCTGGAAGTGTTTCGTGGTGTTTTGAGGCTTTTTGGGGACCCTGTGTTTGCTCCTGATGAACCAGGGCTTCTCTCTTTCCCAGCTGCACTTTATCAACGGATTTCTGCAGGCAAAATGCCAACTAAAACCAGGTATGGACAACCAAAAAGGAAATAAAGCATCACCCGAAGGGAACAGACTCAAAGTCTGTACCAAAATTTGCATTTTGGTTGCAGTTTAAAGCTATGGATTAAAGCAAAAGGTTCATTTTTGCTACTTTTACAGTCAAGTTCTCAGTTGTACCACAACACTGGAGTCACAGAGACAAAAGTAAGAGTAAAATGCCATGGTTTCACTCCAAGCAGTGTGCAGCAAGTGCAACCTCCCTCTCCCTGACTCACTGTGATGTTGTGCTGCTTGGAGTTCTCTGTCAGCCAAAGAGAGAGCACGGTGGGATCTGACTGCTTGGTCGAGGGCTCATCCAGGACCAGCAGGCCAAGGTTGTCAGGCTTCCAGTCAGGACGGGGAACCTGCAGGAGAACAGAGCCCTCTCTGCGGAGTCCAGGGCAGGTTTGTACAGAGCCTTTCCATGAGCTCCCTCGGATGTGTGTACTCAGTACAGTGCTGCCCGAACAGCACGTGGTGTTGGAGAAGGGAAAACCCAGCCCTTACTCCAAGTCACCTAAGTGCTGTGTGAGAGGTGACCGAGCCACCGGGTCTACCTTTCCAGGTCTCTGCCCATTATGTCCCAGAGCGAGAGCACAGCAACAGACCGGCCCCTGCCATGGCCACTGCCCCGTGGGGCAGGGCCGGGACAGGAACCTGAAGAAACTGTACCTTTAGGAATGCATCAATATCCCCAACAGCAGGAATAAAGTCTGGAATAAAAGGCTGCAGCTTGTGCTCAATCTCTACTGTTTTGGGAGTGTACCTGCAAAAAACCACCACCACAGCATCTGTGACCAGGAACTGTGCTGCAGTAATTGACACAAAAGAGAGCCAAGAGCAGGCCAAAACCCTTCCACTCACCTCTTGATGTATTCAAACAGGTCTTTGATTTCAGAAGACACTTGCAGGTAGTCAAAATCTGCTGGATTGAAGTCACTAAAGAAAGGAAGAGAGTCATGGGCAAAGATTAATGTGTGGCAGGTTCTACTGGGCCCTGTTTTGCCTTGGACCTGCTGGCCAAGAAAAGTACTTGAGTGAGGGATAGTTGTGATCATATAGCTCCACAAAGAGTTGTCAGAAAGGGGCTAAGTGCTCTGCACAAAGGAAGACGTTGGGACAGCAATGACGTGGTCAGCAATGGCTTTGGAGCTGAAAACGTTGGAAAAAGAGAAGGATTATCAGGAGCTGAGTGACGTGTTTGAGATGGTCCTTCCCAAGGCTGGCTGACACTTTGGGTTGTTCCAGCCCTGCCTCTCCTGGGCACCGCACCTGGGGCTGGTTCATCACCTGGAGGAACCATCGCCCTGGAGCACTGGGGACGAGCTGCCTGTCTCGATGCCCATGATCCTGCTCACCCTCGCGGGATTAGGGATCAGGGGATCAGCAGAGAGTCCCGTACGGCCCCCACCAGCCCCGGCCCCAGCTCGTCCAGCCGGTAATGCCGCTCACCCCTCCAGCGCAGCCCCCTGCTCCTCCGAGTCATCCTCCGAGTCGCTCTCCGACGAATCCTCCTCCGAGTCCTCATCGTCCTCGTCGTCGTCCTCGCTGAGGGCGGCGGGGTGGGCCACTGCCTCCTCCTGGGCGAGAGAACCACGTTCTCACCGGGTGTCCCCGGGTGTCGCCGGGCCGTCCCCCCGCCCGCCCCGCTCGTACCTTCCCGCTGCCGCCCCGCTCGCCGCTCCTGCGCTCGGCGGCGCCGCCGGACACCGTGGGCCGGCGGGAGCCCCGCGGGCGGCCCGCGCCCCCCGCCCGTGGCGAGCGGGCCCCGGGCTCGGCCTCGGGCAGCTCCAGGCTCTCGTCGTACAGCTGGTTCTCCACCGGGCGGGGCTACGCCGAGAGGCAAAGTCAGGGGCAGGGCGGCCCAGGGCCCAGGGCCCACATCCCCCGCCCCCCGTGTCCCCCCGTGTCCCACCTCCGCCCTCCCCGTGTCCCTCCGCGCCGCTGCCGTCGCCATGGCAACCCTACCCCTCCGGCTGGCCAGAGCGGCCCTGGGGCGCGCGCGCCCCCTGGCGGCGGGGAGGAGCCACCGCCCCGCCCCCCCGTGACGACATTTCCGGGTGCGGACGTGGCGCGGCGCCGCCATCTTGCGGGGCCGCCCGGGGACCGGACGGACCGAGCGCCGCTCCCGCCGCCGCCGCCGCCGCCGCCGCCGCCATGGTAAGAGAAGGGCCGGGCCCGCCCGCCGCGGGCGGTGCGGAGCTCGCGGCAGTCTCTGGGGCAGCCCCCGGGCCCGCCGGGCCCGCGCGCAGGCCGACGCTTGAGTCCGCGGCCTGGCGGGACGGAGCGCGGCGCTGCCGCCCGGTGCCGGCGGGGCCGCGGCAGCTCGCCCCTGCTGTCTCGGAGCCGCGGTGCCTCCTGAGCCGGCTGCTTCACGTTCGGGGTCTCAGGTGTAGCCGGGCGGGCGGTGCCCGCCTGCCCTGCGCTGTGGCCCTGAGAGCTCTGTCTCTCGCGGGGCTGTTCCGGCTCCTTTTCCCCGTGGCAGCGGTGTGGGGATCAGCACAGACCCCCCGCGCACGGCTCCGCCTGCGGCAGGGACCAGTGATGCCGTGTTGGAGGGTTTCTGTCTGTTTGGGGATTTAAAAGTGCAGAACAGCGTTATTCTGACAAAGGTAATTAAGAAACTGATCCGTGAGAGGGAAATGTCGGGAGGAAGTCTGGGCAGATAGAGAGAAGAAGGAAGACAAAGTGCAGCTGGCGAGTGATAGCGCTTGCGAGCTGCCCGGGAGGCACCTGAGGCCTGTGGTGATAACCAGGGCTGCATCAACCTGGCTGTGCTGTGCGTGTGGCACTGGGAGAGATGTCACATTTTACAGCGTTCCTGTGTGTAGTAAGCTGGGGCAGCCTGATGGAAAAGTCCATCTCCTGGAGCCTCCCCTGACGCTCCTGCGGGTTGTTACACCTGTGTATGTGTGGAATAAGGAACGGGTTCATTTGCGTAACAGAAGCAGGGAGAGCTCTGAGGTTAATGTAGGGACAGAACATGGAATGGGGAGAGAGAGAGAAAAACAGAGGTGTCTCTGCTCTTGGCATAATTCAGTTCCCGGTCACAGAAAAAGACATAAAATCATATTCTGAGTGCATGCAGGTAAGGTGTGGTGGGAAGTGATCCTTTTTGTGGGCCAGGCTCACCCGCTCTGCTCGCCCAGGTGCTGTTGGCAGCCGCCGTATGCACGAAGGCGGGGAAGGCCATCGTGTCCCGGCAGTTCGTGGAGATGACCCGCACCCGCATCGAGGGGCTGCTGGCGGCGTTCCCAAAGCTGATGAACACGGGCAAGCAGCACACGTTCGTGGAGACGGAGAGCGTGCGGTATGTCTACCAGCCCATGGAGAAGCTCTACATGGTGCTGATCACGACCAAGAACAGCAACATCCTGGAAGACCTGGAAACACTCCGGCTGTTCTCTAGAGTGGTAAGGATCTGTCACTCGGTGATGTGGCTGTAGCCTGGAACGGCGCCGTTGTGGGGCACCTGTTTCTGAGCTGGTGCTGGAGCACTGCCTGCCTCTACCTGGCAGTGTGATGTTCCAGAGCTTCCCTTCCTGACTAGGAAGAAAGCTCTGAAGTTTTGTTGGTAGTTTTGAACTTACCATAAGAAATCCTCAGTTGTAGTTCAGTTGATGAGACCAAAGTGCTGATCGTAATTTAGCATAAATTAGCCTAAGGCTCATATTACTTCAAAAAGTAACATGATTTTACGAGTGCAGGTTGCTTTGCAGGGATCCTGAAGAAGCAAATTCATGTCTTCATACAATCAAACTATTTTCAGGAAATCTGCTGACCCTAGCATGCAGTTGGGCTCCTCTGAGTTAGTGTTACAAGGAAGCTGAGAGGTTCTATAAGGATTTTAGTGTGGAAAAACTAATAATGGCAAAGCTTCATCTTGTTTATCAACAGCTTAATGGTACCTGCAGCAGCGGAAGAGTGCACTGGGGTTGGGAGGGTCAGCACAGCTGTGACCTCTGGGATGGTAGAAGGAAAGTGTTTACACAGTACTCTCTGTGGGTACTCCTTTAAAATGTGTTCTCCTACTAGATCCCTGAATACTGTCGAGCTCTGGAGGAGAATGAGATCTCTGAACACTGCTTTGACCTGATCTTTGCATTTGATGAAATCGTCGCCCTGGGCTACCGCGAGAACGTAAACCTGGCACAAATTCGGACCTTCACTGAGATGGACTCGCATGAGGAAAAGGTGTTCCGGGCAGTCCGAGAGGTGAGCACGGACACCTGCGAGCTTGGCACAAGGTGCCATGTCTGGGAAATGCTGCCTTTGCTATACAGAGGTGTTCCTCCACTTTGGTAGGGCCATGCAGTTATTTAGCTTTTCTATAAGCTTGTATTCTGTATCTGTCTAAACCTGTATCTTGTTTTGTTTTTGTTGGCAAGGGGTTTGTGGGCAACTGCATTTAGTTCCTGTGCAGGCTGAAGTTGAGGTTGCAAAGCTCCATCAGTCTCCCGTCTCTTCTTTCAGACGCAGGAACGCGAAGCAAAAGCTGAGATGCGTCGTAAAGCAAAGGAGCTGCAGCAGGCCAGGAGGGACGCGGAGAGACACGGCAAGAAGGCACCCGGGTTTGGGGGCTTCGGCAGCTCAGCCGTGTCTGGGGGCACGACGGCAGCAATGATCACAGAGACCATCATTGAGACCGAGAAGCCCAAAGTGGCACCAGCACCAGCCAGGTAGGGGGACAGCAGGTGGCAAATGTTCTCTGGAGCCAGCGGTGGCTCAAACTATGTGCCCAAAGAGAAGTTCTAACATAGGTTCCTCATCTGTGTAACTATGGAGGAGCATTTGTGCCATATACCACAGTAACACCCTTTGTAGTCTCCCTGGAATCTTGGATGAGCAATGAGCTTCCCATTTTGTGTGAGAAAAAGAGGTCCCAACTCCTGGTAATACACAGAACAGAATCCAGATCTAAATTATAGCTTAGCACCTGACACGTAAGACAATAGTGCTGTGCGTGTTGTCTCCAATAAAGGGTGCCAAAGTGAATGGTGTGGTGTTGGGATAGTCAAGTTATAGTACTTAAAGATAACCAGGAAGGAGGAATCTGTTGCAGTGAGCTGACTTGACCTCTGTTTAGACCTTCAGGTCCCAGTAAAGCCTTGAAGCTCGGAGCTAAGGGGAAGGAGGTGGACAACTTTGTGGACAAGCTGAAATCAGAAGGAGAAAATATCATGACTTCCGTAGGCAAGCGCTCTGTGGAAGCAGCCAAAGTTCTCGCTCCTCCTGTTAACATGGAGAGGTGAGTGCTGCCCTTGCTTTGGAAGTGGTCTCCCTTCCTGTTCCTTTTAGGCTTTTTCCTGTGCTCCCTTACCTTGTAACTATAACAGTTGGTGGGCAAAATCTGGGAAAGTATGGCAGCAAGAAAGTAAATAGCTAGTTTGGTTAGGCATCTTCCTAACTAAAATGGGGTGTCCATCCATTGCTGAGCTGAGGTTGGGAATTTTCTGTGCCTTTTGCCTTCAAATAGCTGCTGTTTTCCCTGTTTCCCTACCTCATTGCCACTCAGGATGGAGCCATTCACGCTTCATTTTACATGCAGCAGTTCAGAACCTTTTAGTGCCTGGAGTGCTGTGGCCTGACAGAGGGGATTTGAGTGACCACCATGTTGAGATGCTGCATCAGTGCTGTTTAACTGGGGTCCCATCCCTTGCAGACCCGTATCCATGGATTCTCCTGCCCCCGAGTTCACCTGTCGGAGCAGCATTAGCCCCCATGGTGCTGGCCATGCTGTTCTGTTCAGGAGCTCTTGCTCAGTACGCACAGCCTGTCCTTCCTGAGCACTGATCTCTTTGCTGCCTGGGACATGAGTGTAGCACTTGAGCTTTTTCTCTATCTGTCTAGTGTGCACATGAAAATAGAGGAGAAAATCTCCTTGACTTGCGGCCGCGATGGAGGGTTGCAGAACATGGAGCTGCATGGCATGATCATGCTGCACATCTCCGATGAAAAGTTTGCACGGATTCGCCTGCATGTAGAAAACGAAGACAAGAGGGGAGTGCAGCTGCAGGTAAAGCCTATCTGGAGTCCTATGCTGTTGAACGTGCTTTTGTTGTTTTCCAGGGAAAAAAAAATTGGAAATATTTGAGCATGTTACTGTCCTGTATTCTCATCCAAACTTTCTCAGCAAATGCATTGGAAATGGGAGTACTCAGTGCAGGGCCAGTCATGCTCAAAGGATTGAAGTTCCCTAGAGAAATGTGGTCTCGGTGCTCGCCATCCTGCCGTTGGAGCCTTATCTGCCCAGCAGTGCACATTGGCATGCTGGGTGACCTCACTTGGACTTTGCAGCAGCCTAGTGTGTTGCTTGGTGCCTGTTTGTGTGATGTCAGTTGCAGCTGTGGACTGGGAGTAGGTGAACAAACTTCTGTGCCAATGGGGAATGAATTTATTCTCTCTGGAGCCATTTCTTCCTGGGGTCGCTTGTCCTGTCACTGCTGTACCTGGGATGATTGCTGGAGCACTTGATCACAGTCGGTAGTAGCAGCTCAGAAGGTTCTTGGGAGATTTGTCCTTCCCTTTTTCTGTATGACCATATTGATCCCTGGAGGTGTTGTTGCTTTGACACACTCTGGCTCATCCCTTGTCAGGGGCTTGTCCGTACATCACTGACTGCAAATCCACTTCCAGCACATCCCATGAGCGAGTCTCTAACAGCGCTCCCCTGGGCGCTGCTTTGAGTGGAAGATGAGGCCAAACCCTGTGCTGACTCCTGTTTTTCTAGTGGAACTTAACAGTGATTTGCAGAAAGCCTCTGCTTCCAAAAAGCTGCTCGTGCTCACAGTTGGGAAGCGTGTGTTTAAATGGAGTTTGGCTTCTGACACATACGTGCATTAAGGTTGCTGAGGGAGGTCATAGTAGTGTGGTTTCATACTGTTTTTCCCAGCAGCACTAGGTTGATTTTTCTTCAAGAGAAATGTGTGCTGTGGACCTTCAGTATGTTCTTTAGGATTTGAGGAGTTAAGTTGTTTTGTAAGTACCAGTCCAGGGCATGTATTGCTAGAGTCTCTGGCGCAGTGACACGTAAGAATGGCAGTGGTGTGGATCCTTCTTGTCAGATCAGCATTTCCTGGAAGGAATCCCAAGTTGATAAGCAGGTGTGCTCCAGATGGACTTCTGAGCCAGGAGCAAGCCTGATGTGTGTTTTGTCAAGAAAAACACTCTGTGTAGGCCTGTCCTGGTAGAACCTGCATTACCTACAGTTCTGTCCTTGGGCCTACCTACAGCCTGGACATGTGTTCTTCTTTCAGACTCACCCAAATGTGGACAAAAAGCTCTTCACTACAGAGTCACAGATTGGTTTGAAGAACCCAGAGAAGTCATTCCCTATTAACAGCGACGTGGGTGTGCTGAAGTGGAGGTTGCAGACCACAGAAGAGTCTTTCATTCCATTGACGAGTGAGTGCGAGTCTGGGAGCTCGGGTGGAAGAGGCCGATGTTTGTCTGTGGGCTGCTTGTTTGTATCCACCTTGCAGCAGCTGGGCTGCCTGGAGCATGGCACAGTGTGAGACGTTGGAGATCCTGTATGTATCCAGTGGATAGTGCCTGCCCTCAGCAGTGTGCATTTTTTGTAATGCTCTCAAAGAAAACAGAGCTTTTCTTAAAGTCAGAATTTCTAGGGGATGACTTGGCTGGGCATTTCGAAGTGAAAGCCTACTTCATGTGGAAGGCCTGTGTGGTTCACACACTGTCTCTGTGCCCACAGTTAACTGCTGGCCCTCAGAGAGCGGGAACAGTTGTGATGTCAACATTGAATATGAGTTGCAAGAGGAGAGCCTAGAGCTGAACGATGTGATCATCACCATCCCCTTGCCGTAAGTAACATTCCTTGTCTGAGCAGCACTAACAAGTCCACCTCCTTCTCCTCCCTGGTTTGTGGGTCTGGTCAAGCTGACAGGCACTTTCTTAGCTCCATGCAGGGAAGTTATTTTCACTTCTCGTTGCCTGCTCTAGGTCTGGTGTCGGCACCCCAGTGATTGGGGAGATTGATGGCGAGTATCGCCACGACAGCCGGAGAAACCTCCTCGAGTGGTGCCTGCCAGTGATAGATGCCAAAAACAAGAGTGGCAGCCTGGAGTTCAGCATAGCAGGGCAGCCAAACGACTTCTTCCCGGTGCAAGTCGCCTTCGTTTCCAAAAAGAACTATTGCAACATACAGGTATGGTCACTGCCGATGCTCCACAGGTGTGATGTCATTCTTGCCTCAGTCCCTGTCTGACCGACACTGGCCATGCTGCAGCAGGGCATTGCTGTCCCACTGGCCATGGCTGAGGGGTTGACATTTACTTGCTACTGAGATAAGTGGATTTGGGAGTGCCAGCAGACAGCACTGGCAGCTGACACCTCCCAGAGCTTGCCTGCAGTTTCAGTTGTGCCTTCATGCCTCTGAGGAATCACTAATTGCCCTCAGACTTCATTAGAGAATCCATCGGCCTTGGAGCCAAAACACTGCTCGGCATATGACTGTCTGCCCCCACTGAAGTGTAGCCAGCAGCTGCCGTTTCACTCCTCAGTGGAGACACAGTTACCACAGAAGATCACTCCACTCTTTCAGGTTTCCTGGGAACAAAGATCTTTGTTTCAGGGCTGAGTTGTGGTTCAAAGGTGCCGGGTCAGTTCTCCCCTCATGACCATTCCAGCGTTGGGAAACACAGCATCGCTGTGGTGGGGAGCGGGGTTCGATGCTGAGCTAACACTGCCTGTTATCTCCACAGGTTACCAAAGTGACCCAGGTAGACGGGAACAGCCCTGTAAGGTTTTCCACTGAAACCACCTTCCTGGTGGACAAGTACGAAATCCTGTAATGCTAGACGTGGGGAAGTGCAAAGGAAGAAATTTTTTAAATTAAAACAAAAAAAAGAGACCGACGTTTATTCTGAATGTTGGGAACGCCGCAGCCCCCTCTGCTAGGACATGTGGCTCCGTCTGCCATCTGCAGCGTTCCTGGGTCACAGACATTTTTGGAAGAGAATTGACGTGCTCGTGGGGGGAAAGGCCACAAATTTCTTTGGCAGATTTTTACCGGCCGGCAGAAAAGCAAGATCTCCGCAGAGAGCCTGACTTTGATGTGTTCCCTCCTCCCCTGGCGACGCCCGGAGCTCAGCCCCAGAGCTGACCAGACATCGTTCCCTACCCTCCCAAAGCGTCACATGCTGTTCCGTTGTTGGTGCTTACATTTTGATTTCTCCTCGTCCTCCAGCTCTCGTTTCCATTGAGGAAAGCAGGCACTGAGAGAACGTGTGTGGGGCCACCTGCTGCTCCGGACCCTTCCATCTGGTGGAAGCTGAGCGAGCTGCCCTTGGCCTCAGAGGTGGGGGGATCGTAGCAGGGGCACAGGGTGGGTAAGAGGGACCAGGGGCTTTGGTCCTTTTGCCCCACAAGGTTACTGCCGTTCCTTGAGCCCTGCTGTGCTGCGATGGCTCAGCTCCAGGTGCTCTGGCTCCTGCTGCAGGGGGAGAGCTTCTATAAGGGACTGTGTCCTCGCTGTCTGCCACAGCTGCTCTAGGGCCAGGCTTTGGAGGAGGTTTAGTTAGGTTAGAACCAGTTGCATGTCCTTTGCAAGGCCCTTTTGGTATCTGGGGAGGCAGAAGGCTTTTCCTGCCTGGGTGAAAGGAGCTGAACCCGGGTAACTGCCTGCTGGTCAGAACATGTCCCAAACCAGTGTTTGTTCAGCGCTGGCAGGGGGGGAGAAGGAAACGCTGTTTTCCAGGAAACATGGGGGCTGATCTGAGCTGTTCCTCTCCCCACTGCCTCACCAGCATTATTTGCCTCATCTCACAGACCTGTGCTCCCCTCGCAACTCATCTCACCTGTGTGGCTGGGGCCTGTCACAAGTGTCACCTGCCCCCGGGCACACCTCACCTCTGGCCGGAGGGCCTGAGTGTGGAAGGCAAAGGCCCTAGAAGTGCATGTACTGTGCTCTGTGAGAGACAGCCAGCCTGTCATGGGCCCCTGGGGTCCTCTGCCAAAGAAGTCCGTGGTCTCTCCTCTGCTGGCAGCACCTGAGAGAGAAATCAACCCTGGTCCTGTCCTGGGAGGGTAAACCCTCCTCCCTAGCAAAGTAGGCAATGAATCCCAGTAACCTGGTCCTGTTCCAGAGCTGCTTGTCTGTATGATTTTTAAAATGGAGTCGAGGCTAGTTCAAGCATCCAAGGAGCTTTTTTTTTCTTACATTCGTTGGAGGGTGATATTTAAACCGAGCTGAGATCTCCCCTTTTTGTAACCCCATATGATCCTGGCCTAGGGAATAGAGCACATTCCAGTGTACACAGAGAATACTGAGTCTAATCAAATAAAGTACTGTCAAAGGAGCTGGCTGGGGGTCGTGAGGTCCTTCCGGAGCTGGGGCCGCTCAGCCCAGGCCCCGCGGGGGCGGGACGGGGCCGGCACCGGGCGGGGCGGGGACACGGCCGTGGCAGGCGGTGGCGGACAGCGGAGCGGCGGCGGTGGAAGAGCCCGGGAGAGAGGCTGCCTGTCCAGGGGAGTGAAGGTGAGCGGCTGCCGGGATGGGGTGGGACCCTCCCCTACTCGTGGCCCAGGCGGCCCCTGCCTTGGGGAGCCTGTGAGGCTGTTTTCAGCGTGTCCTGCCCTGCAGAGACCTTCTCAGTGCTTTGGGGGCAGCTTTGTGATGTGGCGGGGCGAGGGGAAGGGGCTTAGCTGCCTTGGCTCCTGTCAGGGCCAGGTGTGGAACGTGTTTGGGATCCCTGCCCCCCGGGGCACTCTGGGAGGGGAGCAAGGAAGGAGCTGCAGGCAGTAAAGTAGGAAAGACCCCGTCAGCCATACAACTGGTCAGTGCACAATACTTTAGGGGGGTGTGGGTGGACTGGGAGCTGGGTCTGGGTCTGGTGGTCCGCATCAGTGGTGAGTTTGGTGGTGTGGGAGCCCCCAGAGCAGTATGGTCTCTGTGGGAGGCTGGACAAGCCTCACCCATTCAATTCCTGCTGCAGCTGGAGGGCAGTTGGAGGGGGAGATGGTGCTTGGCCTGAGGCCACCTCTCTGCTGTCCCTGAATCCTCTTGGGGAGCCTGGGAACGGTGCTGGCCTGGCCGGACCCTGCTCCATGGCTGGACTTTGTTTACTCCAGCTTCCTGCCACGTTCCTGCCACAGCCCCTTCAGCCGCTGTCAGAAAGCCAGAGGAATTTGGCAGCCCCAGAAGGTCCAGCTGCTGTGCCGAAGGGCCGCCCTCTCCCCCATTCCTCCAGCTGCCCTGCAAGCTGCCAGCCCTCTCTGGGCACCAGGCGTGGGCTGCAGGGGGGCAGGTTCCCTGGCCAGGCACCACAGGCAGCTCAGACGTGAGGCAGCACTGTCGGGTGCTTTTTTGGTAACTCCTTGTATGTTTGGGTTTTGCTCTGTGGTGCTATGTGTTGGTATATGGGGGGCAGCAGGGCAGGGTGCCATGCAGGGGGATGGAGCCACAGGATTGCACAGCAAGGGGTCTTTGCTGTCAGCCAGACACCAGAGAGTGCTCAATGCCTGTTTTGGAGAGGGGAGGTTCACCCTGCCCTCTCCCAGCAAACACAGGGCTGGGTGATGAGTTCATGCCAAGGGCTGGATTCAAGACCCACCCAACCTATCCTGTGCTATCGTCTGTGAGATGTCATTAGTGGGAGTCACAGAGGCTCCTCGCTGAGCTGAGTCTCTGGCCTGCAGTTGAGAAGTCATCATTGAACAGAAGAGTGTTCTGAGGAGCAGCTTTCCACTGTGCAGCCTTGAGGGGTCTGGAGCTCATGGTGGAGGTTTCCCTGTTTGTGTTGCAGTGTCTGGAGGCACACGCTGATGCTGGGGTCGGTGCTTGAGCTGCAGCAGTGGTTGGGACTGCGTATGGTGTCAGAAGCCTTTGGAGCTGGCTCACCTGGGGGAGCGTTGGGTGCAGGAAAGCAAGGCCATACGCCCTCCTTGACCTGAGTACATGGTGGGCAACCCCCAGTCTGTGGAGAGCCCGAGGTGTGATGCTGGCAGGGCCTCGGCAGGAGCACAGCTGTGCTGCAGTGGTGCGGGAGCACTTCCCGGGAGCGATGAAATCAGCGGGTGTGGCCGGGATTCCTCGGCTCCCGCTGGAGCTGTCTGGCGGCTGATTTACGGTGGTGTTATTGCCAGGACCGTGGCGTTGTCCTAGCAACCGCAATGGAGCCCCCACCGCCCCTTCCCTGGGTGGGATGGGGCCGGCTGAGTCTCCCCTGCTCGCTGTGGGTCAGCCCCAGACCTGGAGGTAGCGGCCAGGAGCAGGCTCCTCGCTGCCCTCTGGCTTTGTGCTGGAGACGGGCTCCCCCTTCCCAGCTGCCGCCGGAAGGGCTGGTTGTTTACCGGGGCAGAGGGTGTGGGAAGGGGTGAGCGCGCCCTAAGTGCGTTAGCAGATGGGGAGCGAGCAGGCAGCCAAGTTGGCCGGAGGCTGCGATGCTCTGCCGTGTGCACCCGTTAGCTCGGCCACTCCAGCGCCTCCTGTGGCTCACCCGGCCACGAGTGGGGAGGAGAGGCCACGGCAAGGGGTGCCATGTGCCTGCCTCTTCCATGTTGCGTCCCAGGCATGGCTGACACCGCACGGCAGGGTCTGCCAGGCTGTGCTCCCTCAAGAGTGTGTCCTGGCCAGCAGCACACGGTGCCGCTCTGGGGTCTGCCTGCCTGCTGCTGGCACCTGGCCATGCTGATGGGGAGCGAGGCAGAGCGTGCTGTGCCCAGGTTGGGTCTGGGGAGTCAGCAGCAGGTCGGGAGGAGTGGACCCCTGAGCACCCCCTGCCCTATGAGGGTCGCAGCCTGCGGGCAGTGGGGTGCAGGGGCGCGGTGGGGCAGCGTGTCTGTGTGCAGCCCGCCCGATGTTGGCAGGACCCCCGCATCGGCGGGGCTAGGCGTCCTCCCAGGTGAGGCTTTTGGCTGCGCCGGGAGGAAGAAAGGGGCTTTTGTCCTCCAGGAGGCTGAGGCTGAGTGGGCAGCCCTGCGCGCGGGGTGCACGGGGACCGTGGGCTGTTTGGCGGTAACCGAGCCCGACCCCTTGGCATTTGCTGCCTTCACCGCTTCCCACGGCGGGAACAAGCAGCGCGTTCTGCAGGCGGCGGTGGGAGAAGAAAGGCTGCCTTGTCCATCCCAGCAGTGGGGCGCCGGCTAGGGCGGCTGCGCTCCCGCCCCGCATTCCTACGGCAGAGCCGGTTGGAGAGGGGCTGCATCCCCAGCGGGACGGGCTGGGAGGAACGGCGGGCGTCCCCTGCGTGGTGAGGAGCCAGGTGAGGGGTTCCGATGGAGGGCAGTGCTGGGGGACACGGTGCATCGGGCAGCGGTGGGATGCCAGGGTCATCCTCCGGCTCATGGGCAGGCAGGCCTGCCTGTGGAGTGGGGGGTGTTAGGTGGAGAATGTGGGCAGACAATCGCCCAGGGGACAGGGGTCCCCCATGGTTCTCACCTGGTCTCACCAGTACAGCTGTGCTGGGAAGGAGTTAACACCGGCGCAGGATCTCACCCTGGCCCCGCTCCCTTCCTGTGCAGCAGCCTGGCCCCTCCTGGCTTTTCCTCCTTTCCAGACATTGTGACGGGTCTGTGTGCAAGCAAGGGGTAGGGGCTCAGCTGGGCTGCAGGGTCTCCAGATGCTGGGAAGTGCAGCATCCCAGTGCATGGGGGACATGGGCACCCTGCCGTGGAGGGTCCCACTCGGCTCCAGGACCAGGTGGCAGGTAAGGGAAGGCAGCTGGTGGGCACTGGTGAACTGCTCTTGGGGTACTGCATCTCTGCTTCCTCCTGCCCCAGCTGAGCTGTCCCTATTCTGTGTGGGGTGGCTGCGGTCCCCAAGGAGACCTTGCTGTGGGGCAGCCAACTCTGGTGTCGTAGGAGACATGGGCTTCATCCCAGCCCTGGATCCCATGCCTGGTGTTTTCCAGCGTTTCATTTTTTCCACAGTGTGTAATAGCCGCTCACTCGCCCCCGCAGCTGAGCCCCGTGCTGGCCGAGCTGCGGGGGTCTCTCCGGGGGTTGGCGGGACAGCGGGCAATGTTCCCGGGGGCTGAGCCTGGATCTCCTCCTGGTGGCCTGTGATCGGGATCCCTAACGGGGATAGAGTACTCCCTGGTTGGGCTGCATGGGAAGGGTTAAGCTGCACTTGGCCAGTCCTGGGCGGAAGGGAGGGACATGGGGAACAGCAGACGGTAAATTTAGTAACCCTGGAGCATCCCGACATGGCGTGAGTGCCGGGTGACGGAAATCGTTCCTTCCCAAACTGCCTCCCACCCACGCAGAGAACAAGTGGCAGCATAGCTACTCCAGGGGCAGCCAACCCTGCCAGCCATGGGCCTGTGTGCCACCTCAGCAGGGACATGGCACAGACAGCTGAGCTTGTGTACCCTGAGCTGCTGCTGCTGCTGGGCTGCGTGGGAGCAGAGGTGTGTGCCTGGGTGCTCAGGACAGGTGCCGGTGACACGCTCAGGGGTACCTGGGTTATGCCATGCATGGCAGGCAGGTGTTGCTGGGGACAGCCAGATCCTGTGCTTGTGTGTCTTTGTCCACTGGTGGCCACTGGAGGTCTGGTTGTCCACCGCTCTTGAGGTTTAGGGTGTGTGTTTCCTACACTGCCTCCCCAAAACTGAGCACGTATGCCGTCTCCTTCTGGGACCATGTCTGTCCTGACACCTGGCATGCATGTGGGATGGGCATGCCCCATCCCCTGGGCAGATGGGAATGTGTGCCTCGGCAGGCAGGGATGCTCACTGACATCAGGCAGCTGCTGACACACTGGAAACGGGAGCTCAGGATGGGCATCCTGTTGGTGGCAAATGCTGGTTTGGAATGGGTAGGGTTTATGCTCAGTGTGTGATGTGCAGGAGGAATACATAAAGGCCATGCCCATTGTGGTCACTTGTGCTGCCATTCTCTGTTTCTTTTGGCAGCAACCCGTGCCCAGAAGCATCCAGTATCTCCAGGCAGGCATCATGGAGGCATCTGGCAGGACCCCCACCAGCCCAACCCACAGAGTCCAGAATGTCATCCAGGTGAGCACACAGGACCACAGGACCTTTGCCCTGTGGGAACAGGGGAATCTGGCTGGGAGCCCTTCTCCTCCACAGCCAGCCCTACCATGGGTGCTGTCCTCCAGCCTCTCCTCACCCCAATCCTATTATGGGATCGTCGGCAAAGCCCATTGAGCTAAGCAGCTGGTAGCTCAGATCCTCTTAGATGCAGCCCAAGCCCCAGAGATCTGCTCCCAGGGCAGCTCACCTCTGCTCCCTGGGGTGGATAGCACAGGCAGGAGAGAGCCCTCATCTCCTGTGTCTTGCTGCTGGATGGTCCTGCTGGTGTGTGGCTGTGCCTGGGCAATGACCCCACCTGTGCGTGTGGCTGTTCTGGAGCAGACCAGCCCGCTGGGCAGTGCAGGGGAGTGAGCTGCATCTGTGGGAGCTGTGAGCATCCCTCCCTCTCCTGCAGAACAGCCCTCTGGACCTGATTGACACAGGCAAGGGGCTAAAAGTGCAGACGGAAAAGCCGCATTTGGTGAGCCTGGGCAGCGGCCGACTCAGCACTGCCATCACGCTCCTGCCCCTGGAGGAAGGTGAGTGCTGGCTGCCAGGCAGTCCCTGCGGGCATGCTGGCAGCAGGGACATTGAGCTGCCCTCTCTGCTGGCAGGAAAGACCACCATCGGCACGGCCACGACAGACATTGTCCTGCAAGGCCCTGGGCTGGTGCCTCAGCACTGCTACATTGAGAACGTGCAGGGGACGCTCACCCTGCACCCCTGTGGCAACACCTGCGCCATCGATGGTGTGACTGTCCGGCGGCCCACGCGCCTCACCCAAGGTAGGAACGGGCTGGGGTTCGCCAGAGCCTTCACCCGGGGAGTTGTGCCATCAGGTATCAGAGTGTTGGCAGAACCATCCTGTAATTGCATATCCCAGCTGGGATGGTCCTGCCTCTGTACCCTGGGCTGGCATGTTTGAGAACAGTTTGAGAACCGGCTTTGCCAAGTGCAGCAAGTGAGGTGGGGAGGGAGAGAGCCGGGCGGGCTTTGGAGAACAAGGGGAGATGCTAAGTCGGCTTTTGGAAGGGAGATGACAGAGGAAAACCACCTCAGGTATCCTCCCGAGGGATGGCTGCCGGGACACGCCAGTCTGCCTGCGCGGCTGGAGGGCTTGGACCCTGCGGGTCCCCCATGGCCGCTCCTGGGGAGGGAGCAGGGGCAGAGCCAAGGGCCAAGGGCCCCTTCCCACGCCATCCCTGAACGTCCCGTATCCCGCTTCCTGGGAATGACTCTCCGCCGGGCCGGGCGGGGCGGGCGAGGCCCGGCCCCCCGGCCCTCCCCGAGGGCGGTGCGGAGCTGCCCGGGCGGCGGCGGTGGCGGTGGTGGTACGGTGAGTGCGGCGCTGCGGGGCCACGCGTGTCTGCGCCTGGCGGGGGGACTCGCTCCCGTCCCTCCGCGGGTGACAAAGCCCCGGTGCTCCCCGCGGGCGGTGGCGTTGCGGCCCCCCCGCGCCATTCTCCGTCCCTCCCCGGGGAGGGGGGAGCCGCCCGCGTGGGCGCTGCCGCGGGCGTCCCCGCGGGGGACAATGGGAGCCACGTGGCCGCCGGAGAAGGGGCGCGACGGCTCCGGCGCGACGGTCCTGCCGGGTCCCGCCGGTCCCATGGTGGGTAACGAGGGCCAGGTGGGCTGTGGGGTGCGGGCAGGGGTCAGCCGAGTACCCCGTTCTACTGCCCGCGGGGGCCGGTGGGGGCAGGCAGGGGTACGGCGGGGAAGGGAGGGCACCTGTGCCCTGCCACAGTGGGACGAGCCGTGGGGCTGCCAGGCCGGCGCTCGGGGTGCGGGTTGGGGTACCCTGCTTTGCCGACGCGACGCGTGGCTCCACTGGTGCCGGCACGCGGGGAAGGGGCAGGGCATTGATGCCTCTCGACAGAGGAGCCGTTCCCGGGCCGGGCGCCGGCATTGCCACCTGGCAGGCGGGATGCCCTCGCTGAGCCGGGGTGAACAGGACTCGTCTCGCGCTGGCACTTGGACAGGGGAGCCAGGCCCCCGCGGCGGCGATGGCGGTTAATCTGTACGGCCTCTCGCTCGCCTCGCTGCGAGCCTGGGCTGACGGGTGCTCCAAAAAACACATCCCCTCCGGCAAGGGATTTTCGGCTCCGGCTGTTGGTGAGGAGTGAGCCTCTCCCCGGGGCCCTGGCAGGCTCTTCAAAGCGGGGTGTGTCGGCAGCACCGAGCCTCTCTGCCGCCTGCTGCTCCCCGCTGCCAGCACAAGGCTTCCTGGCACCACGGGCAGTGGGCGAACGGGCAGTGGGCAGCCCACGGTGCTGCACCCTGAGCTGCCTTCCTCTGGAGGGCCACTCGGCAGCCTTGCCCCGAAAGGGCTGCCACTTTGGGCCAAGAAGAAGTGTTTTGCGGGCAGGGACAGGAGCTGTCTTGTCTGCAGCTGGCAGACGCGCAGGCCCTGGAGTGCCGCCAACTCCCCCGCAGCCCCCGGCGGGGACCCCAGCTGTGCCTGTGCCTGCGTCGCGCTGCCGGCAGCTGCTGGGGAGTGACCTGGATTTCAGCCTTCCCCTAAGCCTCTGCTGACAGCAGGAGCCCGCTCCCCTCCCGGGGATGCATCTTAGGGCCAGCAGCGCCCTGCTGCCTCCCCATGCTGGCTCCTATCTCCTCTCTCTCCAGCATCGTTCTGATACTGCCAGCCAGCAGCTGACCCCTCTCCTCTCTCCCAAGGGTGCACCATCTGCCTGGGCCAGGCCACCTTCCTCCGCTTCAACCACCCTGCTGAGGCCAAGTGGATGAAGAGCATGATACCTGCGGGAGGCAGGAGCCCAGCGGCTTTCTATGGGCTGCCAGCAAGTAGGTGACCCCCTTTGTCCCAGGCAGGGTGAGGCAGATGCTGAGGTGCTCCCTGACCTGCACCATAAGCCTTCCTGGCATGTGATGCTCTCCCAGCCCTGTCCTGCTGGACTCCCAGCCCTCCTACTTGGGAGTGGGGCTCATACCTGGCTGCAGATGTGCCGTCCATCATCTCAGCGTGCTACGGCAGCTGCGGTGATGTTTGTTAATGATTAATATAATTTCAAAGAGCGCGGCTGTGGGGGCAGTGAGGCAAAGCTCTTGCTTCTGCCAAGCCTGGCCATGGCAGAGCCATCACCCATCGGAGCCCCCCCGGCTGCCTGTGTTTACATGCCAGGGCGGGTGTGCTGGGGCTGTGAAGGCCGTTTCCCTGACTGCTGTCCTTCATTTCACGAGCTGCTTATCTTGCTGTGTCTGCCTGTCCGCGGGGTGATGGGTTGAGTGCCAGAGCTGTGCCTGGTTCCTGGGGATGTCCAAACTCCAGGCAGTGATCCCTGGGCTGGTAGCCCTTCTGCCTGCCCTGACCAGCACACCCTGGCACAGGGAGAGGAGCTTGGCAGCCTCTCCATGCCACGTGTGTGTCAGGAAGGCAGCACGGCCACAGCTGGAGGATGGGAGGAGGGACGCGGGGAAGTGCTGAGGCCGAGGAGCATCATACAAGTGCAAAGCATCCTGTGACTGCACAGAATCTGGCGCGGGCCCTGCGTGGTCCCTCTGCCATGCGGGACTGGGCGGGATCACACAGATAGGGCTGTGGCACAGCTCTCCAGGCGTGGAGGCACTGCCAACTGCTGCGGGGGAGCTGCTGGGTGCCAGGGGGTGACGCAGCCTGGGTGGCACGCTGTCCTGGCTGGGCTCCGCGTCTGCTGTGATTCGCTCGTCCCTTGAGTGACAGGCACATCGGTGCTGCCCAGGGAGGACAGGGCAGCCCAGGCGGGGGCACCCTGGCCAGGGGCGCAGGGAGGCTGCAGGTGACGTGGCAGTGGGTCCGGACACGCTGCAGGTCAGCAACTTTTGGCTGTTGCATCTCTGACCCCTTGCTGGGGAGCTGGAATGTGCCAGGGGCAAGTGGTGGGTCCCAGTGGCTGGCGCAGGCAGCTGCTCTCCGGGAACTGGGGCCGGGAGCTGCGACACAAGGATGTCAGAGTGGGCGGCTGGGCTGTGCTCTCAGGTTTCTGTCTCCTGGGTGATGGGGCCAGCGGGCTTCCAGCCTCCTCCCTAGCCCTGGCTCCCCAGTCGAAGTGAGAGAGGGTGGCAGTGAGGGTGCAGGCAGCTTGAGGTGCAGAGAAGAGGGGCTGTGACCCAGCTCTGGCTCTGTAAGGCTGCATGGAGGAACAATGCCAGGTTGCCTTGGGGAACCCCAGCCCAGGCAGGGACCATGGGGGGTCACACCACACTGACTGCCTGCTCTTATGTCTCCCTGCAGAGCCCGAGGCCCTAGTGAACGGTGGCCACCAGCCATCAGAGCGTGGGTGTCCCAGCCATAGCTCCCTCGTCAGCTCAATTGAGAAGGACCTGCAGGACATCATGGACTCACTGGTGCTGGAGGAGCCGGCATCCCCTGGCATCCAGAAGCCGCCAGCCTGTGGCCGGTCCCCTCTCTCCCCTGTGGTGAATGGGGGTGGACGCTGCCTCCTGTCCCCCCTACCCAGCCCCGGGGCTGCCTCGGGAGGCTCCAGCTACGAGAACTTCTCTCCACTCTCCTCCCCGGCCAGCAGCAGCAGTTACACCAGCCCCTCGCTGAGCAGCCAGGAGCAGGGGCCACCTGTGCCCCCCCTTGTCCCACTCCGCTCCTCCAGCTACAACCACACTGTGCAGCCACCCACCTTGCCCAGTGGGAGTCCTAGTGAGCCTTGGCCGGTTGAAAGGCTCGGCGACCATAGGGCAGGCAGCCCCCGGCTGACACCCAGGGTGGCACCGCGGCCACGGGCGGCCCTACAGGAGCGGCCCCCGAGCCCCTTCCGTGAGCCGCGGGACTCCCTGGTGCCCAGCCGACAGGCTGCCAGCAGGGCGGTCCCAGAGGCCCGACTGCAGCCCCCGGAGAGCCCACGGGTGGCCCGGAGGAACATGGAGAGCATGCGGGAGTTGCCCCCCCTGAGCCCCTCCTTGTCACGCCGGGCTGCCAGTCCCCGGGCAGCTCCTGACACCCCCTCCCCACAGCCCCGGCTGGGCAGGGAGGTGCCTGGCAGTCCCCGTGCAAGGCGCAAGGGCTTGGAAGAGTCGAGAGGTGCTGGGAGCCCCTCGCCCCCACTGCTGGCAGAGACCTCCACACGCCGCCCCAGCTTTGGCACTTGCCTGAGCCCAACATATGGGCTGAGCTCACCGGCCATGCCCTCGCCCCATCAGAGCCCCCGTGCCCCCAGGAAGCCTTTGGGGGACCCACGTCTGCCAGCGGGGCCACGAGAGCGCAAGAACAGCATCACTGAGATCAGCGACAATGAGGATGAGCTGCTGGAGTACCACCGGCGGCAGCGGCAGGAGCGGGTTCGGGAGCAGGAGATGGAGCGCCTGGTGAGCCTTGGGGTTGGTTGGGGGGGACACATTTGAGCATGGGACACCCTCTTTGCAAACACCTTCTGTTATTTGCTACTTTAAAACCCGGCCCTTGCCTCTCAGGGATTTGCTGCAGCTGCCAGGCTGCTGGCTTATCTGGGGGGATTATGGCCACGAATGGCCATGGGTGCTCAGCAGCTCTCTGGGAGTACAAAGCCCCCAACTTGCAGCAGCCCAGGGAAGTTGGTGGGGTCGGCATGGCTCTGGGGCTGCCATCAGAAGCCAGTGGCGCCCCTGGCTGTGCAAAACTATCCACGTCTCATCCATCCCTGCCAGGGCCATTCTGCTGGCGGCAGTGCCATGGCTCTTGTGGGCATTGCATCTATATTTAGGGCCGATGGAGTTTTTATGGAGCTGGCAGCTGCCTGGGTGGGGTTTGCCTGTGTCTCTGTTTGTCCTGGAGGCCGAGCCGCCAGGGCCCTGTTTGCTCAGCCCTGACTCACGCCCAGCGTGGGTAGCCTGAGTCACCGCCTGGAAATAGCGGAGGCGTTCAGCGGCCAGTGCTGCTGCCTGTAATTAGTCTGTCTCCAGCTCCTGGCACATCGCGTGCCTGGCTCTTGCGGGGGGTTTGGTGCAGCTGCATCGTGCTTTGTGACGTCCCCAGCCCATCCCAGCGTGCAGCAGGGCAAGCAGTGAGCCCATATCCTGGTGTCCACTATCAGCACAGGGTCCCATGGGCTCTGGCCATGACACGTGCTGGGACGGGTGCCATGCTAACGGTTCTTCCCCACAGGAGCGGCAGCGCCTGGAGACCATCCTGAACCTCTGTGCTGAGTACACCAAGACGGACAGCACTGAGCCGGGTGACGTGCCCCGGCTCCTGGCTGGTGATGCGGATCCTGGCCGGCGGGTGCCCAGGGGTGCTGTGGCTCTGGGCCGTGCGGCTGAGGAGCTACGGCAGAGGGAGAGCCTGGAGAAATCAGATGAGGAGAACTTGAAGGAGGAGTGCAGTAGCACCGAGAGCACCCACCACGAGGTAAGGGGACAGCTGTGCCACGCTGTGCTGTTCCATGCTGCACCGTGCCATGCCAACCAGCCCTCTCCACAGCACGAGGAGTTGACAGGCCCCCGGGCCAAAGAGGCACAGCGGCTGGAGGAGGAGCGTGCCAGCGTCCTCGGCCACCTGGACCAGCTGAAGGGCCGTGTCAAGGAGCTGGAGCAGCAGCTGCAGGAGACATCACGAGAGGTGAGGAGTCAGTGGACGCTGCCAGGTCCCCTGCTGCTTGCTGCCCTCACCAGTCAGTGCTGAATTCCATGGGCATGAGCCAGATCCAGCTGGGGCAGCCATCCTGATGTGGCTGTGCCTGTCCAGGCAGAGATGGAGCGGGCGCTGCTGCAGGGTGAGCGGGAGTCAGAGGCGGCGCGGCTGCGGCAGGAGCAGGAAGCAGTGCAGCAGCTACAGGAGAAGCTCTCCAGCCTGGATGCCAGCATCCGCAAGGAGCGGGACAAGGTGAGCCTCACTGCAGGTTTGCACTGTCACCATCTGTGCCTTACCCTCCCTGGCACTTGCAGCCAGTGCCATGATGCCCCGTGCTGCAGTGTTCCCCTGCAGACACGTTCTCCAGACCCTGGGCTCCACAGAGGCTTTGGGGAGCAGCCCCTCTGGTTTGTGTTGTGGGGAGATCTGTCTCTCTGTCCGTCTGCCTGGGACAACAGCCTGTCCAACAGCCCTGCCAGAGGAGAACTGAGCTGATGCTAGGGGAGCATTTCAACTGCTGCCTGTCGCGCTGGCAGGGTCTGGCAGGGAGACTGTTGTGTGGGGCTTTCCAGGTGGCTGCTGCCTGTGGTGGGCAGTGCTGAAGTGGGGGTCTTGGCGTTGCCCATTCCCTGCCCTTGCTGGGGAACTGCATCTTGTGGCAAGTCACCTCACTCTGCTGCATTTGCACAAGTGAAGGCAGCTGCTGCTGTAGCATTCAGCTCGCTGGAGGTGGCTGGGAAATCACTGCAGGTGTTTTAACTCATCTCAGTGGCTGAGGAAGACATCCTGGCCCCCTTTCCCTGGAGTCATCTGTGGTGCAGTTATAGCCTGAAGGCACGCATGCTGCTGCGTGTACCACATGCTTGTCCCAGCTGCTGGTTGCTGGCCATCCCACTGCCTTGCAGGCAGTGTGGTATGACCTTGGGTAAGCTGCTCTGGAGCAGGAGAGCTGCTGGAATCCAGCTCCCCGCTGCCTGAGGCCAGTGGTCCTGTGCAGTCTGTGCCTGGGTCCCACTGGCAGCTCTGTGCCACTGTGATGTGGCACCAGTGTCCCTGGGGCCCTGGCTGGCCCCATGGCTGTAGGTACTGGGGCTGTCAGGGTGTCTGTGGCCAGGCAGAGCAGCCATCAGCACCTGCCAGCAGTGTTTGGGGGTTTTATTCTGGTTTTGGTCTTCCAGTGCTTTGTAGGCATCATCTGTAGCCAGGGACAGCCTTGTGCAGAGCCAGGAGAAGAGCACAGGGAAATCCCCATCTCAACCTCTCTGCTGACCTGAGTGCCCGCTTTCCTAACCCGCCTCCACTACTCGCACTAACAGTGCCTGCTCCGAACTCTACCGTCATCTCTGGCATCTCTGTATGCCCAGGAGCCCCTAGGCACCCCTTTTGATGCATCCCCCATCTCCATGTGGAGCATTGTTCCTTGCAGCAAGCGTTTCCCGATGCCAAGCCCCATGGTGCTGCGGGAGGTGGTGCCCCTACACCAGCCCTGTGTTGCTGGCCCCATTTTACTGCTTCTGTGGCAGTGGGAGGGAGGGCTGGGGTCAATTCCCCCTCATTCCAGGCCCAGGAGCAAGTGTTTGCTCTACTACTGACTTGACATAGCCTGACCATCACTGGCAGCATGGCTGGACCTCATCCTCCTGTTTTCACTGCTGCCCCGTTGGCAACCCTCTCCTGCTGATGGATGAGGGTGGTCCATGCGCTCAGGCTGCATTCAGGACCTTCAGTGCTTTAACTGGCAGCATTCCAATGGTGAGCAGCACTTAACAAAGCCAGTTAGTGGTTGTTCAGAGGGTGCATGTAGTGCAGCTGTGTGCAGGATCAGGATGACTTTATCCATGCTATCAGCATTGATCTTTTTGCTGCCTGTAAGTTTGTTTTTGGAAACACAGGGCTGAGGTTGAGGGCTGGCTGTAAGTCCTCTAACACCCCGTGGACCCAGCTCCTACGTCTGTTGCTCTCTCTTGCTATGCTCCCTCCCCCCCGCCCCACTGTAGCTGCCCTGATGCTCCTCCTCACAACCCCCCTCTCTCTCCTGCTCTAACTCACAGCTTCTGCATGGCGCCCATTTGAGAAGTGTATTTTCTCTCTTCTTTCTCTTTTTTTTCCTTTTTCTTTTCCTTTCTTTTTTTTTTTTTTTGTTTTGTCTTGTTTTCCCCTGATTCAGGAAAGGGCAAAGATTGATGCTGAAAGGAAGGAGCTAGAGCAACTCCGGGTGCTTTACCATGAGTCGAAGAGCCACCTTGATAAGTGCCCCGAGTCAATGCGGGAACAGTTGCGGGAGCAGATGCGAAGGGTCAGTGTCTCCCCCCACCCCTCCCGGACCATGGCCCACCTCCCTCCGCTCCAGCTTAGGCCAGCTCTTCCCTGCCAGCCGGGGCTGCACTGGGAGCATCACACCCGGGCTGGAGGCAGCTGGCACCGGGCACCACCGTCCTGGTAAGCTTGCTGCTCGCCCGGGCCCAGGGCTGGCTCAGCAGAGCTCCTCAGGACCAGGCAGGGCACGAGCACAGACCCTGCCCTGCAAAGGAGGGCAGGCTGGGGAGCCTTGGGGACCACCGCATCCTCATCTGGCTGCCTCCCGCTATTTCCTGAGAGTGTTTATTTACACGGCACCATCGGTTTATGTTACTGCTAGTCCACAGCATTTTTTCCCATTATCTGGTATTTTCCAGAAGCAGTTGACTTTCCCCAGCCCATGGCTGGTGCCTGCCCAGATAAACCCCCATTGCCACAGCCTGTTCTGGGCAGGCATCCCCATGCTTGTTGTGGGTCGGGTGTGGCGGGCAGGGGTGGCGATGGAGTGGTCCTGGTGTATGGGAGCCCTCAGTAGCCACCACGCCAGCGCTGTGCCATGAGAGCACCAGCTGCCTGGCTCCTGGAGCAGGGTGAAACATGTCCCCAAAGGGTGCACGGTGCAGTGGCTGCCAGGGTGGCACAGGCAGGCCCTGAGCTGAGTGCTGCCATGTGCTGTTGATGCGTGAAGGCTGGGAGGACACACAGGAGTTTGTCCAGCACAGTGCTTGTCTGTGGGGGCTCTGTTGCCCGCTGGCTCGGTGATGCAGGGCTGCATGTTGGTGGTTACGCTGGCACGTGGTGTTTTGCTGTCTGTCAGGGCATGGCTCCAATCCAGATGGAGTTCAGCAGGGGCAGTTGGTCTCCAAGGGCTGGGTGAAGCCCCTGCCTCTGGTGAGCTCCTCATCTCATGGGGGTAATTGCTCTGTCCTGGCCAGTTCTGGGTTTCTCCGTTGCCGTCTCCTGTGGCAGACGCTCCTGGCAATGTCTCCCATGTTTCTGGTGCCCTGCAGAAGGCAAAGCTGCCTGCCTGCCCACACCAGGCACAGCGGACAGGCTTGGCCATGAGCTCTTGTTCCTGGCCAGCACCAGCAGGATGTGGGGACTTGCAGGAGGTTTTGCTGTGGGATGCTTGCCTGCAGGATGAGGAGCTGCCCATCCAGAGGGACTGATCTACTGTGCCCTTGTGTGTCTAAAGGAGGCAGAGGCACTGGAGACAGAGGCCAAGCTGTTTGAGGACCTGGAGTTCCAGCAGCTGGAGCGTGAGAGCCGCCTCGAAGAGGAGCGTGAGGCACGAGGCAAGCAGCTCCTGCAGAGCCGGGCCGAGTGCAACCGCAGCATCGCCCGCAGGAAGGTAGGGGCAGAGGGGGCAGTGGGTCTGTCACATCCAGGCTGTGTCCCATGGCTCGCTGGCAACCAGCTCATCCCTGCTGCCTGCTCCCCAGGAGCGGGTGGCTGCCCTGGATGCCCAAGCTGCCCAGATTCGGCTGCAGAGTGCCCAGGAGGCCGAGCGCCTGACCAGGGAGCGGAGTGGTGTCCTGCAGCTCCTGCAGAAGGTAATGCCAGGATCAGGGGCCTGACAGGGGCTCCCTGACCCTGGGGGTTGCTCAAGGCAGGGGACAAGATTGCACCAGCTCTTGTCAGAGTGCTGGCAGGAAGGGTGAGCTTGGGAGGGGACCAGCCATGGGGTGCTCATAACCATCAGCAGCTGTCTCTGCTCTCACTGTCACCTTATGTGCAGGAGAATGAGAAGCTCATGTCTCTGGAGAGGCGATACCAGCTCGTCACAGGTGGCAGGAGCTTCCCCAAAATGTCCTCGGCTCTCAGAGAAGTAAGTGGGTAGAGGGGGCTACGGTGCCTAGGGCTGCTCTCCTGAGCCACTGTTGCCAGTGGGGATGAGCCTTGTGCACCACAAGTTCTGCTCTGCAATGGCTCCTATGCTCCCAAGCACCCTCTGGCCAGAGCCAGGTGCTCCCAGCCACTCAGAGTCTTTCCATGGGCTGCAGAGGTTGGGAGGGAAGGAGGGAAATGCAACAGAGCAACATCTGGGACAGCACTGCTTCAGGTCCCACCCTTGCTGGAGAGCAAATGCAGGGGTGTTTTGGTGCTAGTACAGGGGACTTTTAGGTGGGAATGAGTCACTCTGTTGTCCTGCTTGTGGCTCTGAACGGGGAGCCAGAACCATGATGCCCTTGGGAGCTGTGGTGCTGCCAGACCTGCTGCTGGGAAGAGGGGCGGGATGGCAGAGTCCCCTTGTGCCTGCCTGCAGTGGGACTCCTGCTGCTGCCACTTTGCTGCCTGTGCCCACCTTGCCTACGTGATCTTTACCCTCCAACAGGAGACCCTCTCAGAGCCTTATGAGCTATTGGAGGGAACTAAGTCCTTGAGCCCCCTGCCAGCAGCAGCTGCCTCCTTAGCTTCTCCTGCCACCCGCTCCTACCCCAAGGCACAAGAGGTAACTAACTAGCAGGACTAACTGCACGTGCTTGCTCGCTTGCCCCTCCTTGGCAGAGACCCCTTTCGTGGACTAACGTCACCCCCAGGCAGCAGGGCAGCCCTGCAGCAGCATGGCTGGAGCATTTCTCATTTAGCTCTCTGGCAGCTCTGCTCATTAACACTCAGTCCCTGATTCCAGGTGCTCTCCTGAGCCCAACGGGCATCCCAGCTCCTGCTGCTGCCCTCTGTTTTAACCCCGATGTGGTGCTGTGGGGCACAGGCATTCCTGTGCTTCCCCTTGCCCACCACTTACCCTCTGGCTGGGCACCTCCTGGCAGCATCCTGTAGGGTCCTGCTAGCCTGGCTTCCCTAAAATAAGAGCAAGCCACAAGCTTTAGCATGTTTGGTTCAGAAAGGATGTGGAAGTGGATTTTAAGCTGCCTCGGTGCAGCTTGAGGTGCCTCAGTACTGTGGGGAGGGCTTGTGGCCAGGGGCCCTGGGGGACCCTGAGGTCTCTCCTCAGCAGGCACTCAGCAGAGCTGTGCCGAAGGCAGGAGGGAGGCGGGTGCCAGCACACCCAGCCCAGCTTGGGCACCACACTCCCCACACAGTGCTGCGCACTGGGGCTGCCGTGAGCAGTAGGGCAGGGCAGGGCAGGGCAGGGCAGGGCTGGGCAGGCAGTCTTGGGTCATGTGTGCACAGGGAGGTTTGCTCCCACTTTGCAGTCAGTGCCATAATGCCAGCACATGGGTCTAATTCTCCTCCTTCTCCCTCACCGTGGATTTCTAGGAGTACATGAGGCTGTCTGACGTTTTCAGGTTCTGCAGCAATGCTCACGGCCCCAGCCTGGACACTAAAGCTTCTGCTGCTGCCCCTGCTGCTGCTCAGCGCTCTTTCTTGCTTGCTGTACCTCCAGCAGCCGACGAGGTACCCGCCCTAGAGCATGCTCGGGTTTGCTCCCTTGGGTTGCCCGCTGCATCCCGGGTCAGGGGACTTGTCTGGCTGCAGCTGAGGGGGGAGCAGAGGCTCGAGCTGCCTGGTCTCCTTGCCAGGGTGCACTTCTTACCTGCTCTGGATGTGTTGGCAGCAGGGCTGGGGAGCAGAGCAGGTGCCCAGCAGAGTGGGAGAGTGGCCCTTTGACTGTTCGATCCAGTCCTGGCCGCTGGTCCCAAGCAAGGAGGATGCAAAGCAGGCAGGGACCTGACCTGGTGCCCAGCACCAGGGTAGCAGCAGTACCAACTGCTCTTCCTCCTGGGACATGGCACCCTCCTTTGGGAGGCTGGAGCTGCCTGTTCATTCCCCTGTGCCTGCTTGCCCTTGCTCTTCTCCTGGTTTAATATGCTTCTCTTTGCCCAGTACGTGACCGTTGAGCAACTCTCAGGCATCTTGGGCAGCCTCCACACCCCTGCTGCTTCCCTGCTGGGCTGCACCCCTCCAGCCCCTTCATCCTCAGCCTGCGCTCCTCCTCCTCTTTCATCTCTCTCTTCTCCCTTCATCTCTGCAGAGGTTTGTGCCCTGTTTCCCTCTCTTGGGACCCTTGTCCTCTCCCTGGGAGGTGCTGGGGATGCATGGGAAGGAGAGAACTGCAGATGAAGCTGAGCAGCAGCTCAGGCTCTTGACAGCCTACACACCCCTCATTGTCCTGTCTGCTGCTTCACTGCCCATGGGGCAGGTCAGGGGGGTCTTTTTGCTTGATCAGCTCTCTTGAGCAGCAAAGGGCTCCTACAGCTGCTGGGACTTAGCCAGGGAGTGCATGGGATCCCTGGGGGTCTGCATGTCAAATTCTGGGGGAGTGGTGCAGGCACAGGCAGGGATGCTACCTCTTCTCTGTGCATCTGTCCCTCTTGCTGCATTTGTCCTTCATCCTTTCTCACATGGCCTCTCTCTCCAGATGGAGCAGCAGCTGCCAGGAGGCCCCGTGTGCCTCCCGGCTCTTGATTTAGAGAAATGGTACCAGGAGGTCATGGCTGGCTTTGAGACCTCCTCTTGCCCTGTCTCTCCTCCTTCTTCCCCTCCTCCACTTCCAGCTAAAGCTCACTCCTGTCACAAGGCTCTCCAGGTAATCCTGGCTCCCTGCTGCCAAGGCTCAGGCTTTGGGGCTGCTGGCCATGGCGGGAGTGGGGCAGTGTGGGGATGTTCCTGTGGACCCTGCACCCTGAGTGCTGCCAGGCCCCTGCCTGCTGCCGTGGGCAGGGGCAGAGCAGACCTGCTGCCTGGGGCAGGCAGCCCCTGCTTCTTATTGCCTGCAGCCCTGCCAGAATGGCACTGACGTGGGGCAGAATCTGGGGAAGGGATGCTCAGCCCTGCTTGTGGATGAGCCATCTGTCCAGGGGGGCTTTTGCAGTCCCCCATGTCCCTCTCACCTCCATGTCTCTGTGCCCAGGTCTATCGTGCAAAAACAGAGGGTGACGCTGGTGTCCCCACCCCTCGGATGAAGAGTGGGACCCCCTCGTCTTCGCAGCTCAACCTCTCTGTGCTGGGGCGCAGCCCCTCGCCCAAGGTACAGCTGCCAGGGGGACCCGGGCACCCTGGCCATGGGTCACACGCTCCCGGTGCCAGGCCCCGTCCCCATCCTTGCAGCTGATCCCCTGCTGTCCTGCCCAGGGCCCCCCAAGCCCAGCGGGCAGCCTGCCCCGCAACCTGGCGGCCACGCTGCAGGACATCGAGACCAAGCGCCAGTTGGCCCTGCAGCAGAAGGGTGAGCTCTGGCTCCGCGTCCCGGCTCTGAGGGGTGGTGGGACTTTGGGAGATGCTGCGCCCGCTGCGACTTGGGCAGTGGAGAAGGGAGCCCGGCCGAGGGTGGGAGCAACAGCACTCCGGAGGGATGCAGTGCCTCTCTCACAGTCTCTTGCTTTTTCCCCCCTCTCCTCCTCCTGACCCCTCCGCCCGACGGCGTGTCTCCAGCCAAGCTGCTCCCAGCAGAGCCCTTGCAGCCAGGTGATCTACCAGGTAGAGATGTGGGGCAACTTGGACTGCCTGGAGCAGCCCGGAGGCAGCAGCATGGCTGTTTGCTGGCACCTTCTGCCATGCATAAGAGGGGCATGATTAGCCCAGGACCCCAGATGCCTCTCAGCATCTGCTTAGGGACAACCCTGTGCATCCATAACCTGCTAATGCTTTGCCCAGCCTGCTCCTGCCAGCCTGGTGCATGTGCCCCCTTGGCTGTCCGGGCCCCCTCCTCCTGCCTGGACAGATTGCTGTGCTTGCCAGAGAGTTGTGACAGCAACTCCCACCTCTGCTGCTGCCATCCCTACCTGGCTCCAGCCTGTGGTGTCTTCTGCCTGTGCTACCTCCTCACTCACCACAGTGCGGTTCTGAGTGTGGCACACTTAACTCAACATCATGATCCTTCCTCCCATGGCACAGGTCAGCAGGTGATCGAGGAGCAGAAGCGGCGTCTTGCGGAGCTGAAGCAGAAAGCGGCTGCCGAGGCACAGTCCCAGTGGGAAGCCCTGCATGGACAGCCCCCCTTCCCTGCTGCCTTCCCCCGGCTCGTGCATCACTCCATCCTCCACCACCACCGTCCCCATGGCGCTGGGCCCCGGGCCGAGGAGCTGGACCACGCATATGACACCCTTAGCCTGGAGAGCTCAGACAGCATGGAGACCAGCATCTCCACCGGCAACAACTCTGCCTGCTCACCCGACAACATCTCCAGGTAACCCTGGGGCCAGCTCCTGCACCTGGGGGACAGCCTGCTCTGGTGGTGCACTGCTGGCTCGAGGTCCTTCCTGCTGCAGCGGTACCTGCATCTGTCTTATAGTGCTAGCGGGATGGAGACAGGGAAGATTGAGGAGATGGAGAAGATGCTGAAGGAGGCACATGCTGAGAAGTCACGGCTGATGGAGTCCCGGGTGAGTGGGACCACACCAGCGCTGCAGCTGGATGGGGAGCAGGTCCCCAGTCCTTGGGGCTGAGCTGCTGTGTGTGTGCCAGCAGGAGCGGGAGATGGAGCTGCGCCGGCAGGCGCTGGAGGACGAGCGCCGGCGCCGGGAGCAGCTGGAACGCCGGCTGCAGGATGAGACTGCACGGCGGCAGAAGCTGGTGGAGAAGGAGGTCAAGCTGCGGGAGAAGCACTTCTCACAGGTGCGAGGCAGGCTGCCACCCTCTAGCAGCCTGGCCAGGGAGGAATACCTGGCTCCCTACTGATGTCCCAGGGTCCCAGTGGGGGGACATGGCTCTCCTTGCCACTGGTGGGCTTTGCAGGGCTGTGTTGCTTTTCCAGGCTCGTCCCCTGACGCGGTACCTCCCCATCCGCAAGGAGGACTTCAACCTGCGGCTGCACATTGAGTCCTCGGGCCACAGCGTGGACACCTGCTACCACGTCATCCTGACTGAGAAGATGTGCAAGGGCTACCTGGTCAAGATGGGGGGCAAGATCAAGTCTTGGAAGAAGCGCTGGTTTGTCTTTGACCGCATGAAGCGCACCCTCTCCTACTACATGGGTGAGTCCCTGTGCCGCCCAACGCCCCGTCCCCGTGCCATCACCCACAATCCAAAACACTTCTCTCTCTCTCGGGCAGATAAACACGAGACGAAGTTGAAGGGTGTCATCTACTTCCAAGCCATTGAAGAGGTTTACTACGACCACCTCCGCAGTGCTGCAAAGGTGGGAGCCGGGCACTGCTCTGGTGTCTGCTGGGAGCCCCTGGGGGCATCCCCGTTCTCCCACATTGCCCTCTGACAAGCGTGCAAGAAGCAGCAGGGCAGCTCCTGCTGGATGCTCATGGAGTGGTCCATGGCCTTTGATGGAGCCAGCTCCTTGGGGTGCCAAGGGCAGGACCCCAGTGCTGGGCTTTGGGGGGGGGCACAGGTGGGAAAGCTGTTGCTTAAAGGGGCCAGAGCACTGATCCTGTCCTCCTCCCCTCCAGAGCCCCAACCCTGCACTCACCTTCTGTGTCAAGACCCATGACCGTCTCTACTACATGGTGGCACCCTCGGCCGAAGCCATGCGCATCTGGATGGACGTCATTGTCACCGGGGCAGAGGGTTACACCCAGTTCATGAACTGAGGGGTGGTGCTGTGCACCCCAGATCCACCACTTGGACAGACTCCTGAGGATCCCAAGCAGTGAGGAGCTTCTGCGGGAGCCACAGTCCCTGCTGCACCCTGTGCCAAGGGCTGTGCACACCATAGCAGTGGAGCTACACTGGGCCCATGCTGGGTGGCACTGAGCATGGCCTGCTCAGCCAAGGGAATAAGATTTTTTATGTTGACTTTTTAAAAACAAAATTTATTTGAAAAAGTGCTGAAATGTAAGAAGCTGCCAAAGAGCTGCCAGGGCCTGAGCTTTCTGCCTTGGGGAGGTGCTGGATTTGAGGCCGACACTTAACCACACTCAAGGCTGTTGCCACAGTGTTCCAGGGAGGGATGGTGAGGCCCCAGCTGGACAGGACCCCCCGCTGTGGTAGACCCAGACCCCTCTTTGTAAACCTTTTGTAACTCCGAATCGGTGTCCTGCCCGTGCCACGGCCGGACGGGGATTGTGGGGCTGCCCAGCCATAAAGCACTTCATGAACCAGGCTCAGCCCCTCTGTGCGGCCTCTGGTCTGGCCAGACCAGAGCCTCCCCTGGACGGGGGGGGCGGGGAAGAGGGAACCTGAGGTGAGCTGAGGGGCACGGGATCGGACGTGGGAGACGGTGGGGGCCGCACGAAGGTGCGGGAGGCACCGGCGGGAACTCGGGAACCGACTGGGAGCACCAGGACGGGCTGGGTTGCCGTGGGGCCGAGCCCAGCCGAGCTCTGACCGAGCCGAGCCGAAGCGGGAGCGGCGCAGGGGGCGGGGCGTGGTCTGGGGGCTCGGCCGCCAGGGGGCGCGCACGGCGCGGGCCGCTCGCACGTGGCGCTGTTTCCGCGCGGCACACAACGGGGCCCAATGGGCGCGCGGCCCCCGCCCGTGACCACTTCCGACTTCCCCCGACGTGGCCCAATGGGCGCGCGCGCGCCGCGGGATTGGTGCGCGGGGCCGGCGCCGCCGAACGCGCCAATCAGCGCGCGCCGCGTGCAGGCGGGGGCGGCGCGAGGCGGCGGGGCCGGCGCGGCGGGGGCGGCTCCGCGCGCCGGGCCGGGCCCAACCGAGCCGGGCCCAGTGCAGCCCACCCAGCCGAGCCGGGCCCAACCGAGCCGAGCCGAGTCCAGCCCAGCCCAGCCCAGCCGGGCCCAACCGAGCCAGGCCGAGTCCAGCCCAGCCCAGCCCAACCGAGCCAGGCCTAGTGCAGCCCAGCCGAGCGGTGCCGAGCATGGCGCGGATGCCCGGCCGGGCGCTGCCCTGGCTGCTGCTCCTCCTGTGCCTCCTGCCCGCCTCAGGTACGTTCGGGGCAGCGCGGGGGGAGGCGGCGGGAGAGCAGCGGCCGGTGCTTCGGTGCCGCCCCAGCGCCCTGACCGGGCTCACCCCTTGCCGGCCGCCGGCACCGGGAGCAGGGTCTCACAGAGGGCTTGTCTGCAGAGCCGGTGGCCGTGATGTCGGTGGACGTGGGCAGCGAGTCGATGAAGATCGCCATCGTGAAGCCCGGGGTGCCCATGGAGATCGTGCTGAACAAGTGAGCGGCTGTTCCAGCGTCCCTAGCTCCGCCGCGGGAGCCCTACGGGGGGCGGGGGGGCTCCGGTCTGTCCTACCGGGGCTGGATCCCGGGGGTGAGGATGGATGGAGCTCAGCCATCCATCCCTGTTCCTCTGCTGCCGGAGGGACGCTCCCATCCTCCACCCATGGTTGTGACTCGCTCCTGCCCCCGGTGAGCAGCTGTGGGGCATCGTCCAGGGCACCCTGGGGGGCTTGGAGGTGCTTTGGGCACCTTTCCAGCGAGTGCCGAAAGCCCACGTGGTTACGGACACGTTGTGGTGTGAACCCGAAAGGGCACAGGTCACGTTCTTACTTGTTCCTTGATTCTCAGTTCCCCACAAGGCAGCCCAGAGCCAAGTTTGTTTTGCTGCAGGTGTTCAGAGCCCACACTTGCTAAGAAGCAGGTGAAGCTTTCCCTGCACTCAGCTGCTCCTGCAGCTCATCCCCAAGACCTTGAGTGAAGAACCTGTGGTTGGAATAGGACGCATGATCAGGAACATCCTCATTTTCTGGGAGACTAGAGATAACAAATAAGTTTCTCACCCAGCTCCCTGACATTTGGCAGTCATAGCTAGAATGAGGGAACTGTCTTGCCTTGCTTGCGGGTGGAGGAAAACAAAAACAAAGCGAGTGTAAGCAAAGCACTGAAGGTGGCAGGGGGACTTCTCTGCCAGTTCCTTAGCTGAGCAGAGGCTGGTCCTCCTCTCCCCAGCAGATATCTGAGCACCTTCCCTTAGTCCTTCTGGAATGGAAACAACATCCTTCTTCACTAGAGACTTTGTGTGGAATGTTCACCTGTTTCAACTGGTTTATTCCTCTCTCTCTCCACAGGGAGTCACGAAGGAAAACACCCGTGGCTGTTTCTTTGAAGGAGAACGAGCGTCTCTTCGGTGATAGTGCTCTGGGGATGGTAAGAGTTCCTGTCCACAGAACACTGGTATTCAAGGTTGTGATGAATGTCTGAGCCGGGGAATTTTATTTTGCTGTTCTGTGCTGCTCATCTCCTTGATGTGTTACTTGCTCTGTGTACTGGCTGTGTGCTCCTACTCCCATAGCAAGAGTTGTTGCCCACACAGCCTGGGAGGGGTTGGTTTGAGACTGGTGTAGCCAAAGGAATGCAGGTGGGTGATGTGCTTTTTTTTTTTTCTGCAGTCCATAAGGACGCCCAAGGTGGCATTCCGGTACTTCCAGGATCTGCTGGGGAAGCGAATGGATAACCCCCACGTGGCGCTGTACCAGTCCCGCTTCCCGGAGCATGAGCTGGTGAAGGATGAGACAAGGCAGACCGTTATCTTCAAGCTGTCCCCGTAAGTGGCTGCTTTTGGGTTCTTTGCGGGAAGGACTTTTGCCGCCAGGCTTCTGCAGCTCACTTTTGATGCCATAATTTTCTTTCCTATTGTAGAACAATACAGTATTCTCCCGAGGAGATGCTGGGGATGGTCCTGAACTATTCACGTGGTCTGGCTGAGGAATTTGCAGGTTGGAAGGATTTAGCTGTTTCTTGCAGTCTGTGTGTGTGTGTGTGTTTATGCATTATAGGATTCAAGTAGACACCAAAGGTGTTTGGAAACTCAGGGGTTTTTAGAAACAGAATGTTGGGTCTCCAGCTGTGGGCTGTAAGCAAGACTATCTAGTTGTTATTTGTTTCTAATATAATGCAAGTTTGGGAACTTATTCCTGTTTCTGTGGGCAGGCACCCCAGTTCCCACCCAGCCTCGTGAAGGAGCCTTACAGGCAGTCTCTGGAGAAAAGTGAAGTGTTTCCTCTCTCAGAGTGTGATCAGAGCAGAGGCACATGGGAAGGTAGCTGTAGGGGAGGGTGGAAGTAGCCCTGTGAAGGCTGTGCTGTGCCTGCTCTGGATGGAGACTTTGCTGCTGGAGCAAAAAGAGAAAAATAGGCTCTTTGCTGTGAAACTTGCTAACAGAGAAGAGGCTGTAGTGCATATTTCATGCTGTGTTGCTAATGAAATACCACAGTAATGAAAACTGGGTTAATTATTAGGAGGCTGCCTCGTGTGGTCAGTGACACTACAGCCAGTCCAAGGACTTTTTACTGTAGAGTGAACATGATCCAGAGGTAATGTAAGGCTCCGTGAAGATAATAGTTGTTGAAATCGAAGGCAGCCCAGAGCATTTGAGAGCATCCTGACCTGTGAAAGAGAGGTCAATAGACACGTGGCTTTGCGAGAATCTGCCAGGTCTGCTTGGTTTCAGCAGGACACAGAGATTCATCCCTAGGCATCCTCCTGCTGCTGTAGGATTGCATCCTGTGCAAATCTTTACCGTGGGTCCTCTGGCTTTGCTGCTGTCACCCTGTCACAAGTCTTTGCATGTGGCTGACTGATCAATAAATGTGTTCTGTGCAACTTTTTCAGAGCAGCCCATCAAGGACGTGGTGATCACAGTTCCTGCCTACTTCAACCAGGCGGAGAGGAGGGCGGTTCTGCACGCCGCCCGCATGGCCGACCTCAAGGTGCTGCAGCTCATCAACGACAACACTGCTGTAGCACTCAACTATGGGGTCTTTAGGAGGAAAGACATCAATGCCACTGCACAGGTAGGTGCTGCTGGGAGATGCGGAGAGCCCTGCCGAGTGCCTGCACGCAGGGGAGAAAGTGCTGCAGAAAAAGTCCAAAGAACTTAAGGCAGACTCTGCTGGTCAACCAGTCTCCTCTGTTTTCACATGTTCATCAACAAGACAAAGAGGTTAAGCCTGGTGTGCGTGTGTGGTGAAGCCTAAGAGCTTCTGGAGTGAGGGCAGGTGCTGGGAGTTCCCGTTTTGTAAAACCTGTGTTTGTTCCTTGCCCATGAACTGGGGGAAATAACAGTAACAATTACTTGATATATTGGAACACTGACTTGGAAGTACTTGATTTTCCTGAGGTTGGAGAAACTTTTAAAGGGCAAAGCTTTGGTTTTTGAGCTATGAAATAGATGTGAAAAGTTTTCTTGTTCTTCTCTGTCAAGTGTGACCCTGAACATCTCCTGTGTTTGGTCTGAGTCTTGCCCTTACGGGATAAAGCTGGTCCAGGGAGTGGATAGTCATGGCCTGTATCATGCTGAAATCCATGGGTTCTTTCCTTATTCACACGGATATCCAGGTGTTTCTGCTTCACTGTCCCAGCTTTTCTTTTCAGAATATCATGTTTTACGACATGGGAGCAGGAAGCACCATTTGTACCATTGTTACATATCAGACGGTGAAAACTAAGGATTCAGGAACTCAACCTCAATTGCAGATCCAGGGCATTGGGTAAGAATTCTGCATGAGTTGCACAAACCCCACAGGACTCAGGAAAGAAACCATTTGTTTCACACTCTTTTCTACATGTAGAATTTTGCAGTGAGGTTTCAGCACAGAAATTTGGGTGGTTGGGTGGAAAACATTTGGAGTGAGAAAGCTCCAGTTGGGAATAACTCTAGTGTTGCTAACTTGTGGAGAAGGTAACTGAGAACTTCCATGAGCCCAGAAGGGAACTAGTGTACTTAGTGTTTGCTTCAGGCTTGCTTTTTGATAGCCTCAAACCATGTAAGCCTGCTCCATTTCATGTGATCCTATAGAATTAGAGTGTGTCAGTTTGAAAAAGAGGAATATCCTTATAGAGAGGAATGAACGTTTTGCCAAGCAAAGAGGGGGGTACTGTGCATAGCCAGCCCAGCAATTTTAACTCCAAAGCATTTATATTGCTTTTTCAAGAAAATACCTGAGATAGTTGTCCTTTGGCTTCTTAGCTGTTTTATGTGCTTGGCAATAGGGCTTTTACCACAAATATAATGAAATTTCCTGCTCAAAGGCTGTTGTGACAGTGAGTCTTTTTTTTTTCTTTCCTTATAATGTGTTGTTTTTGGGGCAACCATTGTACTTTCACAGTCAGTCACAGCTGATAATACTGCAGCTACTTTTGACCACTTGCTGCTCTGCATATTTGCAAAATAACACATGAAGTTTGTTTGTATTTCAGTTCGGTTTCAGTTGTTTCATCTCCTTTCATTCTTTTGCTCAGGTTTGACCGTACTCTTGGAGGTTTAGAGATGGAGCTTCGTCTCCGGGACTACTTGGCAAAGCTCTTTAATGAGCAGCACCCTTCAAAAGATGTCCGGAAGAATCCCCGGGCCATGGCCAAGCTGCTGAAGGAGGCCAACCGCCTGAAAACTGTGCTCAGTGCCAACGCTGACCACATGGCACAGGTCTGACCTGCTGCTTGGGGCTCCTGCTTTTTTTTGGGCTAAGGGTGGGGTGAGTGGAGGACTGGTGTGAGGGAACACTGTGCCTCTGCAGTGCTGGGCTGCTGAGGAGCATCTTTCCTGTGGTCCCTCTCGGTCTGTGCCCACTTGGTAGCACCAGTGATTGAGTGGATTGGAGGAGAGTTATTCGTATCAAGTTTGTTAAATACACTTTCACTGAGAGAAGCTGTCTGTTACACCCATGTTCCATCCTCTTATCACTTTAGCAATGGCAGAGGGTCAGATGAGCACGATCAGGTCCATGGTGTGTTAAGAAAGCCAGAACTTTTTGCATACTGGGCAAGTCATGCAAAGATTTTGCTCAGAGAATGCTCCACAAATAATTTCATTCTGACTGGGTTTTTTTCTGGACAGATTGAGGGACTACTGGATGACATCGACTTCAAAGCCAAGGTCTCAAGGCAAGAATTTGAGGATTTGTGCTCTGACTTGTTCAAGCGCGTCCCAGGACCTGTGCAACAGGCTCTGAGCAGTGCAGAGATGAACATGGTACGTTTACAAGAATGCATTAACGAGCCTGAAGTTTCTGTCTGTGGAGCTGCTGTCACATCATGATCGAGGCACCTGTGGTTGTGTCATCAGCACTGCTGGGAGGTAGATGCCTGCTGTTGTGATAGTGGTGTTGGTGCTGCAGAATATAGTATTTACCTGCTGCAGTGTCAAGCAGGAGTGTGTCGTGGCTCCCTGCGTATTCCACCAGAAATGAAGGACTTGGAGGACGGGTTTCTTTCTGTTAAAACACTTTACTCTTGGTTGGAGGTTTGAAATACTGATCTTTCCTCTTTTTGTCTTGGATGCTGGTTCTGGTCTCCCTCCTGAAGTTTTAACTGAAAGAGCCTGGAAACAGATTTATTGGTGTTTGTGCTTCTGCTTTGTGTGCTCCCTGAAGGGAGCCCCATTTTGGGCTGCAGTTGGACCAAACCCGAGGCAGTTTTTTGGAGAGTCACTGCGGTGTTCAGTGCTCACTTTCCAAGGTGCCAGGATGCTGTTGAGCAACTTTGGGCTCTGGTCTTCAATGCAAGACACTGAGTCACCTCTTAGAGTCCAGGTTTCTGTCTGTTCTGGTCCAACTGGCTTCCTGGGTCACTATCTCCTTTGGCATTGAACTATAGTCTGTTTAATTTTGAGTCAAGCCACATGTTTCAGGTGGCTTGAAGCCATGATCTCATTGTCACTCTTTGACAGACCTGACTCCAGGTGCCTCATGTTGGCACGGCTCGTGTCATTCTGTCTGAGTTCTGTCAGGCACTGGCCTGCACGGGGACAGCAGGGTGCTCTAAGAGCACCCCATCAGCACGTGGTGACTGGGGAAGGAGTGTAAGGAAGCCCTGAACTTAGCTTTCCAAAATTGCTTTCTCAAGACAAGGTGACTGTTTCCAATCCCTAGGATGGAATTGACCAGGTGATTCTAGTTGGCGGTGCCACACGGGTCCCCAAAGTGCAGGAGGTTTTGCTGAAAGCTGTGGGCAAGTGAGTATGTGAGGCCCCCTTCTAGTCTGTCTCCCATTGGCAAGCTGCTGTTTGTGGCAGAGACTGCAAACCTCATGTCTGTTGCTTTTCCCTTCGTAGAGAAGAGCTGGGCAAGAATATCAATGCTGATGAGGCTGCTGCTATGGGTGCAGTCTACCAGGCAGCTGCTCTGAGCAAAGCCTTTAAGGTGAAGCCCTTCGTTGTTCGGGATGCCGCTGTGTTTCCTATCCAGGTAACCCTTGGCTTTCCTTCTCTTGTGCAGGGTTTGGGCAAATGGGGCTGTGCTGGGAGAAATGGTCCAGGTTTGAACCTGTTGGTTTCCTTTGAGTAAAGAAACTCTGGGAGGTCTTTCTGCCAATCTAATAAAGAAAGCGGAGGAAAGTCTTCTGTACTGTAGAAGTGCAATATCCAAGGAGCCAGACATATGTAAACATCAGTTGAGGAATATTTTCCTGTCCCCCAGCTTTTTCATGAAGCAGAGAAGCCAGATGCTGCTGATGTAGATGCCACAGAAGAAGCTGACATTTGCTGAGTGTCATTTTCTGTTTGTTGTGCAGGTGGAGTTTACTCGTGAAGTTGAGGAGGATGATAAATCGAGGAGTTTAAAGCATAACAAGCGGATTTTGTTCCAGCGCATGGCGCCCTATCCCCAGCGCAAAGTGATCACTTTCAACCGCTACACAGATGACTTTGAGTTTTATGTCAACTATGGGGATCTGACATTCCTGAGCCAGGATGACCTGAGGTGAGATGAGCCCAGCATCTGAGCTGGCAGCTCCGTGGCAGTGCAACATGCCTGGCTGGAAATGTATTGGCAGGCAGCCTGTGTGTCTGACTGGCACTGGCACATCTATACTCCGAGCTGCGTGTGCTTTAGCAAACTGAACCCCTGCCAGTCCCTGCTTTGTGCAGTTGCCCATCACTGCCAGCGTGACCATGAGTGGGGGTTAGCTGTTCTGAAGCACTGTTATCCTGAGTTCTCTTTCTGCTTTTGTCTCTGTGTCATCAGAGTTTTTGGTTCTCTCAATCTCACCACTGTGAGGCTAAAGGGAGTTGGGGAGAGTTTCAAGAAGCACTCAGATTATGAATCCAAAGGCATCAAAGCTCACTTCAACATGGATGAGAGTGGAGTACTGAGTCTTGACCGGGTAAGCACTACCTGTTGGGATGATTGTCAGCTGATGTATTTTCCAGTTCTGTCCCTCTCTCTGGTATGGATGGTCCCTGATTAAAACTAATCCTGAGCTCCCTATTTTCAAGGTGGAATCTGTGTTTGAGACCTTGGTGGAAGACAAGCTGGAGGAGGAGTCAACACTGACAAGTAAATGCTGAACTTTGGTATTCACACTGACTATTTTGTTACCTGTAGTGGCTGAGATAACTACAAGCATTGCATTTCTTTGGATGTGGGAGGTTACACAGTCTGTGCATGCAAGGACAATGGAGGGAGGTCGGAGAAGGATGAGTCTGGAGTGTGTGGAGTTCACCTGTGCTGCCAAGGGAGCTCCTTGGCAATCGTTGTGGTTGTGAGGGGAAGGACTGAAAGCTGAAGATGACTTTCTTCCTCCTTTGGATATGTAACATTCTGGGTTTTTTATCTCCCATCGACAGAACTTGGAAACACCATCTCAAGCCTGTTTGGGGGTGGCAGCCCTACACCAGAGACCGGAGAGAACCTGACAGACGCTGTTCAGGTGAGCCCCAGAGGAACTGCCAGCAGGAGGGAGTCCTTGAGTCCTGTTGTAGAATTACCTCTTCGGTGAAACATTTGCATGGAATTTCTACATTTAAAACACTGGTTTGCTTTCCCTTTTACTTGCCTATGATGACCAGGAAGAGGAAGAGAGCCTAGCAGACACAGGTAAAGAAGAGCAGGGTGAGAAACAAGACCAGAAAAGCAATTCTGAAGATGCTGGTGAAGAGCAGGGAGAAGAGAAACAGCAGTCTCCAGGCCAGGCAGAAACTGCCTCCCCAAAAGCAGAGTCACAGAAAAAGGAAGAAGGCGAGAAATTAGAGCCTCAGGTAAGCATCAGATTGAAGGAATTTAGACTAATTTCCATACCTGAGAAATGGCATTTCCTCAGTGAAATTCTCCCTTCTCTATAAGTGCCCTGCCTTGGAAAAAAATTGGCAGAGTCTGAAAATCTCTTCCTTGCCTGAGAACATACTTTGTGTTACAGGATCCTAAAGAAAATAGAGAAACTGCAAAAGAGGAAGAACTGTCCAAAAGTTCTGGTGACAGCACAGCTGCCAAAACAGAGGAAGAGAAGAAGATCAAAGCACCCAAGAAGCAGAAGCTTGTCCATGAGGTCACCATGGAGGTGGACATAAACGATGTGCCTGACCTCGTCGAAGATGAACTGAAGAGCTCAATGAAAAAGTAGGTTTGAAATGGCTCTGCCAGGTTAGAGCTCTAGATGAAGGAAGTGGATTGCTTTGGAATGGTGATGGCTCATATAGCACTGCTCAGGAGCTGGTGTGTGGTGTGCTGCTCATGCAAAGGCACTTCCTGCCTTTGATTTCTCTTTTCTTTGCCTGTTAGACTCCAAGACTTGACAATCAGAGATCTAGAGAAACAGGAAAGGGAAAAATCGGCCAACAGCTTGGAGTCATTCATCTTTGAGACCCAGGTAAGAGAGAGATATAAAGAAATGAGAATTCCAGGAGAGCAAGTAGAAGTGTCTTGCACAGTTTGTGGCTCCTCTGAGTGCAGGAATGTTATTTGAGCTGGGGGAAGCTGATTTGAAGAGCCTAGCTTTCATCTTTCAGTCAGTTTTTGATGCTGTTAGGCTTCTCAGGCCCATGTTTCCTCAATACAAAATGAACCTTCCCTTCAGTGTGTGTAACACATTGTACTTTGGGTTTCCAGTATCCCTTATATGCACTTACCTGTGTGCTTTAGAACAATTGTCCCCAGGCTTTAAAGAAGCTACAGCTTTCTCAGGAACTGTTGTGCAAAAGAAGCAACTAGTGTTAAGTGCATGTGAAATTATGGCTGTTGCAGCATCACCATCATTTACCTGGGCCGTGCATGTGTCTACACCTGGTGTATTCTCATCATGCTCCTGGCTGTGGGAGGGTGCAGGCAGCACCCCAGCCCAGTTGCGAGTGCTCTGTTTGTTTTATGCTTCCAGGCTCAGTGGTGTTTGACAGGAGTGTTTGCTCTGGTCTTTTCAGGACAAGCTTTACCAAGAGGAATATCAGTTTGTCTCAACAGAGGAGCAGAGAGAAGAAATTTCCAAAAAGCTTAATGAGGCTTCCAGTTGGATGGAGGAGGAGGGCTATGCAGCTGCAACGAAGGTATTGCTGTGTGCAGTCAGGATACCAGTCTGCTCTCACTGACATGGAAATGATCACACAGGCTGTCAGTCTTTGTAATCTCGTTCTTGAGAGTTTCTTGCTTCCTAAGTGCATTATGCACAGAACAAAATACTAAGTTGATTCCACTTAAAGCTTTGTTGTGTGGCTCTTTTTACTGCACTAAAATGGTGTATTTGATAGAGCAAACAATAAATGCAGTTTTAACTTCTGTAGTCATCAATGTTAGACAATGGTCAAACTAAGTGTCTCCTTTCTCCTCTCCCCCATTTGCAGGAGCTGAAAGACAAGCTTTTGGAGCTGAAAAAGCTTTGTAGGAACCTTTTCTTCCGTGTCGAGGAAAGGAGAAAGTGGCCAGAACGCCTGGCTGCCCTAGAAAGTCTGCTCAACCACTCCACCATCTTCCTCAAGTAAGAGCAGGCTGTTGGGAGGGAATGTCATGCAGCCGGTCATGTAAGAGCTGCCAGCAGAACGAGACCAGAGTGAATGTGGTCTGAAAGTCACTGGCACTTGCTGAGAAAAGATGAGCAGAGCTCTGCTCCCTATGCCCAAGTCTGTAGGACCCTTGAACAGGCACACGTGAGCTCTGTCCAAACTGGGGGGGGCAGGAAGGTTCCAGTGCTGCTCGCACCCCATGGTGGTTATTATGCTGTTGTATTACTTGAGCTGTAACCACAGAGTTGCCAAAGTGCAGTCTGCTTGGCTTAACAAAAATAAGCTTTCTTCTTGTCTACAGGGGAGCCCGAATGATTCCAGAGGCTGACCAGATATTCACAGAAGTGGAACTGAGTACACTGGAAAAAGCCATCAATGAAACAACGGTACTAAAGGATGGAGTGATGCTGGGGGAGAGTGGGGTGGCAGCTTGGGTTGTGTTTCCTCCCTGTCCTTTCACTGAAGGTCACGGAGTAGAGTGTGCATATTTTGTTTTTGTGCCACCAGCAAATCGTTCGTGTGTTTGAGTGTTTCCTAATGCCCAGCCTGACACCAGCATGTCCGGAGGGTATAGTGGTTCCTGTGTTGCATTTGGAGTTGTCTCCGGGGTGGTGGTAGAGCCCAGTGATCTGACTGTGGTTTTTAAAGGCAGCAGCTGGGTTTTGTTTCTCTTTGTCCTGTGTCTGAGTAAGAGGTTGTGTAGCAGGGAGCAGAGCTGTCCTGAGTAAGACAGAAACACTAGAGACAGTGACTTTGAGATACTGTGATATACAGCAGTTCCTGTAACCCAGATGCATTCCAAAAGCACCTCTTCCCTCACGTCCCACAGATCTGGAAAAATGAGACGCTGGCTGAACAGAACAAGCTCTCTCCTACTGAGAAACCTGTGCTGCTGTCCAAAGATATAGAGCTCAAGATAGCAGCCCTTGACAGGGAAGTGCAGTATCTCCTGAATAAGGCCAAGTTTGCAAAACCCAAACCCAAAAGGGAGAAAAACGCCACAAAAACCGATTCAGCCAAGAATGCTACAGCAGCCCCTGAGACTGAGAACACTATCCCTCCCACGGAGGGGAAACAAGAAGGTAAGGAGCAGGTGGGGAGTGTGTATATAACTTTTAGTATATAATTACCACTTGTAACACACTTGCGTCTCTCTGCCTTGAGTGAAAAGGAGCTAAAGAAGGGAGGACGATAGTTAACTGTGGAATTTAATTACCTTCCTCTTAATTTTCAAAGACAGTTGGGAAAATCTACATATGGCAGCATCCTTTTCCCCCCACCATTTGAGGTTTTTTGTGAGGAAACAGTGTATATATATTCCCACGATGGTTAGTCAGTATCTGTCTCACTTGCTGGTTGCCTTCTAGGAAAGATAAGCCATTGACTGCACTCTGGTGTGCAGAGGGAAGTACTCAAGGTCTGGTCCTAGATCAAGGAATAGAATGAGCTGTTGATGAGAAAGATTTGTGACCTAGATAGACTCCAGAAAAAAAAAATATCTTGAGACACTAGGACTTGCAGTTTTTGAACTTTCTAAAATCCTAAGGTCCTGAGTCCCCTGGTCCTTTTAAATCTGGAGTGCTGTTTGTCAGCAGAGTTCCTGCTGGTTCCTCTGACCTGAGCGAGGGATCCTGCTTATAGTCACAGTTCCAAAGGTCACTTGCCTGTACAACCAGTCAGTCTTCAGAGCTTCCAAGGAGTGCCTGGCACTCAGAGGCAGTGGGGAATAAGGAGCAGTTTTATGATGCTTCTCTGAGTGTTATAGAGCAATCTGCTGTGAGAGTGAACTATTACAGTCCTGCTGAGGTACCACAGATGGCTGGTTTAACCTTGCTTCTACTCACCTAATCTCCATGCACCTTGTCTCCTGTGTTTTCTCCCTTGACTTTTATTTCTTTCCACTTTAAATGTAGACAAACTGGAGGATATTGGTCCAGCCAAGGAACCTCCTACAGCCGAGAAAGCAGCAATAGATGCTGAGCCTGGATCAGACTCTGGTGGGTAAATGTTTGACTAACGACCTGTAACTTGGGAGCTGCAAGTGCAAGCTGTCTGTGGGCTGCTGTGCAGATTTTTAGCTGCAGGAGGTAGTACAAGAGTAGAACCCCTGACTGCAGGTACATTGTTAATTCTGCAAACAGGAAGACAGATTCTGGTTCCTTGCCGTTCCTGCATTTTTGTTGTTCAGAATGAAGTTGTAATGCACAGCTGCCTCAGCAGCTGCTCTGTGCCCCTGCCCCTACAGTTTGCAGCCAGTCCTGTGGCTGTAGGACTGGCTCTGCTCGAGAGCTGCCATGCAGGCACGGTCTGGTTCTGCCGCTCCCGTCGCCAGGGCAGCCTGTTAAGAGGTGCAGATCACGAGTGTCAGTCCCCAAAGCATCCCCGACCTCTGTACCATGGACTGAGAGTTTGGTGGAAAACTTTGTGAATGTCAGGGACTCTTGGCACTGCTTTGCATGCTGTGAAAACCACTGCAGTGTGTAACTGAGTTTGCTTCCTTACACAGGGTCCAAAAATGAGAAGACACAAGCTGGAGGAGAAAGCAGGAAAAATGATGAGTTGTAACACCCTGAAATCTCACCAATGTCAGCATCTATTTATTTCATTGTTACGTTCTTGTTTTTCTCATGGACCTGGTTAGTCATGATGTAAATGGAACACAACAAGAGTCTGACAACACAATGGGATAGAGGTGTAAATTTATTTTTTTGTTCTTTCTGGGGATTTTGCCGCTACTAACTTAGTGAATTGGTTTTTATTTTTCTTTTCTTATGTGTGGCAGAGTGCCCACCAAGAATTATCTCTGTTTCAGTACAGAAGTCACCAAAGTGACTTTTCTGTGGGGAGAAAGCGGTAAAGAAACAACTTAAGCTTTAGGAAGTAACTTGGAACATAAACTCTGCCCATCTCTGGTGAAGATGATCGCAGGAGGATATAGAGCTGAGGTGCCCTTGTCTTTGCATATGAGGCTCTGACTTACAGCAAGTATGTGATTTCAGCTGGTGGGAAGTGTATTATTGTTTGGATTCACAGGAAGGCTGAACAGAACTGGGGAGGCAGATGATCTGTGCTTTGAGATACGGCTGTGTCTGTTTTCCAGAGGCTCTTTGTTAAAACCATCTGTCCGTGCTCTGTAGTAGAGTCCAAAAACCATGACATGAGACTTGACAAAAAGATTCTGTTTATAGTTTAAGAAGTTCAGAAAAGGCAACACTGAATGCTGAGGAGAGGGAAAGAAGGGCTGTGTTGGCACACCTTGTAGTCACAGGGATGGCGATACGGACCAAAGGGTAGGCAAAACCAAACCTGGAAAATCTAATGGCAACTGCCCTCCTTCCTTGGCATCTTGTGCACTCAGACCAGCTTCATCGTGCCCCTCCCTGTCCTGGCCGTGGCCTCCTGCCCCCCCTCGGACCGTCGCTGCTGCTGCCACACAGACGACTGGGGTCCGACGGCCGCGAATGTGCATCTGACGTTGTTCTCCGTTTGGGCCTCTTCAACCAAAAATAAAAACTACAGTTCCTGAGAGGCTCTGCCGAGCGGTGCCGTCTGTGCCGGGAGCTGCGGGCGGGGCGGGGCGGGGCGGGACTTCCGCGGGGCGGGGCGGGGCCGGTCCGTGCCAAGGTCCGCGCTCGGGTCCGTGCCCGCGGCGAGCGCGGCGCGATGGCGGCCGGCGGGTACGGGCGGTACCGGACCGTGATCTTCGCGGCCATGTTCGTGGGGTACACGCTGTACTACTTCAACCGCAAAACCTTCTCGTTCGTCATGCCCGCTGTCATGGCCGAGGTGCCGCTGGGGAAGGACGATCTGGGTGAGTGCCGGTCCCGGCCCCCGCCGCCCCGCCGGCCCCGGGGGGCCGTGCCGCGGGCTGAGGCGCCCCCCGGGCTCTGCCCGCCGCAGGTCTCATCACCAGCAGCCAGTCCGCAGCCTACGCCATCAGCAAGTTCATCAGCGGCGTCCTCTCGGACCAGATGAGCGCCCGCTGGCTCTTCTCCTCCGGCCTCCTCATGGTGGGCTTGGTCAACGTGGTCTTCTCCTGGAGTTCCACCGTCACGGCCTTCGCCGGGCTCTGGTTCCTCAACGGCCTGGCCCAGGGGCTGGGCTGGCCCCCCTGCGGGAAGATCCTGAGGAAGGTGAGTGTGGGGAAAGGGGGGGGGAAACTTGTCTCTGCTCTCCTGACCTGTCCTGGCAGCAGGGCTGTGCAGGCCATGCTTGCTCTGAATCCAGAGGAACTTGCACCTCTTCCTGCTCCCTTCTAGCCAAGGAGGTCAGAAGTACTATCTGTACTTTCTGCTGCCTGTGGAACAAGTTTCTGTGCACAGGGATCTGCTTATTATAGCAGAGATTCGGTCTGTAGCCCCTGCCCATATGTGCCTCGAGTCTGATTCTGTTTGGTGAGTAACATCCTCTGGTAGCAGAGTTCTGCCCTGTAGAGATGGACTTTGTTGGAATTAAATATTTTAAGCGTGGACACAGAGGACTGCTCATCTGCTGCTGCGATGGTTTGCTGCAGGGGAGGGGGCAGTGAGCAGAGTTCCATTTGCATGCTCGGGCAACTCAGGAATTCCAAACTGCAGGCTGTTCAGGTATAAAACCAGGTAATGTGGAGGAACAGTGTGAGGTGACTCTCTAAGCTCTGCGTACTTGGGCTTTGTGACAGACTTAAGGGAACAGATAGGAAAGGAGGAAGGAAACAGAAGGAAAGGAGGTTGGTTAGCTTTGTGCTGATTCCTCATGGAAGATATAAAATCCAGGAATGCACGTACTGCACATACTTGTGGAATGGGGTGGGGCAGAGATGAACAACTGTCTTGCCCTTCTGCCAGGCACCCAGCCTCACCTAAGGGATGAGAAAAGGGCTGTTCAGGATGGTTGCATGCACGGAAAAGAAAGTCCCTAATAACAGAAACATCAGCCATGGTGTTTCCTGAAGACATTCACGAATGTAGCTCTCAGACATTTTCCTGCTGACAAGAACGACCCAGGTGGTTCTGGCTCCTAGTACTTGTTGCAACGCAGAGCCCATTATGCCTGATACTTAATGCAACAGTGAGTCCTAAAGTTACCCCGTGACTCTGTATATCCATCCATGGTCCGCAGCCAGCAGACCTCTCCAGGACTACATGGTTCCTAGCAAAGTGAGTGCGCAGAACCACGTGCTCTTAAATTTACCTCTCCTGGCCCACGTCTCAGTTTCATGATCTGTAAATGGAAGTGACTCTGAGCTGGCTCACAGTGTGAGCACCTGTCAGGCTCTTATGCTGACACTTGAGTAATGTTTGGAGTTCCCTGCGTGACTAAAGTAGTGAAGTTTGGGTGCTCCCTCTACCTGCTTTTGTAGATCAGTGTCTGAATTGCTCCAACCCCAAAGCATGGGCCTCAAGGGAGGATTTTCAGGTGTGCTGTCACTCTCTTACACCTCACGCTGTTTTTCTTCTTGTTGCACAGTGGTTTGAGCCTTCCCAGTTTGGGACTTGGTGGGCAATCCTGTCTGCAAGCATGAACTTGGCTGGAGGCTTAGGCCCCATTGTCGCTGCTCTCGTGTCTATGAACTACAATTGGCGCATGACGTTGTCCTCCTCTGGCTTCACCTGCGTGGTTGTCTCTTTTGTTTGCCTTGTCCTGATTAAAAACGAGCCGTCGGATGTCGGGCTGCCCAACATTGAACAAGGAGCCAAGAAAGGGAAGAAAGGTGAGCATGTGACTTCACATGTGACGGGCAGCCATGGGAAAAGGTGCGGTGTCTTCTGTCTGTTCTGGCACAGGCGTGTGGCTCTTGGTGTACAGAGACCCCCATCCTTCCCAGTTCCTTCACAGCTTGGCAGTCACGCGTTAAGGGGTTGATTTTTGGCAGTTTTATTCTCGTAACTGTTGAGCTGCTGTGTTGAAGTTACAAATTGTATAAACCAAGGGCCAGTGTGATCCTGTGGGAAGGGAATGGTGTGAGGGCTCCTGAGACTGTTGCAGAGCAGGCAAAGAGCCTGCTCTCTCTTAGCCCTGCTCCTCAGCCTGCCAGCAGCCGCCTGTATGTCACTGAGAAGCTCGTGGCTGGCTCTCCCCCTGTGAGTCATGTCTTCCTGCTGCCAGTGCCCTGGTTTTCTTGGGGCCTCGTGCACTCAGATTGTGAGTGCAGTCTTAGTGGAGCACTGGAGAGAGGAAAACACAACAGCAGGGAATGCTTCCTTAAGCCTGACCTTCTGCTCGTCTGCATAGGCAGGGGGCAGGTGATTCTCCCCTCACCCCGCCATGGGTTCTCTTGACCCCTGGCTCACAGTGGACTCTGCTCAGTGTTTCTGTCCTAACCTAGGACATCTAGTTAGTAAATGTTTGCTCAGATCACTGAGTGTGGTGATTCTCTGAAAGCAGAACAGGTAGAGGGGAATTGCAACACAAGATTGCTGTTGTATTTTAAAGGCCAGTGGAAACTCAGCTTATGTGCCACACTGCCCCATGATGCCTGTGCTGCCAGACTTGACCCTTTTGCATAAGAAAAGAATATTGCTTCCCTGGAGTGTTCTCTGGAGAGAGCAGGTTTGTTGGTGTTCTGGAAGACTGATGCAAAAATCAAGGTAGCACCTGAAAGTCAGCATCTTTTTTTGGGTCTGTGCAGTGGCTTTCACAGGCACAGCTTAAAAACTCTCCCAGAGAATCTGGAGAAGCTGATAAATTTTCTAACAACCTTCGTAAGGGGTTTATTGGCAACCACAATACAGAAAATTCCTGGGAGTTGTGTTTTAATTATTCTTTTCAAATCTTTAATGAATGTGGCATAAAATGACAGAAAAGATTCTGAAATCACCAGAACAAGGGGAGGTAAAGCAGCAGCTGTGAATATCTCCCTGAGTGGGGATGTTCTCGTGCATGGATCCTGCCTGCAGATCTGTCTGTGTGGTTCAGCAGCTGTGCTCGAGCTGTGGTAATGCTCCTCCCGACCTTCCTGCAGGTTCCTCCAGTGACAACAGCACCTTGACAGAGCTGCTGCTCTCGCCGTACCTCTGGGTGCTCTCGACAGGCTACCTGGTCGTTTTTGGAGTCAAAACGTGCTGTACTGACTGGGGACAGCTCTTCCTGATCCAGGAGAGGGGACAGTCCATGCTTGTGGGTAAGATGCAAAGCTGCATTTTGCTGCTGTCTGGGAGGTGTTGCCCAGAGCTTGCCTGGGTACAGGAGAAGGACAGATGCCTCTTCACCTGAGGGACTTGTTTGCCTACTTTCTAGTTGTCTGCTTAGATACATGCAGGTGTTTAAATAACTCAGTGATGTAGTTACTGTGTGCACAAAGCCCCCCGTGCCAGGACCCTCCTAGGATGGCAGACAGACATTCCTGAACAAGGATGAGCCAGAGGGTCGTGTCCAATAGAGCTGCTCGAGCTCACTGTGAGCTGACAACAGTGGGGCTAGTCTGATGTCCACAGCAGCTTTGCTGTTTATACCAAACCTGATGGGCTGTTCTTTACTTCACCTGCATTCTAGGCAGTTCCTACATGAGTGCCTTGGAGATTGGGGGCCTGGTGGGAAGCATTGCTGCTGGATACCTTTCTGACAGAGCAGTAGCAAGAGTAAGTAATGTGCACCTTCAGGTGTGCTGGGCAGGTAACACAGCATCAATCTGAGCTGCTTCACTAAGGGGCTCGGGCAGGGTGGCATCCCTGTGGGTACGACTGAGAAACAGGCCCATACCCAGTTCTGCTGTGTGCATGGCGTGCTGCTGATGTGCCATCTGTGTTTCTGACTGGACTGTATGGATGGTGTTAGTCACTACAAGTATAAAAGGAAGGAGGTCCCTCCAATTTCTCACTCTCAGCTTTCCTTCCTGTGTTACAGGTGGGTCTGTCAAGCTACGGGAATCCTCGGCATGCACTGCTGCTTTCTATGATGGCTGGGATGTGTGTGTCCATGTTTCTCTTTCGGGTCACAGTCACAGGCAACTCTCCCAAGGTAATCCACGTGCAGCAGCTGGCCATCAGCTGTAGGGATAGCCCTTGAACAGGGAGGTTTGATGAGAGGGAACCTGACTGTTTTCTTCACCCTTCCCAAGGGTTTCTTTGTTTGTGCTACAGAGAAGCACTGACTTGGGCTGCTCCTGCTTGGCGTGGGCAGCCTGCCTTACCAGCTGTTTTTGCATCTGCCCTCATGATTGCTAACTAAATTAAACTTCTTTTCTCCTTTCCTTTTTTATTTCTTCTTCAGGAAACCCACTTCTGGACTGTAGCCTTGCAGCCTCTAGCTGATCTTACAGGCCTAAAAGAACATGAGGTTTCTGCTTGCATTTTTTCTCCCTCTACCTGTTTCTTCTTTCCCTGGTCTGCCTTACTCCTATCCTGGGAGGTTGGTTAGCACCTCAGAACTTAGAACCAGGGCCCTGAGAAGAGATTACTGTAAGTTTGGTAAAAGAAACCTTTTCTTAAAATAATTTGATTACGCTGACTTTAAAAGTCTAAATATAAATCTTTAAAGTTCTTATAAAGAAGATTCTGAGGACTTCTGTTTGTTAGGTAAAACATAGCCACTTAAGGGGTCTTGTGGGTGAGATCAGGAAGAATGATTCTGCTCTGGCAGATGTATTCCTGCTTAGTTTCTGGCAAGTGTTTTCCTAATTTGTCATTTCTGTTTTATATCTGGAAGATGAGATGGCACTTACTTCCTTCTGGGATTTTTGAAATGGTTTTTACAGTTCAAAAAGCATACTGTAATGTAGGGGTGTTACTTATCCTTTGTTGTGCAAACAAGAGACTGATAATTTTGGGCCAAGTAGGTTTCTTAGAGCATAAACTAACACTGAAGTTCAGACTGTTGGGTTGTTTTTGACTTTTTTGGTTCTCGGTTTAGTAGCATAGAGGTTATCAGAGAGAGGTGTCTCACAAATAAAGATGCTCTGATTAGTAGCATGCATCTAAACTGAGAAAAGCTGTCAGTTGGTGTATCCAGGATTATTTATGAAAGCAACCTGATTCACAGCTCTCTCCTGTGCTTTCACAGGGTCATTGCCTGTCTCTGATATTCTGTTTCCTTCTTGCAAATCAGCACAGGATGTGTTACACGGTGTGGGGGGCAGAGCTGTGGGAGGGAGGAGAGCTTGCACTGGCCCCAGACAGAGTGGTGGAGATGCAGCTGGGCTGCGTGTATGTGGGGTCTGTACAGGCTTGAGCTCTTTTGGCTGCAGGCCAGGGAGCTGGTGTCAGTCTAAACATGTCAGAACTCCCTGGTACCGTGTGTGGGATCTGAGAACTGTCAGCAGCTGCTGGCTGACAGTGGTGAGGTGCACAGATCCTGTTTCTTATCTTAACTTATTTTGACAGCTGTGGATCCTGACTCTGGGAGCCGTGTTTGGGTTCTCCTCATATGGGCCGATTGCCCTGTTTGGGGTCATAGCCAACGAAAGTGCCCCTGCCAACCTGTGCGGCACCTCCCATGCCATAGTGGCCCTCATGGCCAACGGTGAGTTACACCCATTTCCCCGAGAAACAAACAAAACCCTTGCACGTTTTTGGTGATGCATAGTCTAGCCCCTGGTTGCCAAGTTACTGATCATGGGAGGTCACCTAAGGTGCAGAGATAATGGAGCTGGGAGCCCCAGGGATGCTTCCTGCTGTGCCCAACAGGTTTTGCGTTGGGCTTTAAGTTCAAACCAGGCCTTAGGAATGTTTGTACATGCAAAAGCAAGTATTGGCAGATAAAATTGGTGCACACAAGCATTGCTAGATTTCTGTTTGTTTTTCCTTGCAGTTGGGGGTTTCCTGGCTGGATTGCCATTCAGTACAATTGCTAAGCACTACAGCTGGGCCACAGCCTTCTGGGTAGCCGAAATCACCTGTATTTGTAGCACAGTGGCTTTCTTCTTCCTGCGGAACATCCGCACCAAGATGGGCCGGATTCCCAAGAAGGCTGACTGAGGATAAGCTGCTTGGTGAAAAGGATGTTCCCACGCTGACGTGAACGATGCTCATTTTTTTGTTTAACTAGCCTAGGAGTGAGTTTACCTATTGCTGCAACCTAGATAAAAATGTCTCAGCTTCTCAACCACTGTCAGGTGCCTGAGGGCACAAGGTTCCTGCTACTGATCACTTTTTCCCTTGAGATGTGATAATTCATCTAGTTTACATTTGCAATGATTTTACTGTACCTCTTTCTCACAGCACTGCTGATGAAGCGAGCAGGCTCTGCAGCCTGAGCTTCCCCACTACAAATGGTCTGAAATGACCGGCTTCAGGTGTGCTTACCTTTAGTTTTGTCGTTACTGTTTGTCTCAGCCATGAACTGAGACATTAATCAGTTCAGCTTCGCTGCTCAGGGGCCCCTGAACTGAGCCTTTGCCACCTGTGTCCACCCGGTCCAGCTGCCGTAAGCGCAGCTCTCCCAGGTCACTTGGCGTGAGCTCTGTGTGCACTTGGCCCCAGGACAGTGGCAGAGCAGGGAATTGTGACAACTGCAGTCCAGCCTCACAGCTGCTCTGACAGCAGTGAGGCTTTAGCTGTACTGGGGAGTAGTTGTTAGGAGCAAGCAAGTGTTGCTGTGGAGAAGCGAATGGTGGGATGTGTTGTGGCAGGGCTCTCCACAGCACCTAGGAACAGGCACGTTTCCAGGGAATTCGTGGCATTTAAAGAAGCTCCTTCTAGTGAACTGCTCCTGCCCGGTGTGATGTCTGTGTTCAGTGTTAATGATTTGCAGGGGAGGCAGCTGCTGCCAAGTCAGCTCGTAGCAAGTGCTCTGCAAATCAGCCAGGAAAACTGCCCCAGCTGCAGGAATTGCGACAGTAGTCACCGCCAACACACAATTTCTGCAGCTGGGTTTTGTGATAACCTCTATTTGTAGCATTGGCTTTTTTTTTTTTCAGTACAAGGTGTGTAGTCTAGGGTGGTTTTGGTCAAGAGCTGCATCTCTCGTGGCAGCGGGTGGTGGCTTACGTTGCCTCCAAGTCAACCGTAGCAGAGCCACTGTGGACAGCCTTGAGCAGTCAGACCCAGCACTCTGCAATAAGTACACTCAGGTTTTTAAATGAGAGTTTGTTGTGTATTCTTGTTTTTCCCCAAAAGGCTTTACTGCTTTAGGGTCCTGAAAGAGGCAAGTTCAACTTGTGAAGAACCTGCATGCAGGTACTTTGCTGAACAGCTTGGTTGCAAGAGTAGTTAGTCAGCCTTAATTAAAACAATGGAAGTAAATTAAATTTTGTACTTAATTATATGATCTTCTATCTGTGAAATAAAAATGGAGCAGTGTCACAAGGGCCCCGGTTTTCTTAAGCAAAACCACCAAAACTCATTTATCCTCTTGAGGTGCCACTGGCACAAATGTACCCGCCAACAGAAAGCAAACAGCCATTCACCCACCTCTTTAATGAACACTTATTACTTCTGTATAGAAACTCTCTGCCAGACCATAAGTTAGAGCTATACAGGAAAAATACATATGTACAATTATGACAGGAAAGAAAACCACTGAGTTTGGTAAGGCCATGGACCAGCATCCTCCTTCATCCGAGTGCAGTGGAGCTGCAACAGCAGAATAAGGCCCTGTGGCCCAATGTAAACAGTGCTAAGAAATCTGTTTAAGGTAAGTTTCACAACAAAGGTGATAAAATGGTATCCTGGGAGATAATGAAGCATGTTTTGGGGATGTGCAGTCTCTGCTGTGGAGGGGAGAGCTCTGTGAGAGGCCAGCCAGGGAAGAGAGAGGCCCCACTCTTCAAGAGAAAGGAGTCTGAGCAACAGGCAAGGCTTTCTCTACGATCCAGGTCCGAAAGGTCCAGCTTTCTCTGCCACCTCCAGGGCAAGTTTCAAGTTCTGATCAAACAACTCACACCTGAAACAGTCAGAAAAGCAAAAGGGATGACTTTACCTATGGACCAAGCTAAGATAAGATCTCCAGATCCTTTGGCTCTGCATCCTTCAAGGAGAGATCTGGGAAGTTGTGACACAACTCACTGTTGCTGAGCTTTGGCTTGGTCCTTAATTAAGATTAAAGCTCTTTCTATAGGCCTGAGTGTTAAGTTAGGACAGCGGGGTGAGTGCCAAGGAAGTGTACCTCCCACTTCCCCAGCAGAACAACGCCAGAAAGAGCTCAGGTCAGCGTCCTGTCCCTGCAGCAGTGTGCTGTGGCTTCCCCTTCCCTCAGCCTTTGGGTCTGCTTTGCTACTTCACTTAAGGGCTGTCTGCATTTGCTACTGCCCAGGCAGAAAGCAATGAGGGGTTGCAGATGGGTTACTAAAAGTGGGCTTTTCCTTACCTGATTGGCATCTCCAGGGAGTAGAAAGGATTCTTCAAAGCGAAGTCAGAGTAAATCTCATAGATTTTGCGGAGAAGAGCATCTATCCCCGTCTGTCTCGGGTCAGCAAGAACCATGAATTTGATCCCTAGAGCCATAATGCCAGGAACATAAGGAAGGCCGAGCACAGTGACAGCCCTGGCACAGCAGAGTGGTGCTGGGTGCCTGGGGCCGGACTGTACCTGTCAGCGTCTGGAAGCAGTGCAGTTTGAAGGTGTCAGTCTCGAGCATCTCGATCCCGGAGCTCCCAACCTCGGGGGACAGCTGCGATCCGATGGCGAACAGCCTGTGGGCACAGGACCTTCAGCGCCCCTCACCACCCCTGCCCGTGGCATCCTCGTCCCCTCACGGCCCATCCTGACTCACGAGTGGAACATGGAGGCCAGCATGAGCTTCTCGTTGGAGGAGAGGCGGTGGCGGCCGAAGCGGATGGACACCGGGTAGTTGGCGGGGTTGCCCAGGAACTCCAGCACGTCCTTCCCGTCCGCCGTGAAGCGCCCGTTGACCTCGGCGCCGTTGATGGCGAGTACGGCGTGACCCACTGCGGGGACAGCGCGGCGGCATCGGTCAGTCTGTCAGTCACTCAGTCAATCTGTCACTCACTCGCTCACTCACTCAGCCCGGCCTGGCCGGCCCTCCCCGCCCGCCGCACCGCGGATGCCGTCGCGCTGCCCGAAGGCGACGACGACGCGCTCGTCGTGCGGGCGTAGGACGAGGTCGAGCGGGAAGCTGAACGTCTTCTCGGTGTCGGCGCGGGGCGCGTAGTGGTCCAGCTGGTAGATAAGGCCGCCCGCCTTGTTCACCACGTAGACGCTGAAGATCGCCATGGCCCTGCCCCGGCAGTGGCTCCGCCCGCCCCGGCAGTGACGCGCGGCCCGCCCGGGGCCCGCCCACGCCGCACGCCGGGGCCTTCCTTTCTCGCCGACATCTTGCGGAGCAGCCGTGCCCCCACCATGGTGAGCCGGGCCGGGCCGGGGCGCGGGCGGTGGGACGGGCCGGGACCCCTCGAGCGGCGCCGGCGGCTCCCTGAGCAGGGCGGGAACCCGTGCGGGGCTTCTCGGGGGGCGGCCCCGCGCCCCGCCGCTCACCCCCCACCCTTCTCCCCTCCTCGCAGCCGCCCAAAGACGACAAGAAGAAGAAGGACGCGGGCAAGTCCGCCAAGAAGGACAAGGACCCGGTCAATAAGTCCGGCGGCAAAGCCAAGAAGAAGGTGGGAGCCGGCGGGGCCGAGGGCTCGGGGAGCGGGCGGGGCCGCGAGCCTGCCGCGGGCGGCGTGGCCGGGCCTTGAGCGCGGGTGATGGCCGGACGGGGGCATCGTGTTGTTAGAGGAGCAGTTTCTTCATCTGCCAACAAGTTGGACATAACGGTGTTAAAACCGAGTAGCAGAAGGCTGTAGTCCTTTTATTTGCAGATACTGTAGGTATTATTTGCAACATTTTCGTTTAAAAAGCATTTCGTTTATAAAGGCCATTTTGTGCATCTCATTAGTAGTTTAATATGATATGGAAACATTTGATGGTGCAGTTATTGGGGCATCCTTAAACTCGATCTTTTGTTGTTGTTTAGAAGATGGCTTATGGGGCATTGTTCTCTTTCTCTTTTCAAGTAGAAGTGGTCTAAGGGGAAAGTCAGAGACAAGTTGAACAACCTTGTCCTCTTTGACAAGGCCACTTACGACAAACTGTGCAAAGAAGTGCCCAACTACAAGCTCATCACACCTGCAGTTGTCTCAGAGAGGCTCAAGATTCGAGGCTCCTTGGCTCGGGCTGCCCTCCAGGAGCTGCTCAGCAAAGGTGAACACTCAAAACTGGAAAAACAGAAAGCTGCTTCTGCAGACTCGGCTATTTTCTTTTCCTTGCTCATTTAGCAGGTTTCCTGCAGCATCTGAACTGCTCCATGTGCAAATTGACATGGTTTTGGGGAGCCACTGCCTTAGCTTGTGTTTCAGAAGTGCTCCAAAGTATGGAGCAGCAGTTCTGCTGCATGCAGTGGCATTGCTGTACTAAGAAAGTGCTCCCAGAAGGAGAGGCTGTGACGTAACTGCTGCCAGATCAGAATGAAAGCCTCGTATAAGCTGCTACACTCTGGTTTTTCATCTTGCACGTTGTACTGCCTCTCTAGGAGGGAGCACAATGTCCTTGGCATGTGTCAGTATATGCATGCTCACATAATTTCCTTCTTTTTCGTAGGTTTGATCAAACTGGTTTCCAAGCACCGCGCCCAAGTGATCTACACCCGAAACACGAAAGGTGGAGATGCGCCTGCTGCAGGGGAGGATGCATAGGGAGGTGAGGCTGGGCACTGAGGAGGAGCTGAGTCGTGCTATCAGAGCTAGCAGACAGAGCTGGGTTGTGCTGTCCGAGCTAGCAGATGGCTACGTGCTGTGTAGGGGGCAGCTCTTGCGTGGTTGGGGGGGGCTGTTCTTCCAGACACTCGAGAGTATATTGTTTGCATTCTGAGTGACATTCTGGGGGGCGTTACTGGAAACATCGGTTCTCCAGAATTAAAGAGCAACTGGTGATTCTGTCCCTGTGCCCATCAGATGAGGGAATGTGAGCTGCAGGGCAGAGGATACGTGTCCTCCCTGCTATTGCAGGGCACCATGGCCAAGTGTTCCTGCTGGAACAAAGCTGTCAGACTGTTTGCATTGTGCTCCCCTGCTTTGACCTGGTTTTCTGATTTGGGACTTCTTGCTTTGCAGGTTCTCCAGTGACCTTATCAACGAGGGGTCATATGTAGATGCACGTAATAAAATTACTGATATAATTTTTCTTGCTTTTCCAAGAATGTGTATGTTTCGTTACTGATGCATTATTAATAGTGGATTCTGGTACTAGTCATGGCTGTCGTCCTCTGCCAGCCAGTTTTTGCCTTTACACACAGTTACAAGTGTACTGTGAACGTGCTTTTATATTGCAAAAAGGGAAGGAACTTTTGCATCACCTACAGCAGCCAATTGTATTAAACCACGTGAAACAAAGAATGTTAGAATTAAGGAAAGCAATATAAATTGGAATGAAAACATCTGGCACCTGGCATTAGTTGCCTGCAGAGCAAACCCTGCATTTGAAATGAGTTTCAGTTGGTCTACAAACACAGGGACATTTTAAAAAAACACTTTTATTTCTCAAAAAATTCGTTAATGGGATGTCATGCTCCATGTCAGCGTAGGCCACTGGCAGCACTTGTATAAAACAGGCTTTCTGATAATGAAGATACAGCATCTGCAGTAGCCTGTCCTTACTGGCAGGACATGTAACAGTACTGAGGTCACCTTGCCTTCAGGGGACCAAGCACAGCTACCTACAGTCCAGCTTTCCACAACAAAGCTGCATCTTTGGTGTTTTTCATCTGATCACCTTTTCTTCTTTTCCCCTGATTCAGTTCTAAACTGGTGCCTGAAAGAGAGCATAGAAGTCAGATTGCAGTAGCCTTTAGAGAGAGAGAGAATGAACACTGCCTCAAACAAGTAAGACAGTGCTGTGCACAGTGTTTTAGCATGGGAGTTCACTCAGTATTTTTATTATGTCAGTGGGCAGTAGCAGGCTCTCCAAGTAGCTGACACAGTTCTAGCACATTAAAAGTTGCCAGTGGAACAGTACCTGGGTCTGAAAGGTGAGCCAAGCAAAATGAGGCAGGTGCCTTCATGTGTGCAGCCTCTACAGCCATGACCATGCTTCACCTTGCAAGCCACCCCTTTGCTGCTTCAGGGCAAGAGTGACACTGCCTGACGTAACTCAAGCGACTAGACATCTTATGCTTGCTGCTACCACAGAGCCTGCTCCAGGAGTAGCTTGCATGGACAGAAACCACAAACCCTCCACTTGGCATCTACCTGTGTTGCCCTGAAGCTCACCTGGATTGCCACCTCCTGCCGTGATTCCAAACCCGCCCGAAGGAAGGAAGCCAGCTGTCGCTTGTCTGAGAGGTATGGTCAAAGTTGGCACCAACACGTTCCGCTGGGAGCTTTTTCAGCTTCTGCTTCTCCTCTGAAAAAAAATAAATCATAGAATTGTAGAGTGGTTTGGGTTGGAAGGGAACTGGATGATCATGTGGCATGGATAGGGACACCTTTCTCTAGACCAGGTTGCTCAAAGCCTCAAATGTTTTGTTCAGCAAAAGTTTTTCAGTCAAATTGCTTTTAGTTCTCTAGTTTGGTAAAGTGACTGTAAGGTTAACTGAAGGGTGTGCAAGCTGCTCACTTTGTCTGAGAAATTCCTCATAGGAAGGTCCAATCTCTTGTTTGGTTCCATCCTCTTCTTCTGTTAGCCATGGAGGTTTTGCTCCTAGAAGTCACAGGGAACACTTATTTAGCCACTGAAGTTATCCTCAACTGAGACAGGGAAAAGCATCCCTTCTTCCCCCATCCCTCTGCTCACCCTACCAAGCAAGTGGCAAAGGAAAAGTCAAGTCTGGGTGTTGTAAGAAAAAGGAGCTGGTTTCCTCAGTTAAGGCCACAGCAGATCACACCCTAAATCTTACACTTCCCACAGCAGCAGTACTAACAGAATTTTCATAACACAGAAGTGTTTTCTCCTCTAGTATGTCAAATATTGCCAGGAGAGTGAGCACCTCCTGGTTATGCTGCAACTGCTTCAAAACTGCTTTAAGTTATCCCTGTTAAATATGCAAGCCAAGAGGTAGCAACCCAGTGAGTTGTGATGCAGGTGCGATTACCTGTGTGGACATTTCCTTTTCCTTCTGTTTCCTGTTAAAAGAAACATAAAATGCTAATGAGAATCTGATGTTTAAGAGTATCTTTGAACAGAAGGGTATTGTGTGCCTTCCCTTCCAGAAACACATTCTGTTACAGAAAGACAGAGGGAAGCTGTTCTCTACTTTCTTTTAGGAGCATTTGTTTTTTTCAGGGCATATTAGTGAACATTTACTTAATGAAAGTTAAGAGTGGATAACTGAAACTGGACTAGCTGCCTGCCCAAATCCACAAAGCTGTTTTTTCCATGACAGGGACTGCACTCCTTGTTTTGCTTTGTGACACATGCTGTAGGAGAGCTGCAGTTAAACTGAAGTCATGCTTGTTAGCCAGTCACCCTTACCTGGTGGCCAATGAAGGTCAGAGCCTGTCCTGCTTCCATCCAGGATAAGTCAGGTCCTGTCTGCGTCCCGCTCAGGCCGGGCTGCTCTGCATCGTGAGAGGTGTCCCTGGAATAGAGGCCAGTGCTTACTGTAGTGTAGGCAAGAATTTGCCAAGGATTATAAGATCCTGGTGACAACAGCGTCAACTCTGGCAGCTGCAGCGGCCTCATCGGGTGCTTTGAGTAGGAACACGTCAGCCTAAGGGAAGCAGTGCTCACCGTTCAGGTCCTGCGGGGGGGCTGCAGACAGAAGGTCCTGCACAACGTTCTGCCTCTGTTTGAAGCTGAGTGCGATTCAGGAAAAAAGAACAGTATTTCTGGTACTGAGCAAAGCCCCCACCCGGCTGCCCCCAGCCCCTCCCGAGCGCACCCGGTTCCAGTAAGGGCACGCAGTGCGATGCCCGGTCCCCGCCGGGGCGCAGCCAGGGCAGGATACAGCTCACCGACCTGGAGCGCCGCCTGCACCGTCTCCCGCTGCCGGCGCTCGGCCTCCCGGATGTCGGCCGCCATCTGCGGGGATAGCGCGGGTGAGGCGGGGCCGGGTCGCGGCGGGGGCCGGACCGGGGTCGCTGCGGGGGCCGGACCGGGGTCGCTGCGGGGGCGGCAGGCGGTACCTGGCGGATCCGCTCCTCCTCCCGCTGCTGGTGCTCGGCCAGCGCCCGCTCCAGCGCCCGCGCGAACTGCTCGTACTCCTCGGTCGGCACCAGGCACCGCTCCCGCAGCGCCGCCTCCGCCCGGTTCTCCCGCCAGAACCGCGCCGTCTCCCGCCGGTGCTCGGGCCTGCGCGAACCGGGACACCGTCAGCGCCGGCCGTGCCGCAGCAGCCCGGCCTGCGGCAGCGCCAACCCGCCCGGTCCCTGCCCACGCACCCGGCCAGATGCCGCAGCAGCCCGGCCTGCGGCAGCGCCAGCCCCCCGCGCCGCCCGTCCCGCCGCACGCCGCGCCCGCAACACGGGCACCAGACGCGCCCGTCGTGCTCCGCCGGGTCGTAGGGCCGCACGGCAGAGCCCACATCGGCCGCCGCCGCCCGCGCCGCCGCCGCCGCCTCCTGCAGCCGGACCAGCGCGTCCCGCAGGCGACGGCGGTGCCCCGCGCTGTAGCGGTGCCGGCGGCCCGTGAAGGCCGTGCGGCGGCACAGCCCGCAGTAGTGCACGGCCATGGCGCGGAGCCGCGGGCGCAGGCGCGGCGGCAGAGCCGGCCCTCGGAGCGCAGCGGAGCCGCCTCAGTGCTGCCATCCAGCGCTGCGGGCCCTGCACACCGCGCTGGCAGCCGCCCGTATCTCTGCGACCTGTATCTCATGTCCAGAGAGGGGCAGCGAAGCTGGTGAAGGGTCTGGAATGCAAGTCCTACGAGGAGCAGTTGAGGGAGCTGGGGTTGTTCGACCTGGAGAAGAGGAGGCTCAGGGATGTCCTTATCACTCTCTACAACTCCCTGAAAGGAGGTTGTAGCCACGTGGGGATCGGGGCTCTTCTCCCAGGCAACCAGCAATAGGACAAGAGGATACAGTCTTAAGCTGCTCCAGGGGAGATTTAGGTTGGACATTAGGGAGAATTTCTTCACAGAAAGGGTGATTAGATATTGGAATGGACTGTGCAGGGAGGTGGTGGAGTCACTGTCACTGGAGGTGTTTAAGGAAAGACTGGACATGGCACTTAGTGCCACAGTCTAGTTGACATGGTAGTGCTCGGTCATAGGTTGGACTTGATGATCTTGGAGGTCTTTTGCAACCTAAATGTTTCTGTGACTGCTGCAGTGGCTCAGGTGACATTAACTGCACAGATACTCCTTGGTTTGTTCCCTTGTCAGGGAAGCTACCGTCCTAGTGTGTGCATTTACACTTGATCACATCACTTTTGACATTGTTCCTCTATGCACTCATGGGTATGCAGGTGAAAGCAGCTGTCTCAGTCCAGTTATGTGGATTCTTGCCCACTGGTTTTACAGCTGGAATGCAAAAGCCCTATTCCATGGCTTAGAATAACACCTCTCACTCAGCTAATGCATTCTCTGCTCAGACTGTGGGCTGAGACCCTTTGTCTCAGATCAACAGTGAACAGATCAACCCACTGTTTAATCCTCTGCACCACAAGAATATTGCAAGAGGCAACAGCTTGTGTGGAGGACTTTGTGTTAGTCATAGCAGGTGCCACATGTCAAAATGCCTCTGCAACTTGAGACATGTGCAGCTGGACAAAATTTTGCCTTACTGAAAGAAATTAGATTGCTCATCTTCTTCCTCTCCCCTTCTAAATTTGAATCCTTAGGTCACAATGCTCGTACTTTCCACATACAGTTCTTGGGACGCTGCCTGTGGCAGCACCTGAGAAAATAGGCTTGGTTTGAAAATACATGGTACGTGTTTCAGATGAAGGGAGCCCAAAGGAATCATAGACCAAACAGAGGGGGGGGAGGAAGAGGGAGGAAGTTGCAATTGTTACTTGGGCCATAATGTCTGCAGCATTCACGTCTATGCTATGAATGGGTGGTTGCAATACATACTCATACTATTCACCCGCTTGCCATCACTTGGGGCACGGCGGAGGTAGGTGACACGTATGGAAATAGAGCAGCTTCAAATCAAAATCCAAGCCTTGGCTTAGTACCAGCAGGAATTAGATTTCAGACTCTACATATGCTGAGCATGTTGTAGGAGGATGAAGTTATGCTCATAGCAGAGGAACACATCAGGGACTTGTTCATCTGAGCAAGGAGATGAACAGAAAGAGGCTGGTTTTGGCAATTGCTGGAAAAGATTGTGCCTTAATGTTAGTGCCATGGTGTTAGGAGAATCTCAGCTTAAAAGGGAATTCTGTGACCCTTGCATCAAAAGTTTGGATTTGAGTTGTTTGGTTTTTTTCTGCATGATGAAAGAAAAGGGGAAGGCGCTTTTCCCCACTGCAGGCTTGCTCTGCTGGGCTTAGGGCCAAATGTTCCTGTGCTTTTTGCTGTCACTATTCTCACCCTTTGCATCTTTTGAGATGGGCTGTTGAAAAATAAGTCAAACACCAGACTAAGCTCTTCTTAAAGAGAAAACCTTCAAAGGGCAGAGAAGGATCTGGCATGCTCAGTTTTGCCCCTTCAATAGTGTGATAATTTACACTGTATCAGGGTTTGCTTAGTTCTTGTTAGGCAATCCACAAATATCAATCAGTATGTCTTTGCTTTCGCTAGATGCAAAAGACTACAGTAGCACAGCTTTTTCCACCCTTGTGTGACAAAGTTCAGTTGTTAGTGGAAACAACGTGGTCCCTGTTAGAGCCTTCAGGTGTGAGCAGGACCTACTCGTCTGCTTTCCTCAAAAACTCTGTGCACCCCAATCAAAGCCCTTTTCCCTTCCTGAGACTGGAGTCTGGTATTTGACTTGGGATGCGTTGCAAACAATCTGGCTACTATAGTTTAATAATTTACCACGTATCACTTGACCTGCCGCACCACAAAGTTGCTTTTCCCTTTCTACCTTGAGTCAAACTCACACAGTGGTGTGTGCATCAGCTGAGGCACAGTAGTTCATTAAGTTTATGACTATCTACGTGCACGCTCACATAGACACCTCACCTACCTACCTAACCTTTGGTAATTCAGAAATAATCTCACTCCAGGGGGCTAGACTGGATGCAGTTATGTTAATAATCTCAGAACAATGTGAGTATTTTGGGGAGGGGGAGTAAAAGAAGTCCTGCAATAGCTAGACCTTGCTTGCAGATGAAATCTCTTGACCTGCTTGCTCTTCAGACAGGCATGGCTTTTGAAAAGCATGTGGGGCAACCTGTGAGGCACTGATAAGTAAAAGACGGAAGAATATTCAGGTGATGGACTTGCCCATGGGAAGACATGGTTCTCTGTGCCACTTAGCAGGAGATGCCCTGGGAAGAGCAGCCTGGCAGAGCTGGAGGAGGATAACTGGAGCCCATGGCTTGGCCACCAGAGGCCGTGTGAGCTGGCATTTTGCAGTGAATTCACCTGTAGCTTGCTCAGAGTCGGTGCCCCTGGAGTTGGGTGGGGGCTCTCCAGCAAAAGCTGCTACAGAGCAGCTGCAGCTGATCAGAGTTTCCTCTGCAGCTGATCAGAGTTTCCTTTTTCCCATCTTTCCTCAGGTTTCTGTGTCCTCAGAGAAGGCTGTACTGGTGTGTGAAACTGGTAAGTAACACCAGGGAAGGGGAAGAGGGTTGGGTATAACATAATATGATAGTATTCTACCTAGAGAAGCCCTGAACAGTTGTACTTAGACCCTTCTTGAAAAAAAGGTGTGAAAAGAGCTTGCTAATATTTCCTGCCTCTGCTGCAGCAATGGAAAGCATTCCCCCATGTGGTAATGTTTACTACTTACTGGTAGAGATTTGAGGTGCTGCCATAACAAACACAGGCAAAGCAGGAGCTGAGCCCTGTGGTCTGCCTGGTCTGTGCCATGAAGCAAGACTGGAAACAGAAGTGTTGGTTTCCAGCTTAAAGCCTAAGAATATTTTAAATAGGTATGTTTGCAACTATGAACCTTTCCATTAGGTTTAGGAAAAACCTATAAAGGCCTGTGTGTGTGAGGCCTTAATTTTGCCTTTGGCCATTCAGTTGCTGAATCCCAGTCCCATTGGTTTGTATGTGTGTATTCTGGGTGAAAGCACAGTAACCTCTGAGCTCTGCCTTGCTACCCCTGCTTTCCCAGGGAAAAGGGATTTTGGTCAGACTGATAGAGCCAATTTGTGACAAATAAAATGTAAATCTGTCAATCTGCAATTATGCCTTGTGGTTTTTCCAGGGGCTCATGCTTGTATCCTAAAGCCATCTCATTTTTTGGCCCCCCTTCTAGCTTTAGAAGGTGGAACAGAAGATAGAAGAGAACCTGTTGTCACATGCAGAAGGCCAAAGCACCCAGCATCTTTTCATCATAAAGGAAGCTGAAAACATAGAGAGGTGACAAGCTGGAGGTGTCTTGGCTCAGAACATCTGGATTCTTCAAAGTCAGCTCTTTTCAGGTGAGTGTTACCTGCACAGAAGCCAATTAATGGGATAGTTTAACTGAAAATCGGTCTCACCTACTCCCACACACCTTGTAAGCACAATAACTAGAGGGAAGTTTTGTAAGGCTGCAAGTTGAGGTCAGGGGCAAGTGCAGTTCTTGTTCCTTGCTGATTCCCATTTCCTGGCATTTCAGATTAAAACGGACTGTTTGCAAATCATGAGAAAAGATATTTCAGACTCAAGGCATAACTACAGGTGTGGTCAATTGCTTCTCAGGGTGTCTGACTTTTGTGTAAGGTGTAGGCAGATGCCTTCAGCCAGGCTTATGGCTTCATGTGAATGTGCTCTGTGGAGTCTTCTTAGCAAGCCAGAGACACTGCATTTGCTCCTGTTTCTGAAAGATGTTGGATGCAAGCTTGCTCTCTCCCCTGAAGATAGGGCAGCTCTATAACTTGCTTTCTGACTCAGAGTTGTTACTTGAGTTTGGCTCGATGGCTGTGGCATTCTTCAGAATTTGAAAGCTTTGAATTTGTACAGAGTGACATCTGCTTGTCTATGGTGACATCAGGATATCAAGGATATCATCTCTTGTCTTTGCTTTGCCCTGCTGATGGTGTTTTTTTGGAAACAAACTCATTGGACTTTGTGGGGACCCTTGTGGATACTGGTCATGCCAATCAAGTCTGGGGTTTATATATACTTTTTTACTGTAGTAGAATAGAGATTAATTTCCAATTAAGTAATTAGTCTTTTTTCCCCTCTTCCTAGTACAGGGTATACAGTAGGTGGCTTATCCTTGCACAGGGCCTTCCTGCTATCTTAGTATTGCTTCAGTTCCCCGTGCTGCAGAGTGGCTGATGCTGTGACTGTAATATAGAAAGAGCTCCCAGGATTTGCATGGGTTGGGGTTACAAACAGTCCTTTCTGTTAGAGGGGCAACGGGGAAAGCATGGGTGGGCTTGAAGATAGGGAACATGAGACAGGAAGAAGGCTGTGACTGGTGAGAGATGGTCACTTCATTGGCATGGAACCAGGGGCTGTATCAGTGTGCCTGGTTATTCCTGCAGATGCCTGGTGTGTCTCTGGTACCATAGGTAGGTGCTGCTGTCAACATAGCTGTTCATAGCCTCCTCAGGATATGAGAACACCACACATGTACTTGATGAGCATCACAGCCTTTTTTATTAGCCATATTCTCTTCTCTCTCAGTGGATACACTATTTTTCTGGCAGGGGAAAGGCGGCCTCTTACTCCCCACGTCCTCAAATTCTGTGAAGTTGCAGTAAAAGAGCTGAACTCGGGTCTCTGCCCCTCCTCCCTGATTTTTAAAACCACATCAAAGGTGAGCTGGAGGACGATTGAAGCAACTGGTTCTGCCGGGCTCGCCGCCACTCACCTTTCGTGCCTCTCCCCTGCGGAACAAAGCACGGCATTTCCCTTTGATTTCCCCCTTTGAACACCATAGGGGACAGAGTCTGAAACGGCCTATGACTTTTTTGGTGTCTCTGCTTCGGTGCCTTCTTGAAACATTGGGCGGATCAGGACAGGACTCCAGGGAGGGGACTTGGCTGGTGGCTAAGTTGGCTGTCTGTGCAGGCTGGCCGATGGGATGCTCCATCCCTCCTGGGTGTCACAACCGGCATCGCCCAGGTTTGCAGAGAGGGTGAGGTACTGTGCACAGCGAGGGGAGAAAGGAGCTACAGGCTGTCTGTGAGTCGATGGCTTTGACTGACATACGCAGGGGTTCCAGAGCCCAGCCTGGCTGCCCCTGGCTGGCAGTATGTGTTGCCCGAGGGAGGGGTCTGCCCCGTTCGCCATTTCTTTCTCCCGAGAAGAGATGGCACACAGTGAAGCCAGTGCGTGCTGCCAAGTCTCCTCCCACTGGGGAGGAGAAAAGCAGCGAGTGCTGCAGCCAGTGCCCAAGGCACAGTCTGCTCGCCGTCTTTGAAAGGGATGCCTCGTCCTGTGTCACAAGTGCGGGGCTGGATGCAGGGGAGGGGAGGAAAGCAGGGCTTGTTTTTGCAATATGAGTTTCCAGACCTCCTTCTGTGCCATCAGGACCTGAGAGGTTTGCAAAGCTTTAAGACATAGGGCTGTCATGTGCAAACAGGCAGTAATGCAGGCCATCCCTGCATCATGTGAGGGTGATGAAGACCACCTAGTACTGAATCAATAGCCCCAACTCAGTGTCCCAGAGCTCTCTTGTCAAAATGCAAACAGAACTTGTCTCTGCTCAGCTTGTGAGATGACAGGATTGTGCCGTGCAGCTGCACAGCACGCGTGGTATTTAGTGCAGGTGCTGCAGGTCATGGCTGCGATTCTTGGAAACGGTGGGACACTGACTTGAGCAGGGAGCAGTGGTAGTAAGGCAATAGGAATTGGTGATGTTGAAGGAAGTACCAGATGACAGTCTTGGGTTAAGGTGAATGTATTTGATCTCTGTTATTCTGGTGAAACTCTCCATGCCACATATAGGTGGTGTCACTTTTATATGTGTTGTGAAGCTGCAGAATCGAAAGGAAACCTCCTTTGCCTGCTGGTTCAGAGCCAGGTTGGATGCCTATACATGGCTGCTTATGTGACAGTGCCGAAAATGCAAATACATTTGTGTTTGTATGTGTTTCACTTCTTAGCCCCCAGGTGCAAGAATTGATGCTGGAATCACACTCAGCTGCTTGTAGCAGGATGACCTATGTGTTGGGGCATAAGCCTCTGCATAAGACCACTGTGTGGGATTCAGACTTGCTTGTCCTGCTAGTGCCGAGTCACTGAGATTGGGAGGACCATGTCAGTGAAAGTTTAGTCTGAAAAAAAACCTTCTCTTAGTACTACCGCTTAAAACAGGGATATTGTATCTTTAAGGCACCCCCTTCTTATTTCCTTAATACCTCGAGGCCTCAGAGTGATTCTGGAGGAGAGGATGAGTGCAGGAGTTTAAGGCATCTTTCCCTGCCCTGCTGCACTGCTCACTTGCTGCTCCGAAGGCTGTGCTTTGCTATTTCCATGGAAACCATTAGTTGCTAAGCGACCGGAGCATCATCTGTGCTGAGCCCTCGCATCTAATTATCCCATCACGGTGGCTGAGAGGAGCTTGGGGGGGATTAACTCCTCTACCATGGCAGATCCGTTGACAACAATTTAGTCACATTTAAAGGGGCATCGTCGCCCTTCTGCCACACTTATCAACACTCTCTTGCTTGGGCAATTAGCTTGACTTTCTTGCACTGTGTGACTGTGAGGAGGAATAGAGTTTTCTACAAGCAGCAGACACACTATCTGTGCTCATGGTATGCTTGCTGCCCTTGCGTGGAGCTCTGCTGGGAGCTCTTCTTTCTGTCCAAATTATGCATGATGCACTTAGCTGTACATTTGGATCATGCAGTCCTTGCCTTGTGGACTGTGTCTGGGCCATACTTATAGTCATTTCTGTTGTGATAACCTTGATGCTGCCCTTATTGCCTCTGTCCCAAGAACCTGATGTCATGTCTTCTCTGTATCTGGGGTATTGCTGATTCTTTAGAATTTGACAATGGAAGAAGTGGGGAGCTTGCTGTCTTCTGTCTGTCTGCAAACTAAAGCAAACATGGCATAGTTTGGTATTCAGTTTGGTATTACCTTACTGTTTGCTGCTGGGAGGGATAAAGATTGTCTTTGAGGAGCGCTGAAAGTCTGAGGGGTCAAGTAACAACTAAGGAAAAACCTCATTTCCTGGACCTCTGTGAGTTGACAAAGCCACCAGCTGCCTGGTGAATTTTGCACATTCAGATAAAATAGTCGATCTGAGAGCTAATTCTGATTTTGAGTTTGCAAACACAGGGTCGATGGCAGTGCAGGACTCAGCCTACCTGCCATGACAGAATGCATCCGAGTGGGGTTTCCAGACTTGTGAGGAGAGTGATGGTGGTTTGAGTGACCTTTAGACAAATGCCAGAGTTTCATGAAAACCTGATTGCACCAGGTCCATGCTTGGGTAAATTGTATCAGCTTCTTGCCTGCTCCCATCAGAATGCATAGGGACTGATTCCTCAGTTTTCACTTTTTCCTTGGAAATAGTTGCTTTGTGATTTACTAAGGTGATTGCTTTTCTAGTGGCTGAATCAGTGAGAACGGGGGGGTTTATTAGAAAGTTTTCCTTGTTTTTTTACTGCCTAAGTCTGTGAGCCAGCTGAGTGTTATTACAAAGCTCCCTAGCAGTGTTTGCTATGCCTTGTATAGACAGTGAGGATACAGCTTCAGCAGAAGGGTGGCCCATCCTTACCTTTGAAAACAAAAGAATCCCTAATACCTCCCCAAACTGACTTTTTTTCTGTGTGCTCCCTTGAATTGTAACGTCTTTCGCTGAAGCCAAAACCTTCAGGCACTATCCAGCCCTGGCAATATGTCATGCCAACCTGTTAGCACTGCTTCCACCCCTCTCCATTGGCACAGGACCAGAGCATGTGGCTCTTCAAGGGCTGAATGACCGGGGGCTATGTGGGATGGGCTAACTTGGGAAGATGGAGTGGGTGCCCCCCCCTCACTCTCGGGGTACACAGATGATGGTGATTATTATTAAGAGCTCTCGTAATGATCTCCAGGAGGGGCAAGTTCAGGAGAGAGACATATTTTGTCATGAAAACGGGAAATGTAATTAAAGTCCACATGTTAATTAAGAGATGGAGGGGAGAAATAGATGGATTTCTGCCCGAAGTCTCATTGGCATCATCAGTTGGGCACTTTGCATAAAACTAATCAAGAAGGAAGAAAGGCTTTGGAGGAGAGGCATGAAAGAGGGAAGTTTTGCACAGAGGTTCCTGTGGCTTTGAGTGGAGTGCAGTGTCAAGGAAAAGCTTTGTTTTCCCTGGCCAAGGCCGGGAAACTGAAAAGAGGAACGGTATCCACAGCCTTTTGCATTTGGTTCCTTGGTGTAAATTGGCTGTGTCGAGGCTCAGGAAGAGATAGTCCAGGCCTGATGGCCCACGAGTGTTTCTCTCTGGCCTGCCTAGGCACCTCCCTCTTCCCTGCATGGGGATTTTCAGACCTTGGAGCATCAGACCAGTGCACTCACCCTCTGAAAAGAGGTGCATGTGAGAGAGTTCCTGAGCTCCTGTTGCCCCATCAGCAGTGGGTGTCCTGGCCAAGCACAAGTCTAGGGCAGCTTCTGGGACAGCAAGTGAGGATATCCCACAACATCGTGCAGATCAGGGCAGCTGCAACCTGCCCCTCTGGAAGTGTGTAAGATGTCTAATCAGGTGCAGGTCCCTGGTGGTTTCAGGTGCTCTAATAAGGAGTTTTATGCTTGCTTTTTTCTCTCAGGTCAGGAGTCAGTGAGATTACAGCTCTGCTGCTCTGACAGGGCAGGTACAGTGGGAGAACCTCACAGATTTGGGTCTCAGACTTTTGCCACATAGGACAGAACTGTGGAAACACGTTTGGAAATTACATCTTCCCTCTTTGTAGCAGGGACTAATGTATTTAACAAGGGGATCCTCCCCTCCATCAGCTGTGCCAGAACCCCATTACCACAGTTTGGAAAAAGGAGCTGCTTTCTACATGTGCCTCGTGTGAAGCTAAAGCAATGTATGGGAAGTGGGGTGAAAATGAGTAGAGGAGGTGTGACTGTAGGGGAGTGTGATGCACCTGCCTATGAGAGTGTACTGCAGAATTTGAATGCATCTGTGAGGAAAGAGGATAGTGGTCCATGTGTGTCTGATGCTGTTTGGGGGAGTAGAGGATAACTCTACTTCTTTGCAAAAGTGAGAAGAAGTTTGTCTGCATGCAGAAATTAAGGGAACTGCTCAAAATGTAATTTGCTGTGTGTTAGGGACTCACAGGGATCAGGGCAAGAAAGTGTGCAAGCTTCTGACTCACGCACAATGTCCCAGAGTCAGGAAGGAGTAATCTAAAAAGCTGCTTGAGCCATGTTCTGCATGTTAATGAGGGAGGCAGTGCTCACAAAAATGCTGCAGCCCAGCTCCTGCTGCCCAGCTTTGCTACCAGTGTAGCTGCTTCCCTGAAAAGAGCAAAAGGGCTTGTGCTGGCAGAGAGTGCATGAGGACCTGTGCAGAATGGTTAGCATGCCTCCTCATGCCATCCAAAGCCAGGTGGGATGCTCCTTTTGTACCCATGGGTTTCTCAGTGGAAAGCAGCACCCCTCTACTCGAGCAGAGCATAGCATTAGGCAGAACCAGGGCAAAACTTGAGGAAGAGTGATGCAGCTCTTGTCTGTCAAGCACAATGAATTCGATTTGTAGGATTGTCTGTGTCTTTCCTGGTGGATGAACACTGTGCTGGAACAGCAACGACACAGTGCCATTGCACAGTAGCTGGGACAAAGAAATTAAAGTGAGGGAGTTTTGGAAGATAGAAAGTCACTGCTAAGTTGGAATTTGGCCAGAACACTGAGCTGAGCAGCCAGACTTCCTGAAAATGTTGAGGGATTTGTAGTGGCTTGTTCGAAGTATGGTGCTCAAAGTATTGCAGTTCCTTCCACGTGGCTGGCTGGGTGGGAGGTTTCCCAGCTATTGCATGGCCAGCAGTGTTTGCAGTTTGCTCCCTGACCTAGAAGTGGAATGTCTCGCTCTATCCACTGGGCTATATGGCATCCATGCTCTTCCTTTTCACTCTTGTGCTCTCTATTTTGCTTTTCTTTTAATTCCTTTCAGCATCTTGGGGCTTAAAGCACTTCCAAGAAGAATTGACATTAGGAGAGCAGCAGCTGAGGAAGCTTGCCAAATGCTCTACATTGGCTGACAGCTCTTCTCAAAAGCAGATGGTTACTAATTGAAGGGACTCAAGTATGGAGGCTGCATTGGCCTTTCTATTTGTTTTTCCTTCCTCTGATGAAAAGATTTTGTGAACTTGGAGGAAGATCATATTCTTATCTTCCCTGGGAAGTCCTGTTCTAGTGCTTGTAGTCCGTGGTGACCCCAGTGCTATTTGCTGGGTGCAGGATCTTTCTAAGGAAGCAGGCTCACTGTTTGCTCTAAGCCCAAGGTAGCTGCCATGGGAGGTAGAACAGAAATGCAGCTTTAAAAAGAAAACACAAAGTGGGAGACGAAAATGAAATATTGGGAAGAGCTCTTCTTGGAAATCTTTGTCTGGACCTTTTCTTGAAGCCTTGTATTGTCAGTAGAAACAAGCCTGACATCGTGCCACCCTTTTGACTCTTGCCATCCTCGGGGTACTTGTTCCTCAGCCTGCTGCACTTTTCACACAGAGGAATCTTTTACATGGCCACTCGGGCCATCTGCATGCCCATGGGCTGCTCCATGTGGCTTTTCTCCATGGTACTGGGAGGTGGATGGCTGGGAAGATGAAAGGCAAACACAGCATGTTTCTCTCTTTATTTTCAAGAACATTTGGTTTCTAGAGCCAATCTTAACAGATGCACTGTCAACGCTTAGCGGTTCAACCTCGTGTGGAAGAACTGGGTATGAGGAAAACTGCACTGGCAGTAACAAACACCTCCCACTCAAATTCATGTCCATGAAAAGTGTAGCAGCTTTGTCTCAATTAAATTCCAGAGCTGTGGTCCTCCATTGCTGAAAGTTTGCTCCTCCCCTCTGCCACTGCCCCTTCCTCCTTCAAATGCAATCTCTTGCCCAATTTAAGTGAATATGGCACAGTTACTTAAGGAACAAAGAAGCAAACAAATGACAAATCTTTAAAAGGTAGCATTGCAATTGTTTGCAACTTCCTGTGCACACTCTTAACCTGTGAGGCCAAAGCATGAATTTTCTGGACAAAGAAAAAGGCAACAAGAAGATGACATTGAAGAGCCTGGAGCAGCATCTCCTGCCTGTCTCTCAACCACACCACAGTCACCACACCAGCTTTCCTGCAGAAACAGGCAGGAAATCTCTCAGCTACAAGGAAGAGCACAGTATGTACTACTTTGGTGCTGGCTTCCCAAGCTGACAGAGACAAGAGAGGCCCTTGGGGCAAGCAGGCAGTCTCATAGACTCACCGTGTCCAGAACTCCTTTTCATAGGTGTGGATGAAGAAAAGACCAAGCTAAAGACCACATGAGCTTAATTACTTCATCTAGTACCTAACAGTCTTGCCGTATTTCCCCAATTCCTCCCTCTAACCACTGCCTTTATCCCAGTTATCAGAAGCCTTGCAACTTCCCCATCCTCTGACAACCACAGCATCTTGTCCAAGATGGAAAAGGGGAAAGAGGCAGGGGGAAAAGGGGGAAAAGGGAAAAAAAGAGTTTTTCCAGAAGCTAGTGAATAGCAACTGTGAACATAGTTCCCATGGTAACAGCAGGATCCAGGGGAAGAAAAGGGAATGTAAATCGGATTATTAGGGGGATGAACGGGGAGGAACAAACAAACCAGTTGCATCTGCCAGCCCAGCCAGGCCACTCAAACACCACCCACACCGTGTGCCCAAGTGCCGAATCCTCTTCTCACCTTAACACCTGCCCAGAGAGCTCCCTGGGCAGCACTTCACCCTACTCCAGAACCGCCCAGGGAGGCAAGGTCCCCACAGCACAACAGAGCTCCTGAAGGAGTCCTGCCTCCTCACACCCCCAGCTCAGAACCTTTCCCTGGAGTGGAACAGTCTCTCTATAATTAATGCAATATATTACTTTCACTGTCTGACATCTTAAACATAAATGAGGAGGAGGCTCAAAAAATGCCCTGAACATTAAAAAAAAAAATAAATCTAAGAGAAGTAACTTGTGAGGCCCAAGACTTATGTTACTTCACCCATAGGGGAGAGCAAGTACTCCACCGTGACGTTCCAGCAAGGACTTGCACTCTGTGGAGCAAATACAGTGAAATCAAGGCAGCTTTCAGTAATGCCAGAAGAAGCACAGCCACTGCAGCATCAGATGGACTTAAACCAGCAAATACAACAGCAGCAGAGCCTGTTCCAAGCAGGGCTCCCAGGCTTGGGAACAATCTTCCCAGCCTGAGAAAGGACTTCAGCATCTGAGCTGCTTGGTAGACCCAACTCTTGTAAGCTGCTCCCTGCAGACTCTGATGATGCTTCCCAGCCTGGAAAGGGTCAAGGCTCAAAAACACCTCTTGGGGTTTTGCTACTTCTTTTCATCTCTGTTATATTTCCTCAAAGACAGAGATCATCTGTCTGGATCTGGCTTGACCTCACAGCAGAGCCCATGGTCACATTCTGCAGCACAGATTGTCTGTCTTCAGAGGGACACACAGATTTGCTGTGCTGTGCTGGAATTCTTTTGGAGGCAGAATTTTTTCAGAGAAAGGATGATTAGACTTGAAAAGGTGACTGGACTGCCCAGGGAGGTGGTGGAGTCACTGTCCCTGGAGGTGTTTAAGGAAAGACTGAACATGGCACTTAGTGTCATGGTCTAGTTGATATGGTGGTGTTCATAGGTTGAACTCAATGTTCTCAGAGGTCTTTTCCAATCTAATTGATTCTGTGATTCTGTGGTTGAGGTGCCAGCTGTACACCACTGCTGCTGGCGGGCGTGGTGGGTTTGTATATCCTCGTATTCTAGCCCGGAGATAAGGATGTATTGCATGCTGCAGAAATCCATTTCCTTGCTTCTGTGCCTGGATGTTAAAGCTCTGTTTGGCATTTGTCGCTGGAGCCACGGTCTATCCTTTTCCTCTTAATCAAAACATCCCCTTCTGCTGTGCATAAGCTGCTGTTCTGTCATGCACAGCCCCGGAGATGCCTGCATCTCCTTTGCATCCTCTGAGGGAGGGAGGAAGGGATGTAGTAGGAGAAATATAACAGTAGGGGAAATACAATAAGGCAACGTGTTTTCTGGTGTTATCGGCCCCGCCCGCGCCCGCCAGGTGGCGCCACTGGGCCCCGGCGCCCCCTCCGCGCGTCCCCCAGGAGGGTCCCGCTGCCCACGCAGCGAGGGATCCGCGGGTGCTCCCAAGGCTGGAGCAGCCGGTCCTCTGTGTACGGGCGGCAGGTACTAGCAGGGGTGTTCAGTTAAACACTGACACTGGAGAGGAGGAGCGTGGGGAGAGGCAGCCAGCCTCCAGCACCCAGCTCACCGTGCTGGGCACTGTGGCAAGGGCAGGCTGGGGTTTGAGGGTGCCTCTGAGTGTGTAGGGGTGGATGCCGAGTTTGTATGGAGAAAGGTGGAGGTATCTGCAGCATGATAAGACACTGAACAGATATGCAAATGCTAAGTAGCTGGTCAAGGACAGGGTGGTCTTGGCAAGGAGGACCTTTTTCTTATCCTAAATTCTGTAGAGTCCTTGCAGCAGTTGGATGAAGGTCTCAGGACCTCTGGCCTGGGAGTACCATCAGGCCCTGCATAAGTGCACACGTTTTGAAAGACAGAGGTGCGGATGAAAAAGGGCTGGGTGAAAACCCTGGGAGCAGGGCCTGAACACACAGACAGAGCCTGTGGCTTCGCTTGGGTGGTTACCCTCACTGGAGCACACATGGCACATGAGCCTAGCCAGGCAGCTGTGTGTTGATGCAGGTGAGTCTGGCTGCATCAGCCCTTTCTGCCAGGGTATTCCCTGCTTCCCTACAAAACAGGTGTGCACCTGAGATGCTGTGGGAGAGGCTGTTCCCCAACTTAGAGATTTGTGTGGTTGAGGCATTGCATACACCAAGATGCTCATGACTGTCTTAGGAACAGCGACTGCATGTGGGAAGGGGGGTTTCAAGTGGTAGTCCAAGCTACCACCAGCACAAGTTCTTGTCATGCTGGCAGATGACACAAGGCAGCAACTTGCTAACTTTTCCTGTTATGACCCAGTTTACAGAGGGGTGATTTCAAGTGACCCCCAAATACTAATAGAGACGTTGAATAAAATTGAATTTGTGTCAGGCCTGTGACCTTTCTGAAAACTCTCCTGATCTCTGCTCTGCAACTTGCTGACACAGGCTCATGTGTTTGCAGTGACCAAGCTTCCAGCAGTCCTCTGGAGATGAAGGCACTGAGTAAATAAATCAAAGGGAAGGATTACTCCATTCCCAGTTCTGCCTTGCCCTAAGACTGGAGTAGTGGTGACAGCAAAAGCTGTTCTTGCACCTTCCTTGACTATCTCTTTATGCCCTGGTACTACGCACCACAGATTGAATGGTGCTTGCTCTACAGCATAGATCCAGGGCTGGCGTGCATGTGCTCTGTTCCTACTGTTTGAGGTCGCACAGGCTCGTGCGTGCCTGCAGAACGGGTGTCTGCCCCGGCACAGTCGCCAACACCCATCCTGGGCAAATCTGCGCAAAGATTTTGCCCGTCTGCGATGTGCGTTTGCCCACGCACGTGTGCACGGTGTGTGTGCTGTGCACGCCGAGGCTGCCAGGGGGCCCTGCCGTGCCAGGGCCCCGGGCTGGCGGAGCGGACACGGAGCTCCGGTAGCCGCCGGCCTGTTCCATCAGACCCGAGACTCCTCGCTGCCCGTGCGAGGGTGGCTCCTGCCCGCGCGGCTGGCGGGGGTGCCCAGGGTGGGAGATCCCGGCGCTGGGCGGGGAGCCCCGCAGCCCGGCCGAGACCCCCGGCTCCCGCCCGCCCGGATTCTGGGCGAGGGCTCTGCGTGCTTTGTGTCGCCGCGGCCGCGGAGCCAGTCCCGCTGCTCAGTGTTTCCAGACCCGCACTCGGCGGAAGGCGCCGTATCAGGATAAGAGTCCCTGCCGCCACCACCCGCCCGCTCCTGCCAGCCCGACCCCGGGGGCGGTGGGAGGCGCCGACTCCGCCGATGGCCTCATTTATCACGCTGTGGCTTCGCTAAACGATTTAACCCTTCGCGCCCCCTCCGCGGGCGCTGCCGGCAGCGGGCGCGGTGCCCGGCCCCGCAGGCTGCCCGCTGGGTTCCGGCTCTCCTGGCCCTACCGGGTGGCAGGGACAGCAGCTCCTTCGCAGCTCCAGCGCCAGTAAACCTCAGCCTTTTCTCGGTTTGCTCCTTGGCAGAGCCTGCCCTGGACAGTAGCAGTGTGCCGAGACCAGGGACAGCCACGCCAGGGCCCTGTGCAGAGCAGCCCAAATGCATCTAGAGCAGGTAGCAAAGGCCACCTGAGGCCAGGCACTTGTGGTAGGAGTGAAGCTCATCTCCCATGCCAGGATTCCAGGAGCATCAGGACTAGTGGACCTGGGATGACTTCCCCAGGACTGTAGCGAGGTGTTGGAAGGATAAGACTGGTGCTAGGGCATACAGGGGTCACAAGAAGGGAAGAAGACTGGAAGAGCTGCATTGTGTCTGCGCCCGTACAGGCATCGTAAGTGCATCAGGCATTGCAGCAATAGCAGGGCATCCAGGATCCCAAGTCTCGGAGTCTTTGTAATCCTGGAACCGTGTCAAGAGTTTGTCTTTGCTAGATGAGGGTCTGTCAGCTGTGCTATGGCTGCAGCAGCATATTTTCATTTGGAAAGAGAATGTCTCAGTTTGATTAAATTCTCCCTCGGTATCCCAGCACAGGCTGTGTTTTGCCTTTAGGATTGCAGCAAAGGAAAATCCCAGTGTATGGAGGGGGTGCAGTGCCCAGCTGTGGCGTGAGGATGCTGAGCAGGAGACTGTGGCTGGCTGGCTGGCTGCATCACTTCATGTGTTGCCTTTGCACCTGCCAGTTTCTTCTGGCTGCAGTGGGTGAACAGTCTTGGTCTGCTGGAGATGTGATGGTTAATAGGGAAACAGACTAATTAGGAAATGGGCTGGGATCCCATTTGAAAGGAGAATCCAAACTGGGCACTTTTGATTCTGTCCAGGTCCATCTAGCCAAGAGCACAGGCTGCCTAGGCAGCTGCAGAGGTGGCAGAGGTAGCACAGACTCCTTGCAGCAGCCTGCTGCTGGCGGCTGCCCTGCTAAAACTCCAACGAGCATGAAATGAGGGAACCCATTCTTCCCCAGCTGGCTGCAGGGCTGGGCACAGACCTGGGACCTCTTGTGGGTTGGCTTTTTTCCCCTTTCCCTGAGCGATGGCTTTGTGATACCATCAAAACAGAAGTGGGATTGAGACCTTGCAACACAGTCCAAGGGAGATGGAGGAACATCAGGGACTCATGAGGCTGTGGGATAGAATCTGTGTCAGTGTCTGAGGGGAAGAAGGCGGCACTGTGGCCAGGAGTATGCATAGGGATGGGCAGGACTGAGGGGAGCATGGGAAGAGATGAAAAGATGTTTTTAGGCCAGAGTCTACCTTAGGAGCAGTAACATAGCCTCTTCCATCTTCTTGCTGGACCTTTGCCTTTCTGGGAGAACACAGGATGTGTGCCAGGTCTGTGGATTTAATGCTGGACCTACCACCAGGTCTGTAACTACATGGATCAGCAGAGAGCTGCTCCTAAAATGGCATTTCACAACCCCAGACTCGTCTCCTTTGGCCCAATTCATCTGGGCTTTTCCATCTCTAGGGCCTCTGCTGCAGATTGGTCTGGGACTGGAGTGACCCACTGGGAAATGCTTTGCAGCTCCAGCTAACTGTGAGTCTCATCGTTAATTCCAGTATATTTAATTGGACCTGATTAATCATATTCATAAGTATAATGAGGGCCTTGCTCACAGGGGTCTTGTGAAGGTCTGAGCTTGGGGGCTGGTATTCTGGAGAGTCAATGGGAATGAACAAGTCCCGGAGCCTTGGAGATGGCTTGGGACAGGCTTCTGTGTACTCCACATGTCCTCACCGGCAAAAGCAAGACAGGACAAATCCGATCATTCTGACCCTGTAACCCAGTATTCTCTGCATCCCAAAGAGGTAGAATGTGTCAGGAGCTTCTGGGTGGCTGGTCCCAATTCTTCCCAGGGAAGGCTGGAGTCACTGTCACAGATGGCTCCCTCTTGGTCCTTGACTAGTTTGGAAGGAAGGCTCTTGTTTGTTTTGTGTGTTGTGTGTATGTTTTGTGGCCCAAAGGCATGAAAACCCCATGCAAGCAAGGGACGTGTAACAGCCAGTCTGGGCATCTTGGCTAGGGGCTTGCTAAAGTGCTGCTGTACCAGGCAGCTCCTGGGATGAGCTGTTGCCGTGGTGGTGGTGGTGGTATTGGCAGAGAGGCTTTGAGGAGCTCCAAGGACTCTGTCTCCTCCCTTCTCTGTCTCTCCTAGTGTGGGTGTAATGATAGAGGAGGGAAGGGGAGACTGGAAGTCGGAGTCAAGTGCAGGGAGAGCAGCTAGCCCAGAAGATGTTAATTAAAGACAGGCTCAGTGCTGAGCCGGCAGCAACTGGTCCTCCTGCTGACCTTTCCCAGTCTCGCTTTGCCACTTTCATGTGCACAGGCTGGGAGAGATGTGAGGGGCTGTGATGTAGAAAGCCCAGGAGGTTGCAGGGAGGGAGAGGCAGCCAGAGGACCTGGAGGACGGGTGGCTCTGTGTGTCCCTTCTGCACCACATCTGGCTGGAGGGAAGGAGCTACCTGTCTGCCCCTACCACCGAGCTATCTTACCAGACAGTGGTGGCTAGGCACTGTATTTACTGCGCCTGTGCATGCCATCTGCAGGGACATGAGCCCAGTGCTGCTACTGGGGAGGATGAAAGTGTGAAAATATGTCACTGCTTGCTGATGAGGCACTTGGGAGCTCACCAGAGAGGCAGGGAGATGTATGGCCTCACCACTCCCCTGGAGGGGTACATTCCCCTTGGGTGGCTGGTGTAAGCAAATGATGCTCGATGCAAAGGGGTCCCTAGTGCCTGCCCACTCATGCAGTCTGCGGTTCCCCAAGGGAAAACCCAGATCATCCGCAACCCGTCCCTTCCGTCTTCTTCGGCCTCGGGTGCTTTCCACAGGCATTTCTGCAAACGAGAGATCAAAGAGGCGCCTGCACACACCGATGTTGCGTCCTTCCGTTGGGGTTGGAAGCAGCCGGCGCTTCTGCCTGCCTGCCCGCCCGCCCTCCCTCGGCGGCCGCCGCCGCCACCACTCTTCGCTGGGCCCCGCCGCAGCAGCGTCTGCCCGTGGGGGACGAGGGTGGGGGGGGCTCCGCCTCCAGCCCCTCTTGCCCACCCGTGGGGTCCCGGTACCGCCGGTACCGCCGGTGCCGGGAACTCGCCCCGCGCCCCGGCAGGGGGCGCTGCCGCGCGCCGCCCCGGCTCTGATGGGGTGACACCCCCGTCCCCCATGGCCGTCCCCACCGCCCCTGCTCCCGGGGCAGGCCGGCTCCTCCGCCCCGGCCCGGGCGCTGCGTGTGCGAGCAGAGGGGCCAGGGTGTGTTAATTTTCAACCGCGGCCGCTGCCTCCCGCCAGCGGAGCTTGGTCGCTTGTCTCCGCATCCCCCTCAAGCTCTGCAACTCTCGGGGACGTTGCCAAGTGGTCCCTGCTTCCAGCCCTCTCCTCCCAGCTCCGCCCCTGGGCGGTTGGTGCGCTGCAGGCAGGAAGGTGACACGTCCTGTCTAGGATGCTGCTGGCATCGCCCAGGAGCGGGCGGGCTGGCTCCATAGCCTGGTGTGCGTGTGCGCTGTGCAGCTCCCGTCCGTGGAGGCTGTTGCTCAGGGCAGGAGGGTGGTTAATGTCTGGAAAACTTGTTGGTAAAGACAGTAACGTGCTGCCCTTCCCAGGTGCTGGGGCCAGTCCTTGTGCCTCGTGCGTAAGAATCATAGAATATCCTGAGTTGGAACGGACCCACAAGGATCACCGAAGTCCAATTTTGCACAGGCTCTGGAAGACACGGCAAAGAGGGGGTCAACTGTGGGATCTCCCCGGCAAAATGAGGGTTGAGAACAGGATACGCGGGGTGTCCGAGCGGGAGGCTTGCGGGACAGTGTTTCGGGTGATAAAGCAGGGCAGGGCAGAAGGATGCTCAGCAGGAGCAGCCCCTGTGCTGTAGCTGGGAGGTCTGTGATGCAGTTCTGCAGATCCCGGCGGTGCTGGGACCCGTGTGCCATCGCGTACATGTGTGTGAGACGCGTGGGTGTGCGACACCTGGATGGCCACTCGCAGAGCGCCGGTCGCTCCCCGCGGGAGGCCCGGGACGGGCTGACGGTTCCCGGCAGTGGTGCCGGTCCCGGTACCAGCCGGTGCCGCCGGTCCTCGGCGGTGCCGCTGGGCGGCCGGCGGGGCGCCCGCGACCAGGAAGCGGTTAATCGGCGCGCGGGGCTTTTATTTTGACAGGGCAGCGCCTGGCTCCGGCTCGGAGGAAAGTGAATGATCCTGTTTCTCCAAATGATTATTCAGGCTCCGGCGGAGAAAGGAGCACTCGGCCCGCAGCGCCTCGCCCTCGCCACGGCGCCCCCGCCCGCGCCCGGGCCGCCGCGCCCGCCGGCTCCGCTCCCCGCCGCCCGCGCCCGGCCGCCCGCCGCAGCGCGGGGAAGCCGCCCGCGGCCCGGGGCCGGGCGGGCAGCCGGGGCTCCCCGCGGCCGGACGCCCACCCCCGCCGGCGGGCGCGGGCTGGAGCCGCCGGCGCGGCCGGCGGAAGGAGCGGCGCGGCGGGGCGGGGGGCGCCACCGGCAGCGGCCCCGGCCCCGGGCCCCGCGGCGGGCGGCCGAGCCATGAGCGCGGCCCGCGCCGCCGGCTCCGCGCCGCCGGCCGGCCCCCAGCAGCCCGCGGAACTGCGCCGCGCCGCCCCGGTGGGCTCGCCCGGCCTGCCCTGAGCCGTTCCGCCGCCGCCGCCGCCGAGGTGAGTGCCCCGCCGGGCCCCGGCGGCCGCCGCCCCATTGTTCCGCCCCGGGGGACTGGGGCTCCGCGCCGCCCCCGCACCGACCCCTCGCTCCGCGCAGCCGGAGGCAGCCGAGTCCGCCTCGGGGCTGTCATCCGGACGGGGGGGCCGCCGGGAGCCGCTGTCCGAGCCGGAGACCCCGGGCCAGCTGCCGTACCGCCGCTCCCGAGGGCGGCGATAACTTGGCCTGCCCCCCGAGTCCGGCCGGCTGCGGATGTGCTGTCAGTGCCCCCGCTTGCCTTGGACGTTGCCCCCGGTCCGCGGGACCCTTCCCGCTCCGCTCTTCGTCTCGGGAACCGCTCTTCCCGGGTCCCTGTCACTCGTTGCTGCGGTCGCAGGCGATTCCTCGAGGACCAAAGTGCCTCGAGTGGAGCTCCTCTCTAGGTGCAAAGAACTTACTCGCGTTGCGTCTGGTTTTACCGGAGCTGCTTTGGATTTTGCAAGACACCAAGCTGTATCGGTGCTGTTAAAGCCCCAGGGAGGATTGGAACTCGCCACATTTCACGTGGTGTTTAAACAAACGCTCCTGTCTGAGCCCATCCTAAGTGTCAGGGGAGACGTCTCCCTTCTCTTTGCGGTGTCCTTCTCGATGGGCTTCGGTTCCCTCTTGAGGTAAACCAGGCATGTGGTTGGCCTGGAAACACTACATGTACATGTTTTCCTTGCACGCAGAAAGGAACCGATGTAACAAAACCTCCCCTGCGTTGTATTAGGGACGTGTCTTTAGCAGGTGGTGAACTTGTTCTAGCCCCACTCTGCTAGCAACCACTTGCTGGAATAGAAATGCGAGAAGGATGCATATCTGAACACATAAGTAATGCTACATGACAGGGCAGGCTGTTGCGTTGTTGTGCGCAGCGTCTGCACGCCTTGGGGGCAGCGCCGTATGACAGGGTGTCAGGCTGCGGCATCAGACGGTCGTGCCCTGGCTGTGCCAGGCAAAGGGCTGCCAACTGCATGGCACAGGGGACAACCACGCACCTTTGGCTGCAGAGTGGTGCTACAGGAACCTTAGTTGCACACTTGTGACCTGCAGGATCCGTGCTGCGAACGTGGCTCCCGCTCTTTACCCTGCCTAAATGCTGTTTCATGCCAGGCACGCAGTAATGACATGCAGCTCCTTCTGTCTGTCAGTCACATAGGGAATGTGTGTGTGCCTTGCTTTGCTACTTTGGTGGCAGGAGATATAAGAACAGTGAGTCACTGAGGAAGTGATTTGCCCAAGGTCGCATGGCAAGGCTGTGATGGTGCTGAAGCAAGACCTCTTTTGACTCTGGTGCCTGCGATAATGCTGGCTGCCACCAGCATTATGTATGGGGTATGTAATACACACCCAAAGCTGGTTCTAGTGCAAAAATCTCCAGGTTGACATTGTTGTGTGATTCTCCTTGATGGGAAGATGAGTGTATCAGTGTGCTCTCTCTACAACAGAGACTCCATCAGAGACTTTTTCCAGAGCGTTCACAACCTAAATGCTTAAGAACCTTTTTGTTTGTTTTTTAATGTGTGTGTTGCCATTTTAGCAGGGCAGATGGTGTGATTGGTCCCTCCCCACCATCCTGACCTGCATCTTCATTACCTTGAAAATCCATTTCGTGGTGTTTTCTGTGGTGCGGTGTTGTAGGTGTTACAATATCTCCCTGCCCCTGAAAGTCCCTTTCCTCTTTCCAGACCCCATCCATGGGAAAGAAATAAATAGGCAGCAGCTGAAGGAAAGCTTACTTAGAAACTAGAAACCACAGTTGTTCAGTTGAAGAAAGTAAAATAGTTGTGTTTTGTACTTTCAAGCCCTTTTGCATCTCACTCTGTTGCTGTTGGAAGGTGGCTCTCTGGCCACTGTGTAACAGAGGGGACAGACTGCTGCATGAAGCTCCCAGGCCATCACAAAGCTGGATGTACCAAACTCACTGGGCTATGCTGCTCCAGGGCGGCTGCCAAGGATGCGCTGGAGTTGCACTTTAGCTCTAGGCTAACTCCAGCCCACAAGCTGTGGACCTTGCCTGTGCTGGCCTGGAGTTTCTGAGGTCCAAGTTCAACTCAGCTTTTGACTTTTCTATCGAGTTGTTGACCCAGCTGGCATTGTCTCATCCATACTTAGTGTTTTGGGGGGGGGGGGGAAAACCTTGCTTTTCCATCTCATTGCTGCTGTCCTCTCCTGCTGAATGCTGTGAGTGCTTTCCCTCCTGGCAGCTCTTGCTGTGTGGAGGTATGTGGAAGGGAGTGGTAGCTGGAGAAGGAGGTCCTTGGTTCCTTCTTCAGGGAGCATCAGCTGTGTCCCAACCAGTGGCTTTCATACTACTATAGAGGTGTTGCTCTTTGTTATTCTGGTCGCCTTCAGCTGGTTGCAGGGTCCCAAGTAAAAGATGGGTCCTGGGATTGTTTTGTCTCTTCCAGCCCCATCTCTCGTCGGTACAGTATCCAGTTCAGCATTGAGCATTGGCATCAGAACAGCTCTTGCTTCTTTGCCCTGTCTTAGGTGATTGCATCGGGCTTCACTGCTGCTGAGAGGGAAAGTTCTTAGCCATCAAGGATGTGTCTGTGTCCCCCGGAGGTCCAGATGTGCTGCTGCAATGGGTTTAATCTGCTCAGGTCTAGCCATTTCCTAGGGGTGGCACAGGCCGGCTTTCAGCTCTTAATTGTTGACTGGTAAATGCATTTTGTGGTAATCTTGCACGTGGTTCTGAATTTCCAGAGGGTGGTGGGAGCTGTGGATTCTGACTTTATGTAGCTGATCTCCATGAGATTTAACTACCCTAGGAGATTTCTCATAGCACTGAAGCTGTGGAAAAATCACTGTCTTGGAGCAAGGGGCCTGGGAAGCATTGCATCTGTTTTGCTTCTCAGTTGTGCATCTCCAGCAGCTCTGTGTGGTGTGGAGGTTGAGGGTGGACACAGAGATATTCCTCAGTTCTTCCCAACTTCTCTTTCAAAGCTGCGTGCTGCTTTCCAGTGGGTCGATCTACGCTGCTCTGCGAACGCCACCCCTGGCAGCCCTGAGTGGAAGATACCCAGGAACTGTTA